>NC_061513.1:264726558-264774313 GCF_022539505.1 Lolium rigidum | reverse complement strand
GAGTCAAGTACGAAGTTTCCATGGTCTAGGCATGGGTTTTATCGCAGATTTGTGCCCAACTTTAGTACTATTGTTGCACCTTTGAATGATTTAACTAAAAAGGGTGTTGTTTTTGAGTGGGGCGCAGCCCAAGATCATGCTTTTGATGAACTTTAAGAGATTGTTAACTTCTGCACCATTGCTTGCACTTCACGATTTCACTAAGCAATTTGAGATTGAATGTGATGCTAGTGGTATTGGAATTGGTGGTGTGTTGATGCAAGAGGGTCGCCCAATTGTATATTTTTCGAGAAACTTTACGGTGCTAAGTTGAACTATCCTATATATGATAAAGAATTGTATGCTTTAATTAGAGTTCTTGAGGTTTGGCAACATTACTTGTGGCCAAAGAATTTATCATACATTACGATCATGAAGCTTTAAAATACCTGAAAGCCCAATCTACTTTGCATAAGCGTCTAGCTAAGTGGGTTGAGTTCATTGAGTCTTTTCCATATATTATTAAGCATAAGAAGGGAAAAGATAATATTATTCGTTGATGCTCTATCTAGGAAGAATATGTTATTAACTCAACTTGATGTTAAACTTCCTGGTTTAGAGATACTATGTGATTTGTATGCTACTGATCATGATTTTGCTTGAACCATATCGCTTATGTGCTCTTGGTAAAGCATGGGAAAAATATCACATACATGATGGGTTCTTGTTTAGAGCTAACAAACTATGTGTTCCGAGAATCGTCTATGCGTTTGCTCTTATTGCAGGGAATCACATCTTGGAGGTTTGATGGGTCACTTTGGGCGTGAGAAGACGCTACTCATGCTAGCTGACCACTTTTATTGGCCAAAGATGAGGCGGGACGTGGATAGATATGTGAGGAGATGCATTACTTGCAACAAATCCAAGTCCAAGCTGAAGCCTCACGGTTTGTATACTCCTTTACCGGCACCTACTACACCATGGGAGGATATTAGTATGGATTTTGTGTTGGGTTTGCCGCGTACTAAGAGAGGCCATGATTCTATATTTGTGGTAGTGGATAGATTTTCTAAGATGTCCCACTTTATTGCCTGCCACAAGAGCGACGATGCGTCGCATATTGCTAACTTTGTTTTTCGGGGAGATTGTACGTCTACATGGAGTCCCAAAGACTATTGTTTACGATCGTGACGTGAAGTTTATGAGCTACTACGGAAGACGCTTTGGAGAAAGGCTGGGGACGAAGCTGCTGTTCAGCACTACTTGTCATCCCCAAGCTGATGGTCAAGCTGAAGTGGTGAATAGAACATTGTCACAATTGTTGAGATCCATGATCAAGAAGAACTCTGAAGGAGTGGGAAGAGTGTTTGCCGCATGTGGAGTTTGCTTACAACGAGGCGGTGCATTCTACCACGGAGCTATGTCCTTTTGAGGTGGTGTATGGTTTCAAACCCATTACTCCACTTGACTTGTTGCCTTTGCCCATACATGAGAGAGTTAATATGGAGGCATCAAAGAGGGCAGATTTTGTGAAGAAGATTCATGTGAAGACTAAAGAGTTGATTGAGAAGAAAGGCAAGAGCAAAGCTGCAAGAATGAATAAGAAGCGCAAGGAGATGTTGTTCAAGCACTGGTGATTTGGTGCAGGTACATTTTCGCAAGGATAGGTTTCCGAAGGCTGAGAAAGTCTAAGTTGAAGCCTCGTGGTGCTTGGTCCTTACAAAGTGCTTGCCAAGATCAATGATAATGCATACTCGATAGATCTTCCGAGAGGATGAGTTTGGTGTCGATAATTCTTTCAATGTTGCTGATTTGACACCATATGACGGAGAAGACCTTGGAGCGTCGGGGTCAACGCCTTTTGAAGGGGGAGATGATGAGGACATCCCTACCTCACTACTACCTCCGTCATTACCAGCTGAAGATGAACTGCTTTGTGAAGCTCAAGTCCAATGAAGTCGAGGATTGGACCAATGACACGAGCTCGTGCGAAGTTACTTAAACAACGGGTGAACTTGTTCCTAAACGATACCTTGATTGATGAGAACTTTATACTACCTAAGTCCTATTACTTATGTATCATCGGGTATGAAGAGGAGACAAGCATCGCACGAGGAGGAGAGGAGCAGGTTGGACGTGAAGATGGACGTGAAGGCTGGACAAGGAGGCTGGACATGAAGATATCTCATGGACGCGCGAGGGAGGAGCGGGAGGAATGCGCGAGAGGAGAAGAAGAAGTCCGGGCCGGTCCGGCGCCCGATCGGACCGGCCCCCACGCCGGGCCGCCCGGTCCACGGCCCGGTCGACCGGCCGCCAACCGGCCGCCAGCCGGAGGGAGTGCATCGTGCGGGCGAAGCCGGAAGCTTCGCGGTTTCCGGTTGCCGCCGGTTGACCGGACCACCGGCCGGACCGGCCGATCCACGGCCCGGTCGGCCGGATCCCAGGCCGGACCGGTCGAGTACTGTCTCGACCGGATCTATTCGGGTCGGTTTTACTTGTATCTTTCGACCAGAACTCGTCCCGGACGCCTATATAAGTGCCTTGGACGACCCCCTAGCTGCTTTAGACCACGTTTAAGATAAACCCTAGTTCTTAGTTGTTTGCTCTGCAAAACTATTGAATTCCCTACACCATATTGCTCGGATATTGTGTAGATCTACGTTTAAGTCTTGTGTGATCTTGTTGTTCCATTGGGAATTAGACGGTTGCAACTTACCGCTTCGTGGTCGGCGGCTACGTGCGCAAGTGTGTGGAGTTGCGAATATCTTGCGGGGTTGAGAGACTGTTGCATGCGGCGACGGGGACCAATCGAGAGATCTCGTTGCGTCATACAAGTTATCATCCACTACATCGTCGTGTTTCTCCACTGCCATCACCCCGTGATCATCATCACCACCGTTGCTTACTGAGAAGATCGGGCCACCCCTTATCATTAAGTAGGGTTGATTAGCTAGGGTTAGTTACATATATATGGTTTAGGGTTAATGCATGGCACATTTAATTTAATTAGAGGACAGCGAGGCACCCCTGGCCTGCTCGATTCACAATTAAGTGTCGTTGGCCTATACATAGGGTTTAATTAGGGTTTAGGGTTAGCTAGGGTTTAGGGTTAGGGTTAGGGTTAGGGTTTAGGGTCTAGGGTTTAGGGTTTAGTGTTTAGGGTGTTTAGGTTTAGGGATTAGGGATTAGGGATTAGAGATTTAAGGTTTTAGGGTTGTTTAAGGTTTAGGGATCATCGATCGAGTGCGCACACACATTATTAGAGGCACCCGCGCCTTTACGCATAAATTGCATGCATATATATGTGTGTTTTTTGGCCACCAACGATATATAGATGATCGAGAGAGAGAGATTGAAATCCCCAAGAATATGTTCAAATATACATTAAAATATATGCACGAATGCATGGTAGGCCATGCATGCACACTAATTATATATATATTATGAGGCAACTTAATCAAATGTGTTTTCATTCGAGAGAACTTGTCAAAATTAAAGTTAATTAATTTATCATCGATAATTATATAATTAATTAATGAATCTCAGGGAGATGTTATACAACATGATCGATATAGGCCATGTATATATTAATTGGTGTTAATCTACCGTTTAATTTGCTAGCTAGCTGCTATATATAGAGCATGTTTTTATTAGATCGGGTTATAGCTAGCTAGTATAGTTTAGGGTTATGTGTTTTAATTAACTAGGGTTTGATTAGCTAGGGGTTAGTTATATATATATGGTTTAGGGTTAATGCATTGCACATTTAATTTAACTAGAGGACCGCGAGGCACCCCTGGCCTGCTTGATGCACAATTAAGTGTCGTTGGCCTATATATAGGGTTTAATTAGGGTTTAGGGTTAGCTAGCTAGGGTTTAGGGTTTAGGGTTTAGTGTTTAGGGTGTTTAGCTAGGGTCTAGGGTACGTTTAGGGTTCAGTGTTTAGGGTCTAGGGTTTAGTGTTTAGGGTGTTTAGGGTCTAGGGTTTAGGGTCTAGTGTGTTTAGGGTGTTTAGGGTCTAGGGTTTAGGGTTTAATTAGTGTTTAGGGTGTTTAGGGTTTAGGGTTTAGTGTTTACGGTGTTTAGGGTCTAGGGTTTAGGGTTTAGTGTTTAGGGTGTTTAGGGTCTAGGGTTTAGTGTTTAGGGTGTTTAGGGTTTAGGGAGTAGTTTTAGGGTTGTTTAAGGTTTAGGGATCATCGATCGAGTGCGCACACACATTATTAGAGGCACCCCGCGCCTTTGCGCATAAAGTGCATGCGTATATATGTGTGTTTTTTTTGCCACCAACAACGATATATAGACGATCGAGAGAGAGAGATTGAAATCCCCTAGAATATGTTCAAATATATATTAAAATATATGCACGAATGCATGGTAGGCCATGCATGCACACTAATTATATATATATAATATATTATGAGGCAACTTTTGATCAAATGTGTTTTCATACGAGAGAACTTGTCAAAATTCAAGTTAATTAATTTATCATCGATAATTATATATATAATTAATTAATGAATCACAGGGAGATCAATAATTAATTTAGGGTTTTAGGGTTGTTTAAGGTTTAGGGATCATCATCGATCGAGTGCGCACACACATTATTAGAGGCACCCGCGCCTTTACGCATAAAGTGCATGCGTATATATGTGTGTTTTTTGGCCACCAACGATATATATAGATGATCGAGAGAGAGAGATTGAAATCCCCAAGAATATATATGTTCAAATATACATTAAAATATATGCACAAATGCATTGTAGGCCATGCATGCACACTAATTATATATATATATTATGAGGCAACTTAATCAAATGTGTTTTCATTCGAGAGAACTTGTCAAAATTCAAGTTAATTAATTTATCACGATAATTATATAATTAATTAATGAATCTCAGGGATATGTTATACAACATGATCGATATAGGCCATGTATATTTTAATTGGTGTTAATCTACGGTTTGCTAGCTAGCTGCTATATATAGAGCATGTTTTTATTAGATCGGGTTATATCTAGTATAGTTTAGGGTTATGTGTTTTAATTAAGTAGGGTTGATTAGCTAGGGTTAGTTACATATATATGGTTTAGGGTTAATGCATGGCACATTTAATTAAATTAGAGGACCGCGAGGCACCCCTGGGCTGCTTGATGCACAATTAAGTGTCGTTGGCCTATACATAGGGTTTAATTAGGGTTTAGGGTTAGCTAGGGTTTAGGGTTAGGGTTAGGGTTAGGGTTTAGGGTCTAGGGTTTAGTGTTTAGTGTTTAGGGTGTTTAGGGTTTAGGGATTAGGGATTTAGGGTTTTAGGGTTGTTTAAGGTTTATTAGAGATCATCGATCGAGTGCGCACACACATTATTAGAGGCACCCGCGCCTTTACGCATAAAGTGCATGCATATATATATGTGTTTTTTGGGCCACCAACGATATATAGATGATCGAGAGAGAGATTGAAATCCCCAAGAATATGTTCAAATATACATTAAAATATATGCACGAATGCATTGTAGGCCATGCATGCACACTAATTATATATATATTATGAGGCAACTTAATCAAATGTGTTTTCATTCGAGAGAACTTGTCAAAATTCAAGTTAATTAATTTATCACAATAATTATATAATTAATTAATGAATCTCAGGGATATGTTATACAACATGATCGATATAGGCCATGTATATTTTAATTGGTGTTAATCTACGGTTTGCTAGCTAGCTGCTATATATAGAGGATGTTTTTATTAGATCGGGTTATAGCTAGCTAGTATAGTTTAGGGTTATGTGTTTTAATTAAGTAGGGTTGATTAGCTAGGGTTAGTTACATATATATGGTTTAGGGTTAATGCATGGCACATTTAATTTAATTAGAGGACCGCGAGGCACCCCTGGCCTGCTCGATTCACAATTAAGTGTCGTTGGCCTATACATAGGGTTTAATTAGGGTTTAGGGTTAGCTAGGGTTTAGGGTTAGGGTTAGGGTTAGGGTTTAGGGTTAGGGTTTAGGGTCTAGGGTTTAGGGTTTAGTGTTTAGGGTGTTTAGGTTTAGGGATTAGGGATTAGGGATTAGAGATTTAAGGTTTTAGGGTTGTTTAAGGTTTAGGGATCATCGATCGAGTGCGCACACACATTATTAGAGGCACCCGCGCCTTTACGCATAAATTGCATGCATATATATGTGTGTTTTTTGGCCACCAACGATATATAGATGATCGAGAGAGAGAGAGATTGAAATCCCCAAGAATATGTTCAAATATACATTAAAATATATGCACGAATGCATGGTAGGCCATGCATGCACACTAATTATATATATATTATGAGGCAACTTAATCAAATGTGTTTTCATTCGAGAGAACTTGTCAAAATTAAAGTTAATTAATTTATCACGATAATTATATAATTAATTAATGAATCTCGGGGATATGTTATACAACATGATCGATATAGGCCATGTATATATTAATTGGTGTTAATCTACGGTTTGCTAGCTAGCTGCTATATATAGAGCATGTTTTTATTAGATCGGGTTATAGCTAGTATACTTTAGGGTTATGTGTTTTCATTAAGTAGGGTTGATTAGCTATGGTTAGTTACATATATATGGTTTAGGGTTAATGCATGGCACATTTAATTTAATTAGAGGACCGCGAGGCACCCCTGGCCTGCTTGATGCACAATTAAGTGTCGTTGGCCTATATATAGGGTTTAATTAGGGTTTAGGGTTAGGGTTTAGGGTATAGGGTTTAGTGTTTAGGGTTTTTAGGGTTTAGGGATTAGGGATTAGGGTTTCAGGGTTGTATAAGGTTTAGGGATCATCGATCGAGTGCGCACACACATTATTAGAGGCACCCGCGCCTTTGCGCATAAAGTGCATGCGTATAGTTTAGGGCTATTTGTTTTAATTAAGTAGGGTTTGATCAGCTAGGGTTAGTTACATATATATGGTTTAGGGTTAATGCATGGCACATTACATATAGTTTAAATCTCAAGAATGTTTATACATGATAGGCCATATGTGCAAAGGAATTTTTTCCCTGTGAACTTGTCAAAATTCAAGTTTATCAGTGCCAATGGAAACTAGTCCAAAAAATTACATGGAGGACCAAAAGTACTAGACAATAACTAATAGAACCTGCAACTTTACAAAAAGGACCCCAAAACATATAGAAGAAAATCAATCGAGTCCTTCTCGACCGCACATCAGATCTCTGCTCCGCATCCTTTCCAGCAACTCCGTCGCCGGGGACGCACCACTTGGGACAGTGTCGCCGGTAGTCGCCAGGACGAAGGAGAAGAAGGGCCAAAGCAACGGCATATTGGCTCTGAGAAGGGCCGCTGAAAGGCCAAGATGTGCATGGGCAAGACGGATGACGCCGTCGTATGCCCCGAGCTTGTGAACTTTAGCAGCTTGACTTCCCCATTGGCCGGATCCGAAGCACCGACCAAAGCAAGCCTCACCGTTAGCGCCATCACATTGATGGCACCAGATCGAGGTTTGGCCGGCAAGATCCGCCAGATTCACCATAGGCCAGATCTGAAGCCGATGACGAGATCCCCGACTCCATTGCGCCATTCTGCTCATGGGAAACACTGGATCTAAGCTTACAACAACACTAACTCCCTCGAATCCAAATTAGCTGACTCAACTTTGCTTATCTAAATATGGATGTATCCACACATGTTTTTACTCTAGATACATACACGTCTAAGGAAAGTTGAATCAATTAATTTAGTTCGGAGGGTGTACAATATACAGAGAGAGGTCGGCCTCGTCTCCGGCCGGCGAGGCCACCGGAGAGAAGGGGGAGAGGAGCCGGGGGAGTGGGAGAGACTCGAGAGAGAAAGAGAAGAGGAAGAAATGAGAGCTCCCGGGGAAGAACATTATTTTTGTCGTTCTGCTCGTAGCTTGAAACTGAAAATTTCGGCCGCGCGCCAAATCATCCCGCCGCATCCATTCGAAAATCCCGTGACCAGTTTTACCCTTTTAACCCTGGTCCGGAAGCTAGCTACAACCCACCGACCATGGAGGGCTCATTCGGTAACAATGAAATATCTTGCCTAGATCCCGAACCCTCCCCACAGGCCCACACCCACCCACCAACCATTCGCCCCATTAGCTCAAAAATACTATCACATGCCAAAGCTCGACTCTCTACGGTACTAGATCCGCTTCGCCGCCGGCATACTCCTCCACGAGCGTAGCCTTGATCGTGTTGGCTGTCCACCCACCTGATCCGCTCCCCGTCGCCCTCGTCACCGACGGATCCGCTTCACCGCCGACCTCGCCACCGACGGATCTGCTTCACCGCCGACCTCGCCACCGACGGATCCGCTTCACCGTCGACCTCGCCACCGACTACCTCGGCGCAGCGGCTGTATCAACTTCACCGAATCCCTTGCCGGCCAACCGGATCCGCTTCACTAACGCCCGCTTCTACTGAAACAGGGTCGATTCATCGTCTCGCGCGTTCGCCGCCGCTGGAATGCAAGTTGCCGCCCCCGTCCACCCCGCCGCAGCTTGGTTAGTACGATGGCCCGTTAGATCGCGGTGTTTCTTTAGCCATGTTTTGTGTAGATATTTGCAGATCTCATATGCAGTTAACTTTCTTGATGTGTTGCTTCGCATGAAGTTTGTTTAAATATTGTACAGTACAAAAGCATTATCCGGTCGCTACCATCCCGTTCATTCTACTGGACACTGTGTGCATCCACATATTTATAGCCTTATACCCATTCATTTGCTGCCAACTGTTTTTGTACTGCATGCTATTGTCGCACTGCTTTTATAGTCATGCTATGGGCATTTCCAATCTGCTTGTTCTTATACCACGTCATTAGCTCACCGCTGGCCGCTAGTTGTTTTCTCGTGTCTGCTATTCTCACACCGCTTTTATAATCATGCTATGTGCATTTCCAATCTGCTTGCTCTTATACCTCGTCTTTAGCTTATATAGTTATTCTTTGCGTGCATGTCCGGTCTTTGTATTATCGTAGGCTGACTTGTCAATGTTATTTTTCCTAGGGATTGATCATGCGAACCACTTATTAGAACATCCAACATTAACGAGCGGGGACGCTAGGGAAGGTTGGAATCTGAGTTCTTGGTTGGTAATTTTGGCGGTTTACTTCCGTTATTATCTATAACCTATATGCATTGTTCCTTATGCAAGAGATTAACACTTGGAACCACTGCCATAGCAATGCCATTCATGCTTTACTATGTTTACGCCAATTTGATATGCTTGTCTTGGAGAAGCTGCGAAGGTGATTTGAACACGACATTTGGTCATTCTTAATGCCGAGTTTACTTTATGTGGAAAACCTTGGCATTACCCTACTCTAAATCTGAATGTCCGAAATTCGTATCTCATGCAAAGCAACATCTAGTTGGTTTTAATCGATATATGGTAAATATTGGCTTATTCATTTGGCAGCTCAAGTTTTTTGTTATTTGAAACCAGGTGACTTGGTCTTAAATGTGATATCTAAACACAGATTAAGGACAATGGAGCGGGAGGATTAGCATTTCACTTGATGGCTGAACCTAAAATGACAGGCATGTTGACCACGACTAGTGCACGCAAGAGAAGGACCTGCAGCGAGCCAGTATGTGCTTAGTACATGCATCTTATCTTATCTTGTGCTTATTTCTGCTACATGCTGTTATCTGATCACTACATTGCGTAATACATGTTTGAATAGTTAATTGTTGTAACTATGTTTGCAATGTTACCAGAATGCAGTTTTAATGAAGCAGTCATCATTAGAAGATAGTCGCCAAAAAAGGATCTGTAGCGACCCTGTGCAACATTATGATGTAAGTTTGTGCTTAGTACAAGTTCCATACATTGTCTTATTTATGCAACTTGTTATTATCTTATATCTACATTGCATAATAAATGTTTGCATAGTTCATCGTTTAACTCTGTTGCGGTCAGAAACCCACCGGCGAGCAGCGACGGGCAACACAGGAGAGCCGGGAGCAACTTAGGGCTGCGGCTGGCCCTGGTCCCTCCGAGCGACGGCCCGCAAAGACTCCGGCACGCACGTCCGATCGTTGGTGCAAGGGCGTGCCACCTGACCTATACCTGGTCGGGAAGGTGATGGAGATGCCTCGCTTAGTTTCTGCATGGCATACACGTAAACATTAAATACGAGCCTCGATCGGCTCTCGAGGTTGTCTCGTGAATCGGCTCAAGGAGCCGATCCACCCATGATTCGCACGAGGTGTACGAATATATGGTGGTCCTGCTTGATCAAGATAAAGCTAAAACGATCTACGACGATTTAGGGTTTTCACCGCATAATCGGAACATCCTACTCGTGATTGGGCCTCGCGGCCGCGCACGGTGATCGTAAGCCGATCCTAGACGGGGCCTAAAAACCAACACGAGGTTGATCCCGGAACATCCTGTCTAGGGCTAGCAAACTACACCCTACGCGCCGCTGGATCCTCCAACCCTTTGTAAGGCCTAACTATGCAGATATTAAACTAATCCTTGAAGAACAAGGAGCAACCATAACGGATCGGATCTACTAAATAATGATCAAGCGGGGTGCCGCCCCTACACCTAAGATAGGTGTAAGGGCGGCTAGATGTCTAAGGGTTGCACTACGACAGCATATGATACGAAGAACAATGCTAACCCTAACACATCTAAGATAACTACGTTGCTCGCCATAAAAAAGGCTTCAGTACGAGCAACGCATGGATAACAAATAAACTTGTACTACCTAGATCGCAAGATGCGATCTAGGCAGCATGATGCTTACCCGGAAGAAACCCTTCGAGACAAGGGAGTTGGCGATGCGCCTAGATTGGTTTGTGGTGAACGTGATTGTTGTTTATTTCATAAACCCTAGATACATATTTATAGTCCGTAGACTTTCTAACGTGGGAATAATCCCCACCGTGCACGAGACAAACTCTAACTAACCGACACGTATCCTACTATATTACAGAATACACGGGCAAACTAGCCCAAACTTTGCATAACAGGCCGATTCACGTATTTCTTCCATGTATATTCTTCAAGCCCATCTTGATCGCGGCCCACCTCTGACTCGGTCAAATTCTGGTGATAACACATGCCCCCTGGTTTTGGAATTGATAATTCCAAAATCACTCTGCTTTCTTCGTCGGGTCATGTCGTGGCAGAACCGTCGCAGTATCCTTCATCATGATGCCTTGCCTTCTCAACTTCTCCGCGTGACCTGGCAATTTTTTTTTTGTTAAGCATCACTTCCTCGGAAACTGCCGTGGCATTGAATTTCCACCATATCCCCTTTTATTTAACCGCTCCAAACAGTTCGCTTCCGCATCCCCTTCGCATTAGCACTCCAAAAGCCCTCCTGCGCCACCATGTCTTCTTCCTCCTCTGCTTCATCGGATCTTTCCGCCCAGTCCTCCTCTTCCCGCGAGCCGACGCCGGAGCAGAACCCGGAGGAGGTCCATGTGGCCAACACCCGCCGTGCCATCGAGGCCGGGGAGGAATCTAGCCATGATTTCTCCGTCTGGTCTGAGGACGACAAGTCCTTGACCGACGGAGAAAGTGACCTCCGCTTCCTCGCCAACGGGGAAACGGAGGAGGAGAGCGATGACGATCGCTTCTCCTGCGACGACTTCACCTCTCCCGAGGAGGAGGAGGAGGAGAAGGAGGAGGAGGAGGAGGAGGACGACACCTCCTCCGACGAGCCGCCGGCCAAACGCTTCTGCCCCTGGCTGGGGAACCTCAGCGACTTTGACAGCGACGATGACAACGCTGACGAGGAGGATGAGGACAATGAAGGCCCGGCCGGCGGCCGCTGGAGCAGCGACGACGAGCCCGCCGGGAGTAGCGCCGACAGCGGCGACGAGGCGATGACGAGGGCAGCGACGGCCCATAGATGGGACCATTAGCATAGGATCAGTAGTAGACGGGGCAATGTATCCCCTAGTACTTCCTTTTGAGAGCAATCAGCTCTTTATGTAAGAAATCTTGCTTATCAATGAAGAATTTCCCCAATTTGATTTTGCCGATTTCCCTTGAGCCAATTTAGCCGATTTCCCCTCATACTGATTTTGCCGATTTGTCCATTTAGCCAATGCTTAATGAGCCGATAGCAACGCATCGGTCCTTCATAATTCATCCTTCAATTCTTCAACTGATGACTTTGAAATCTGGTGGATAATGTGGAGTCTTCAAGAAAACCCTTAAACTCCTCCCACCAGGTCCAGTGATCCTCTTCTACAAGAATTCACCATTTTTGAAGAAGGTTGCGACGAAGGATCAGCCGATGACATCCCAATCGGCTTCTAAAACAGAGCATCTACCAGACCAGCTGCCCCCCGAGCCTCAGTCAAGGCGAGACTAGCGGTGAGGATGCACAGATCAAACAAAGGGCTTTGAGCTCAGGTAATCTGAGACAGCCACCACGCAAAGCGAGCCAAACTTGCCCCCATTGATCACCTTCCTTCCGCTGAAAGCCGATGTTGTAGATGAAACACCAGCAGCTTAATGAGAAAGAGGCTGCCTTGCACGCCAAAACTGATGCTTCTGACAGTACTGCTGAACTGGCGCAAAGGGTTGGAACTCCTCGAAGAGAAGATCCAGGCACCAAAATCGGCTCATTGTTCATTCCCTCGAGGAAACAGAAGGCCTCACAGCTGAACTGAAAACCAACCTGGTCGAAATCCGCGTCTTGAACACGCAGCTGGTAGATCTTGTGTAATCGTACTAGAGTCGATGGCTGTGCATCGGCTTTGTTTCTTAGCTCTAAAGTCGATGTCCTTGCATCGGCTGTATATCGTGATGCTGATTTTTTTTTACTGGCCGATTTTCCTATCGGCCCCCAACATCTCACTGCACACATGTTCATCTGCACATGTTCATCTGATTAGGTGCCCCCCGAGCCGAATCCGTCGAGTAGCTGCGGATATCGGCTCGTAGTTAGTCAAGGCACCGTATTTGCACGTCGGCTCCAGGTAGGACCAATGTTGACTTTTCCTAACTCATCAGCCGACGTAAAACCGCTGCCCGATAGATCGATGTTGAACACAAGCGGAACATGTGGTGAGGATAATTTTGGCCGATTGCTGGAATCGGCCTCCATATTGAATCGCTCAATGAAGGTTTTGTAATGTTCCTTCATAGATCCTTGGGGCCGATCCCAAGGATCGGCCTCGCCACGTTTGCTCATCGGTTTGTTCTTGCTACACGGTCAGGCCGGTGGATAAGACCAGCCTAACCCTGCCCTTCGTCACGTCGATGCGCTCGCAGTCGTCCAAATTGATACCTGAGAGTGGCTCTTGGCCTGCTGTTTCCCAAGCGTTCATGCCAGCCGTTGAAATCTCGGCTGAGTCATCGGCCTGGACGACCTCTACCTCATCTCCATCCCACTGTATTTCGCATTGGTGCATCGTGGAGGGAATGCAACAGTTGGCGTGGATCCAATCTCTTCCTAGCAGAACAGCATAGGTGCTCTTGCTATCGACGATGAAGAACGTCGTAGGGATGGTTTTCCTTCCTACGGTCAGATCCACGTTCAGAATACCTTGTGCGTCAGACGCTTGGCCATTGAAATCGCTCAATGTCACGTTGGTCTTGATCAGATCCGAGCTAGAGCGTCCCAACCGACGTAGCATAGAGTATGGCATAATGTTGACTGCCGCTCCGGTGTCCACCAGGCATCTTGTTGACAGGCCTCCCATCGATATAACCTCGCAAGTACGGGGCCTTTAGATGTCCGTAGCTTCTTTCTCGTGGCTTCTCAAAGATAACCGGCCGTGGGCCGCGATCAAGTTGTGCCACAGGTGCCTCGTCTAATCTCGGAGCACCGAACTCCGTAGGAAGGATGAACACCATGTTTGTGCCAGCCGATGTTTCATCATCGGCTTTCCTTTGCTTGGGGCGCCACTCCATTTTTTGTGGTCGACCCTCTTCATCCAGGGTTCGCTGGATCTTCGCGGCCAGATCAGGCCGCGCCTTCCTTAGCGTGTGCAGATATAACCTTTCGGCTTCCTCCAAGCCGCGCAGTCGCTGAACCCTACACTTTTGGGAACGGCTGAGTCCATCAGGGCACCACCTTGGCCGGTGGTACCTGTCTTCTTCTTCTTCTTCATCGTCTTCCAAATCCTCGAGATCTTCCACCCGAGGGGACTCAGCGTGCTTGTTCCGAAGTGGGAGAGGCCCTAGACGTTTGAACACGGACACGTTAGCTGCATCCTTCCTCTTTTGTTTACATTCTGGGCAGTTGCCGATTGTAGGCAATCGGCTCATTCCTGAATCCCAGCAGTGTCTGAAGAAGGGGCAGTCCCAATGCCTATCCTCGTCGTCTTGCTCCCTCGATTTTTCCTTGGCACGGCGCTCGTATTCCTCCTCATCGCGATCATGCCGACGATGTCTCCTGGCGTCCCTAGCCAGACGGTCTCTATCATCATCGTCGCTGGATCGTCGGCGTTGGCTATATTGACTCACGTACTTATTGAGGAGGTGATCGGAGAGAGGTCGCTGATATCTTACGTTCCTTACTTCTCCCTCTGTGATATAGCGCTTGCCATCGTGCCGGAGCCGATCGCGTGGAGCGGCCTCCTCTCGTGTCCTTGCTACGAGTGCGGTCGCCCTCGTCTCCATCCTTGCCGGAGTGGTGTCCAGGTCCTACCATGTTGATGTTGAACGAGAATCCTGGCCGGCAACCTTCGGGGTAAGTGCACTCCACCATGTTAACGGCGGGGAAGGGGTGGGTGTCGACCTTCATGGCGTACTCGGTTGAAAATCAGACATCCTTGTTCTATCGCCACTTGGATCTGCCGACGCCACACCCCTGCAGTCGTTGGTGGCATGGGAGAACGAGTTATGCCATTTGCAGTATGGCTTTCCGTTCAGCTCCTGTACCGTGGGGATTTTGAGGCCTTCGGGTAACTTCAACTGCTTCTCCTTGAGTAAGAGGTCGAAGATTTGCTCAGTTTTAGTTACGTCAAAATCAAACCCTCTGGGCGGACCCGGTGGCTTAACCCATTTGCAGGACACGGGGTTGCCCCCGAGTCCATTCAGCCACTTGCTACTTCTTGATCTCCCGCAGAGCCTTCGTCTTCATCCGCCTCAACCGGGACTACCGCACGCTTGAATTTGTCCCGGTACAAGTCCGGGTGGCGCCTGTTCATATAACGACGGTTTCGAACCATGTGCGCCGGTGAAGGGTAGTCTCGCTTGGGAGGCCATGTCCTTGATTGGTGATGCAAGGCCCACCACCGCCAACTCGACTCGCTTCCTTTTCGGTCACACGAGCCGAATAACATCGGTTCCTAAGATTTCTGAAGCGCTGGACGTATTCTGCCACAGTTTCTCCACGCTTCTGACGTATTTGTGCTAGATCGGCAAGGCCAGACTCGGAAGCCTCTGAGTGATACTGCATGTGGAACTGCATGGATAATGAATAAACTTGTACTGCCTAGATCGCAAGATGCGATCTAGGCAGCATGATGCTTACCCGGAAGAAACCCTTCGAGACAAGGGAGTTGGCGATGAGCCTAGATTGGTTTGTGGTGAACGTGATTGTTGTTTATTTCATAAACCCTAGATACATATTTATAGTCCGTAGACTTTCTAACGTGGGAATAATCCCCACCGTGCACGAGACAAACTCTAACTAACCGACACGTATCCTACTATATTACAGAATACACGGGCAAACTAGCCCAAACTTTGCATAACAGGCCGATTCACGTATTTCTTCCATGTATATTCTTCAAGCCCATCTTGATCGCGGCCCACCTCTGACTCGGTCAAATTCTGGTGATAACAAACTCTTTTTGCATTATTATCAGAATGCAGTTGTGATGAAGCAATCTTCATTAGAAGTGAGGCCCACAAAAAGTTCTGATATTTCTTCTGATGCATCTTCTCATAGCCGTCAACCTAGACCATTTCTTTCATCAAACAGTAAATATCTCAAGGCTGTACTTTATAAAAGACATGGTATTGCTGCTTTAAGATCTGTAGCTGATATGTTGACAAAGAGTACACAAGATTCAATCAAGGCGATTGCCAAATGTCAACGTGTTATTGATGATGCTAATAGAAGTCCTCAATGATTCTATGTAATTTTTTTATTTGGGCACATTAATTGCCTTGTAATTTTCCTACTTGTTTTATTTGTATATGTAATTGTGTGTATCATTGATATCGATTTTAGGCTCATGAAATTTAATGCAAGTTGACTAGTCAAACAAGTAGGGCCCTACAACAGATTGGGCCGGCCCACTTACAGTAGTGTGGGACCCACTTTCATTTTGGGCCGGCCCACTTCTTTAGTAGGCCGGCCCGGTTACACGATAGTGGGATCCACATGCTTATTGGGCCGGCCCACTATCTTGTTGGGCCAGCCCATTTGCTATATGGTGGTCCCACATGGTAAATGGGCCGGCCCATTAACAGGAAGGTGGGACCCACACGTGTTTTTGGCCCGGCCCACTATCTTGTTGGGCCGGCCCACTTGCTATATGGTGGACCCCACATACTAAATGGGCCGGCCTTTTAACTGGAAAGTGGGACCCACTTGTGTTTTTGGCCCGGCCCACTATCTTGTTGGGCCGGCCCACTTGCTATATGGTGGACCCCACATACTAAATGGGCCGGCCTTTTAACTGGAAAGTGGGACCCACCTGTGTTTTTGGCCCGGTCCACTATCTTGTTGGGCCGGCCCACTTGCTATATGGTGGACCCCACACACCAAATGGGCCGGCCCTTTAACAGGAAAGTGGGACCCACCTGTGTTTTTGGCCCGGCCACTATCTTGTTGGGCCGGCCCACTTGCTATATGGTGGACCCCACATACTAAATGGGCCGACCCTTTAACTGGAAAATGGGACCCACCTGTGTTTTTGGCCCGACCCACTTGCTATATGGTGGACCCCACACACTAAATGGGCCGGCCGTTTAACAGGAAAGTGGGACCCACCTGCGTTTTGGTCCGGCCCACTTGTTTCTTGGGCCGGCCCAGTTGCTGTAAGGTGGACCCCACATGTTAAATGGGCCGGCCCATTTAAGTTTTGACCAGTCAACCTTAGAGGTTAGGCCCGACCCACGTAACTAATGGACCAGCCCAGCTATATAGTTGACCGGTCAAACTATGTCAGCTGGCCCGGCTCGCTTAAGACGTGGCGAGCCTCGTGTGGGCCTACCATCTACCACGGGGTTTCAGCCGGTTAACGCCGTTAACCGCCGGCTAACGGCGTCCGCCACGTGGCAGTTTGCATGACGTCAGCAGTCAACGGGCTCCCGGAAACACTTGCGCAACGGTCCGATTTTCCGTGGCGGAAGGGCGCCCAAGCGCGACGGACCGAAAAAATCATCGTAGGACTTTGCCTGACGCAATTTCCACAACAGAACCCATATCGTCGGGTTAGGCCCATAGGCGACGAAAAATACCCCTTAGCGGACGATTTTGAGACGTTGTCTATCAGAAATTTTCTTGTAGTGTTTAAGAAGGGCGGCAAGAAAGCTATTGCGCTTCCTGAGAAGCCAAAGACTGGCCCTAAGCCTGATACCATGTGCTATTACTGCAAGAAGAAGGGACACTGAAGCGTAATTGCTCCAAATACTTGGCTGATCTAAAGAGCGGCCTCATCAAGAAGAAATGTATATTTGATATACATGTTATGTCTATCTTACTGGTTCTCGTAGTAGTGCCTGGGTATTTGATACTGGTTCGGTTGCTCACATTTGTAACTCGAAACAGGAACTGCGAAATAAACGAAGCCTGGCGAGGGACGAGGTGACGATGCACGTTGGAAATGGATCCAAGGTCGATGTGATCGCCGTCGGCACGCTCCCTCTACATCTACCATTGGGATTATTTTTAAACCTTAATAATTGTTATTTGGTGCCTGCGTTGAGCATGAACATTATATCTGGATCTTGTTTAATGCAAGACGGTTATTCGTTTAAGTCAGAGAATAATGGTTGTTCTATTTATATGAATAATATCTTTTATGGTCATGCGCCTGAGATGAATGGTTTATTCTTGTTAAGTCTCGATAGTAGTGATACACATGTCCATAACATAGATGCTAAGCAAATTAAATTGAATGATAATTCTACTTATACGTGGCACTGTCGTCTTGGTCATATTGGAGTGAAGCGCATGAAGAAACTCCATTCCGATGGACTTCTTGAGTCACTTGACTTTGAGTCACTTGATAGATGTGAAGCATGTCTAATGGAAAAAATGACTAAGACTCCATTCTCTGGTACAATGGAGCGAGCTAGGACTTGTTGGAAATTATACATACTGATGTGTGCGGACCAATGGGTGTGGCATCGCGCGGTGGTTATCGTTATGTTCTAACCTTCACGGATGATCTGAGTAGATATGGGTATATTTACTTTATGAAACATAAATCCGAAACTTTCGAGAAGTTTAAGGAATTCCAAAGTGAAGTAGAAAATCAACGTAACAAGAAGATTAAGTTTCGCATTCCGATCGCGGAGGCAAATATCCGAGTTATGAGTTTGGCATGCATTTAAAGAAATGCGGAATACTTTCACAGTTGACACCGCCGGGAACACCACAGCGTAATGGTGTGTCCGAACGTCGTAATCGAACACTCTTGGATATGGTTCGATCTATGATGTCTCTTACTGATTTGCCATTATCGTTTTGGGGTTATGCATTAGAGACAGCCGCATTCACTTTAAATAGGGCACCATCTAAATCCGTTGAAACGACACCGTATGAATTATGGTTTGGGAAGAAACCTAAGCTGTTGTTCCTTAAAGTTTGGGGTTGCGAAGCTTATGTAAAGAAGTTACAACCTGACAAGCTAGAACCCAAAGCGGAAAAATGCGTCTTCATAGGATATCCTAAAGAAACAATTGGGTACACTTTCTATCACAGATCCGAAGGCAAAATCTTTGTTGCCAAGAACGGATCCTTTCTTGAGAAGGAGTTTCTCACTAAAGAAGTGACTGGAAGGAAAGTAGAACTCGACGAGGTTATTGAACTTTCTCTCATAGATCAGAGTAGCGCAGTGTTGGAAGATGTTCCTGTGCAGCCTGCACCGATAGGAGAGGAAGCAAATGATTATGATCATGAAACTTTGAACGAGGAAGCTACTGAACCTCGCAGATCGGCGAGGGAACGTACCACTCCTGATTGGTATGATCCCAGTCTAAATGTCATGATTGTGGACAACAATGATGAAGACCCTGCGACGTATGAAGAAGCAATGATGAGCCCAAATTCCAACAAATGGCAAGAAGCCATGAAATCCGAAATGGGATCCATGTATGATAACCAAGTATGGAATTTGGTAGACTTACCTGATAGCCGCAAGGCTGTCGAGAATAAATGGATCTTCAAAAGAAAAATAGATGCTGATGGTAATATTACTGTCTATAAAGCTCGACTTGTCGCAAAGGGTTTCCGACAAATTCAAGGAGTTGAATACGATGAGACTTTCTCACCTATAACGAAGCTAAAGTCTGTGAGGATTTTGTTAACAATAGCTGCATTTTTTGATTATGAGATTTGGCAGATGGATGTCAAAACGGCGTTCCTTAATGGT
This sequence comes from Lolium rigidum, assembly GCF_022539505.1. Lineage (NCBI taxonomy): Eukaryota > Viridiplantae > Streptophyta > Magnoliopsida > Poales > Poaceae > Lolium > Lolium rigidum. Next base: position 264,754,786 of record NC_061513.1, on the reverse strand, counting down.
GACATTGAGGAAGAGTTGTATATGGTACAACCCAAAGGTTTTGTCGATCCTAAAAATGCTGACAAGGTATGCAAAATTCAGCGTTCCATTTATGGACTGAAGCAAGCATCCCAGAGTTGGAACCGACGCTTTGATAAGGTGATCAAAGACTTCGGGTTTATACAGACTCATGGTGAGGCCTGTATTTACAAGAAAGTGAGTGGGAGCTCTGCAACGTTCCTGATATTATATGTAGATGACATATTATTGATTGGGAATGATATAGAACTATTAAGCAGTGTTAAAGGTTATTTGAATAAGTGTTTCAATGAAAGACCTTGGTGAAGCAGCGTACATTTTAGGCATCAAGATTTATAGAGATAGATCAAGACGCCTAATAGGGCTTTCACAGAGTACATACCTGGACAAGATTCTAAAGAAGTTTAGAATGGATGAAAGCAAGAAAGGGTTCTTGCCTATGTTGCCAGGTAAGGTCTTGAGTAAGACTCAAGGTCCGGCTACGGCAGAAGAAAGAGAGAGGATGAATAAGATTCCCTATGCCTCGGCGAAGAGGCTCTATCATGTATGCCATGCCGTGTACTAGACCGGATATCGCACATGCTCGTTAGTTTGACCAAGTAGTTATCGAGTGATCCAGGAATGGAACACTCGGACAACGGTCAAGAATATCCTGAAGTACTTGAAAAGGACTAAGGATATGTTTCTTTGTTATGGCAGTGACCAAGAGCTCGTTGTAACCAGTTACACCGATGCAAGTTGGAACACTGATCTTGATGACTCTAAGTCTCAGTCTGGGTACGTGTTTATATTGAATGGAGCTGCAGTAAGCTGGATGAGTTCCAAGCAGTGCACGGTGGCGAAGTCTTCAACTGAATCAGAATAAATAGCGGCTTCAGAGGCTTCATCGGAACCGGTATGGATGAAGAGGTTCATTGTTGAGCTTGGTGTGGTTCCTAGTGCATTGGACCCATTAATCATTTATTGTGACAACATGGTTGCCATTGCCAATGCATAAGAACCAAGGTCACAGAAGAAGCTAAAGCATATCAAGTTGCGTTTTCATTCGATTCGCGAGTACATCGAAGATGGTGAAGTAAAGATTTGCAAAGTACACACAGATCTGAATGTGGCACATCCGTTGACTAAAGCTCTTCCTAGGGCAAAGCATGACCAACACCAGAATGCCATGGGTGTTAGGTACCTTACAATGTAATCTAGATTATTGACTCTAGTGCAAGTGGGAGACTGTTGGAGATATGCCCAAGAGGCAATAATAAAGTGGTAATTATAATATATTTGAGTTTATGATAAATATTTGCATACCATGGTATAATTGTATTAACCGAAACATTAATACATGTGTGTTATGTAAACAACAAGGAGTCCCTAGTAAGCCTCTTGTATAACTAGCTTGTTGATTAATAGATGATTATGGTTTCGTGATCATGAACATTGGATGTTATTAATAACAAGGTTATGTCATTGGTTGAATGATATAATGGACACACACCCATATGAGCATAGCATAAGATCAAGTCATTAAGTTCAACTAGCTATAAGCTTTCAATACATAGTTACCTAGTCCTTCGACCATGAGATCATGTTAATCACTTACACCGGAAGGATGATTTGATTACATCAAACTCCACTGCGTAAATGGGTGGTTATAAAGATGGGATTAAGTATTTGGAAAGTGTGAGTTGAGGCATATGGATCAATAGTGGGATTTGTCCATCCCGATGACAGATAGATATACTCTGGGCCCTCTCGGTGGAATGTTGTCTAATTAGCTTGCAAGCATGTGACTGGGTCACAAGAGATGACATACCACAGTACGAGTAAAGAGTACTTGTCGATAACGAGGTTGAACTAGGTATGGTGATACCGATGATCGAACCTCGGACAAGTAAAGTATTGCGTGACAAAGGGAATCAGTATTGTATGTAAATGGTTCAATCGATCACTAGGTTATCGTTGAATGTGTGGGAGCCATTATGGATCTCCAGATCCCGCTATTGGTTATTGGTCGGAGAGGAGTCTCGACCATGTCTGCATAGTTCACGAACCGTAGGGTGACGCGCTTAAGGTTCGATGTCGCATAAGTAGATTCGGAATATGAGATGGAGACCGAAGTTTGTTCGGAGTCTCGGATGGGATCCAAGAGATCACGAGGAGGTCCGGAATGGTCCGGAGAATAAAATTCATATATGGGAAGTCACTTTCCGGGGTTCAGGAAAGTTTTGGTGTTTTTGACCGGAGCTTCTAGAAGGTTCTAGAGGGTCACAAGTGGGCCCACCACCCCGGGAGGGGCCACATAGGCGCCACATGGCATGGTGGGTCCTGCCCACTATGACATGTGGGCCCAGGATGGCCCACCCCTAGAGATAAGATCTATCTCTAATTTAAATGGTTTAAATCTAGAGATAAAATCTATCTCCAAATTAAAGTGTTTAAATGAAGAGATAAAGGGGAAGGCTTGAGGGGGAAGAAATCCCCCCATGCGCCGGCCAAGGAAGAGGTGGGGCCAGGGGGAAACCCTAGGCCGACCCCCCCCCCCTATATAAATAGGGGAGGGGGTGGCCGGCCACCACACCCCTTCACCAAACCCTGGTCGCCCCCTCTCTTCCTCGTCCATACACTGCTCCGGCTTAGGCGAAGCCCTACAGTTTTTCTTCTCCACCACCACCACCACGCCGTCGTGCTGCTGAGATTCCGTGGAGATCTACCACACCTCCGCTGCCCGCTGGAACGGGGATAGGACGGGCTTCATCGACACCGTACGCGCGACCGAGTACGGAAGTGCTGCCGGATTGCAGCACCGGGACGATCGACTACATCAACAACGAGATCTGATCTCGTAGGCTTTGGAATCTTCGAGGGTTAGTCTCACATATATCTCGTTGCTCCGATCTCATAGATTAGATCTTGGCTTTTCCATAGATTAGATCTTGGATTTATTCGTCTTTGCGGTAGAATTTTTTTGTTTTCCATGCAACGAACCAGTTCTTAGAGAGACCCTTGGGTAGAATCCAAGAAGTTGGAGATTGGTGATGGAGATCCAAACTAGAACTTGGATGAAAGAGGGGGAAGCCTTGAATCATCCATGAAGAGTAGAATCCCTCAAGAGTGCCTTGATACAAATAACATAGTTCTAGGGAGACAAAGCTCAAGTAATAATCCTCAAATCTTGTCTAACCCTAATTGAGGTGGGGAGAGAGGTACATATAGCCCAGATTTGTCCAAGGGGTAAAAGGGGCATTACAAATAAGATGACTTAACCATAGATGACTAAATAGATGACCAAGATGGCTTAGATGAGTTCTGGTCAGGGTCCACCCGGTCAGACCGGCCATGGGGCCCGGTATGACCGGCTCGGGCTCCTGGAGTCGCTGCGGGTCTTGTGAGCCTGGCCTGGTATGACCGTACCGGCTGGCCTGGCCTGGCCGGTCATACCGGCTCGACCTCCTGCTTCACCGAAAGGAGGCTTGACGCTGTGTTGGAGGCAGTGGCCGATCTGACCGGCCCTGGGGGCCGGTATGACCGGCTCGACTTCCTCCTCCTCTCTTCGTAGCTCTCCTTCTCTTATTCCTTGGTCTTCTCCTCTTCTTCCTTGTACCATGTGGCTTCCCTCTCCTTGGCTCCTTGACGCTCCCTTCGGATCCTTGACGAGATTGGTACCTAGTGATACATAAACATCGGTATGAGGTAGCAATCCGTCCAAGGTTGTGTCGTGTTCTCGTGTAGAGAGGAGAGAGTTCACCTTGTCATGTATAGTTTTGACTCGGGCTCGAGTCCTCGTTCCACTTAGGGGATAAGCTGGCCATGATGTAGTGTCGTCCTTGAGCGGGGCTGCATCATAAATGTTGTGACCTAATCATTAGATCATGAGACCATACCTAATCACTATCACCGGCGGCTGCTTAGACATCATCAACCGCCACACCATAACAGGGTGGTCATAAAGGTGCTTTTGAGGTATTCCAAAGAGATGGGTTGAGGTGTATGTGTCAATAACATGATTTGTTCATCCGTGTGACGGAAGATACTGAGGGCCCATTCGGTGAGAGTACATCCAAGTTGCAACACAATGCTAGGTCATGAGGATGGAATCACACGGGAACACGTTGAATAACCTTGTCGGTAACGAGATCGAATTAGGTATATGATGATACCAATGATCACATCTCGGACAAGTCTAGTATCGAAGTAACAAAGGGAATAGGAATCGATGTTTGCGGTTCAAACGATGATCACATCTTCGTAGAATACACATGGGTCATTATTGTTCTCTAAGACACCCCGGTGATCATTGATCGGAGAGGCGTCTCGATCATGTCTGTGTCGTTCTCGAACCGTAGGGAAACATACTTAAGGATTCAACGAAACTTAAGATTGTTTTGGATTCATTGAAAACACCGGAGGATAGAGAAGAGAGAACCTGAAAGGGTTCCGAGAGAATTCCAAGATGTTCAGAGTGGTTCGAGAGGTGCCTCGGATCACAAGGAATTAAATAATGTGTATTATGTATTAATTAAGTACAACAACAACAAAGCCTTTATTCCTAGACAAGTTGGTGTAGGCTAGAGGCGAAGCCCATAAGATCTTGTAACCAACTCATGGTTCTGGCACATGGATAGCAAGCTTCCACGTGGCTCTTTCCATGGCTAGTTCTTTTGTGATACTCCAGTTCTTCAAATCTCTCTTTACGTAGTCCTCCCATGTCAAGTTTGGTCTACCCCGTTCTCTCTTGACATTATCAGCACACTTTAGCCGTCCACTATGCACCGGAGCTTCTGGAGGCATGCGCTGAATATGCCCAAACCATCTTAGACGATGTTGGACAAGCTTCTCTGCAATCAGTGCTACCCCAACTCTACCTCGTATATCATCATTCCGGATTCGATCCTTCCTCGTGTGGCCACACATCCATCTCAACATGCACATCTCCGCCACACCTAACTGTTGAACATGCCGCCTTTCAGTCGGCCAACACTCAACGCCGTACAACATTGCGGGTCGAACCGCCGTCCTATAGAACTTGCCTTTTAGATTTTGTGGCACTCTCTTATCATAAAGAATGCCAGAGGCTTGGCGCCACTTCATCCATCCGGCTTTGATCCGATGGTTCACATCTTCATCAATATCCCCATCCTTGTGCAGGATTGACCCCAAGTATCGAAATGTGTCCTTCTGAGGCACCACCTGCCATCCAGGCTAACCTCCTCCTCTTCGTGCCTAGTAGTACTAAAACCACACATCATGTACTCTGTTTAACTTCTACTAAGTCTAAAACCTTTCGATTCCAAGGTTTGTCTCCATAGTTCTAACTTCCTATTGACCCCCGTTCGACTATCATCGATTAGGACCACATCATCCGCAAAGAGCATACACCATGGTATATCTCCTTGTATATCCCTTGTGACCTCATCCATCACCAAATAAAATAGATAAGGGCTCAAAGATGACCCTTCGTGTAGTCTTATTTTAATCGGAAAGTCATCGGTATCGCCATCTCTTGTTTGAACACTTGTCACAATATTATCGTACATGTCCTTGATGAGGGTGATGTACTTTGCTGGGACTTTGTGTTTCTCCAAGGCCCACCACATGACGTGTCGAGGTATCTTATCGTAGGCCTTCCCCAAGTCTATGAACACTATATGCAGGTCCTTCTTTTGCTCCTTGTATCTCTCCATGAGTTGTCGTACCAAGAAGATGGCTTCCATGGTCAACCTCCCACGCATGAAACCAAACTGATTTTTGGCCTCGCTTGTCATTCGTCTTAAACGGTGCTCAATGACTCTCTCCCATAGCTTCTCATAAGCTTAATTCCACGGTAGTTAGTACAACTCTGAACATCCCCTTTGTTCTTGAAGATTGGTACTAATATAATGCGTCTCCATTCTTCTAGCATCTTGTTTGTCCGAAAAATGGAGTTGAAGAGCTTAGTTAGCCATAATATTGCTATGTCTCCGAGGCCTCTCCACACCTCAATGGGAATACAATCAGGGCCCATTGCCTTGCCTCCCTTCATCCTTCTCAATGCCTCCTTGACTTCAGACTCCTAGATTCGCCGCACAAAACGCCTACTGGTATCATCAAAGGAGTTGTCCTGTTCAATGGTAGAGCTCTCAGTCTCCCCATTGAACAGCCCATCGAAGTACTCCCGCCATCTATGCTTAATCTCCTTGTCCTTCACCAGGAGCCGGTCTGCTCCGTCCTTGATGCATTTGACTTGGTCAACATCCTTCGTATTCCTCTCTCGGATCTTGGCCATCCTATAGATGTCCTTTTTGCCTTCCTTTGTGCCTAACCGCTGGTATAGGTCCTCATACGCCCGACCCTTTGCTTCACTCACATCTCGCTTTGCGGCCTTCTTTGCCATCTTGTACTTCTCCATGTTATCTGCACTCCTATCCAGGTACACGCGTCTAAAACAATCTTTCTTCTCATTAATAGCCTTCTGGACATCAGTGTTCCACCACCAGGTATCCCTAACTTCGCTTCTACTTTCCCTGGACACTCCAAACTCCTCTGAGGCCACCTTACGAATACAAGTCGCCATCTTCATCCACATGTTGTCCACATCACCTCCTTCCTCCCAAGGGCCCTCCTTAATGACCCTCTCCTTGAATGTCTGAGCTACCTCCCTCTTGAGCTTCCACCACTCGTTCTAGCGACTTTCGCACGCTTATCCCGCTGGACACGAAGTCGAAAGCGGAAGTCAACCACCACAAGCTTATGCTGATGGACAACACTCTCTCCAGCCTCCAGGTATCACCTTACAATCTAGGCACACACTCCTGTCTTCTCTCTTTGAGAGGATGAAGTCAATCTGGCTACTGTGATGGTCAATACCAAAGTCACTTGATGTGATTCTCTCTTTTTGAAGAGAGTGTTAGCTCCGATTATGTCATATAATTAAGTGAACTGATATTAATTATATATTTATTTAATAATAAAAAGATGCAACCCACCTTACTGGGCTCCTCCCGGAGGAGATCCCATTAAGTGGCCGGCCACCCCCATGGGATTTTGTGTGTGTGGGATGGGGGGTGGGAGGGGGCATGGGCCTTGTAGGGCCCAACCGGCCACCTCCCTCCCTTGCGGCTGGGCTATGCAGGACGATGAAAAATAGGATACATCACCACCCTGGTGATGTATATTTAGATCACTTGGGCCAAGTTATACATCATGATGTAATTTTTTTACATCGCCATATAAATGTTGACCAACGGGAAAGATTCCCTCATTTGGCTATATATTGTTAGAAAGATGATGAAATTTCACCAGCAGCGAAATTATAAGCGCCTGATAACACCCCGTTTAATTCTGTCTACCTTAAGACTTAAACTCGGGGGCTGACTGTGCACTCGCAAGCTTTGCTACGGTTAGCACCCAGTTCTCTACATCACCATATATGTCACCATCATATGTTGAAACAACATTTTCGGGCACATGTGATGTAAAAAATCAGCTTTTACATCACCTAGCCCATATTTAGGTCATTTGTTAGAGATTTTAATTCATTAAAACTTGATGCGATATTTGAAGTTCAAAAATTAAGTGGCCATTGCACGAAATGTACAGAGCAAATGGGACTTGGTATGATCCAGTGCTGAGTGCTGACTCATGGTCCTACCAACGAGCTACACAGCTTGACCCTGACACCTGACTGTCCAACCACTACTCGTCTCCTTTCTCCCAACCAAAAAAGCGCATTCTTTTCTCAGGCGCTCAAAACCCCAAATCCCCAAGAACCTCCTCGTCGGCGGCGGCGGCCATGGGCTCCCCTGCGCCGCCCGTCCCCATGGACCGCGTCACGGAGGCACTCTTACGGGTCCGCGGCGAGGACCCGCAGGACCAAGAGGCGCTCGTCGGCCGCATCCTCGGCTACATCCACCTCGTCCTCCCCGACCCGCCCGTCTCCCGCCGCGCCACCCTCCGCGCCTTCCTCCCCAACGACGACGTCGACCGCGTCAGCGCCCTCCCCTACGCGCTCCTCCGCAACATCGTCTCCCGCCTCCCCGACAAGGACGCCGCGCGCACCGCCGTGCTCGCCACGCGCTGGCGCGAGCTCTGGCGCAGAGCCCCGCTCGTCCTCGTCGACTCCCACTTCCTCGCCCCCGCCGCCGCCTCGGCGGGGGAGGTCGCGCGCACGGAGGCGCGCCGCGTCACCGCCAATGTGTCCCGCGTCCTCGCCGCGCACCCGGGGCCCTTCCGCTGCGCCCACCTCACCTGCAGCTACATGGCCGAGTTCCCCAGCCTGCTCGCGCGCTGGCTCCAGACCCTCGCCGTCAAGGGCGTCCAGGACCTCGTCCTCGTCAACCGCCCCTTCCCGCTCGCCCTCGACCTCCCCGCCGCCCTCTTCGGGATGCCCGCCCTTACCCGCCTCTACCTCGGCTTCTTCAAGTTCCCCGACACGGCCGGCCTCCAAAGCACGGTGTCCTTCCCCAACCTCCGCGAGCTCGGCCTCTGCACCGTTGTCATCTTCGGCCCGGACATGGACTTCATCCTCGCCAGGAGCCCCGCGCTGGAGATCCTTTGTATCCAGGCCAACTTGTTCACCGAGCGCCTCCGCATCGTCAGCCGCAGCCTCCGGTGCGTGCAGGTCGTCGTAGCCACCGATCTGGACATCCTCCTGGCGTATGCGCCGCACCTCGAGCGTCTCATTGTCTGGTCAGTGATGGCCAAAGAAAGATCGAACATGAGGATCAAGATTGCCCCTGCTCCCGCGCTAAGCATACTTGGCTACTTGGAGCCGGAATTCCACACGCTGGAGATCGGTAACACCGTCATCAAGGTTATCTAATCAATCCCGTGTCTCGATTTTCCGATTCTTGCGCACATGACCGATGCCAGTGTGTGAAATCTTTCAGGCTGAGACAAGGGCGAGTCCAACCACCATGGTCCCAACTGTGAAGATCCTTGGCTTAAGAGTGCGTTTCGGCATTGGCGACGATGTGAAGCTGCTGCCTGCCTTTCTCAGATGCTTTCCCTCTGTTGAGAGGCTGCATATTGAGGTGAGAGTGAGACCCTCACTTCACTTGGCAATAATTTTGCATATTCAGCATGCACTAGCATCATACATACATACTGCTGCTACTGCTACACCATCAACCAATCTCTGAAATTTGCTTGATTTAATCAAATTACAGTCCAAGAAAACTGCTGAGCCCACTGGCAAGCTCAACCTCGAGTTCTGGAAGGATGCCGGTGCCATCGAATGCGTCCAATCACACATTAAGCTGATGATGTTCCATAATTTTCATGGGTATCAGAGTGAGCTTTCCTTCCTCCAGTTCATCCTGGAGAATGCGCCGATGCTGACGAAGCTGGTGATTGTGTATCCCAAACGAACCTTCACATCCGTGACCGAGGCCAACTCCAAATTAGAGCCTCTGTTCTCTGCAAAATGGGCCAGTACATGCTGCTCACTTCTGCTATCTGAGGGAGCGTATGCTGAAGGAGAAGAGCCACTTGAGTTACAGAGCTTTAAAAGAGGATCTAATTTCTCTGTGAGGGACCCTTTCGCCTTCATCGTCCGAGCTTAGTTTCCATGGAAATGGTTAGTGCTCTGTTGAAGTATCTACATGAAAGGCTCTGTTCTGTTCGTTCAGTGTTCTTTCAAGACTCTGTAGGGTATTTTTGTTCTAATAGGATGACTACACTCAAGTGTTGATGAGTTTCAAGTGTTGATGAGATATGAACTACTTCATCAGTGTCCCATGTTGTTCCCTCTTTTACTATGTAGCTTTTGCCTGATGTTAATCATGTTACATCACATAACTCCTGCTAAATATGAAGCTGGCTTGATGCTGCTGGGCCATCAGAAACTGATATTTGAGATTAATCATGCGTTGCTTACTGTTATCAATTTCCTTTAGCATCTTTTATGATATATTTGTTCCATGTAAAGCATTATTTATTGGATGTGGATTGTGTGTCATGGTTTACCATGTGTGGCAAAATGTTAATTGGCACCTGTGCTCTGTATGTTTACTGCTTGTTCTATTATGATATTTGGCCAGCTACTTTGATTAATTCAGATCTTGTCTGCAGAGAGGTGTACTACTGTCCTCTAGAGTACACTATTAGGTACTGGAATTTTCATGTTGCGCAATGTTTGTTATGTCATTGCCTTGTTTTACAGTGTTGGCTTCTTGATCTTTTGTGTTTCCATGATTTCTTCATGTGCTACTGTTTCTGAATTTTCATAGTGTTCTTACTAGCCCGCACTACTATTATTTTTTCAATGTTATAAGAGACACAATGCTTAACTCTGAATTTCAGCCTGATGCAAATTGCTCATAATAAAAAGAATACTTTTTTGTCTGAAGAAGTACTTGGGTAATATTATTGCCTTTTATGTCCTTGTTTTTTTTCACTAAAAGAGTTGGATTATTTAGTACTCTCCATTCACCTTTCTGTTGGAGGTTTGCTAAGAGGCTATTTTACGTATTAATTAGAACGACTTGTTGCAGAGCTTCAGAGACAAACAAGTTAGGCCTATTGGACCTATTTATGCCTTTGTTTCAGAGGTGCATGCATTAACACCACTATATATATCATTCAAAATAAGTATAGCAAAACTACAATACAATAAACTTATTTATTTACAACTCTTACTGTCTTACATGCATACATACGACTATACAGATTATTCAGAACAGCACAGAGAAACTACGGAAACTTTGCAAGTGGGAGCTGCAAACATTCCCTGAATTCAACCAATCTCGTCTCACTATGCGAGGTCCTCTGCTTGTTAGGCCAGTAGGTCAGCCAGATCCATCCCCTGATATCCCAGTCCATAGTCTTGCCCAATGCTCCGGCACAGACCTTCCAGCTGACACTGTCTCCATATTCGTCGCGGGCGAAGACGACGCCGCCCTGCTTCGTGAACGGGCGGTATGCATTGGAGTACCTGTCGCGGAACCAGGCCCTGGGCTGGAGCAGCGAGAGCTTGGAAGGCTTCGAGGAGCTGACCTCCCTCCCGTTGGTGCCATCGTGGAGGAACCAGTTCAGGGTGGCGGTGTTCCCGTGCGCTGACTGCTCAAACTTCCAGGGTTTCATGGAGAGTGTGAGGCTCTCGGCGACGGAGGCTTTGAGACCGAACGAGTTCGGGGGGTCGAACGCAGCCTCGATGCCCTTGTCGAAGCCATACTCGTGGGTCGGGTTGTCAGAGGACTTGCTGATGGAGACGGATAGTATGTCTGTTTGCTGCATTGGTGTGATCTGCAGCATGACGCGAGAAGGGAAATGTTTTTCTTCAGAACCATACCCTCGCTCTGCCATGAGGGTCTCGGAGACCAAAGAGTCCACGTCACACCTGAGATCAACGCTGCGGTAAGTGCTGTTCTTGTTTTGGACTACACATACATGGTGAATTTGGGTTTCTTTTGTACGGTTGGTAGTTTGTTGTGAAACAATACAATTGTCAGGGTGCAACATGCTTTTGAATTTCTAGACATTTCCATGTTAAGTAGATCAAGCTGACCTTTACTCACAGTGACATGTAATTAACGCAAGAGTCAAAAACTTTTGAATTTTCAGACATTTCCATGAAACCTTACTGTTGGCATCAACAAGATTGTTCACTCATCAAAGACCTCAACTGCTAGCTAAACCTTTGAAGAAAATAACCATTAAAATTTAGTGGATCTCCCTACTGATTTCCCGCTACCTAAATACTGAAGGATCTCTGCTGAGAATTTACAGGAGTTCAAATAGTTGATGTAAGAAAGAGAATCAAGATTATATGAAAACCACTGACCTTATGTTATCCACCTTTACCTCAACATCAACCCATTTCTCTTTTCTGACAGTTCTGTAGGCGAGCTGGACCACACCTTCAAGCTGCTGGTAAGTGAGCGAGAAGAGAAGGCGCTCGTCCTGCGTCGCCGCCGCCCCAGGATCCTCCATGCCCATGGCAATCACCGGGCAGTACAGCTGGACCTTCCAGAGCCCGCTGGCCTGGAGCGCGTACGAGAACAGCGGTAACAGCGCCCCGGGCATGGGACGCGAGGACGACGACCGCAGCTCGACGATCCAGTTGGTCACCGCGAGGTTCATCGTCCGCATCCACTGGTCCTCGAGGTTCGCGCCGAGCATCCAGACAAGGGTCTTCGCGGCGCCCCTGCACCTGGGGCCGGTCAGCTGGGCCCTCAGCGAGTCAAGGCAACCGCGGCGGAGGTCGCGGGGAGCCTCGTAGGTGCAGACCAGGAAGGCGAGGGAGAGGAAGGCGATGTTGAATGCGTCGCCGAAGCTGCCGCCATGGAGGTGTTGCGCGCCGGGGAACCGGAAGGGAGGTTTGCTGCTGTTGCTGTCGGGCCCGTACCGCAGCACCTGGTTCACGACGTCGACGAAGAGCTGCACCGTGTCCTGCTCGTCGAGGGATGGCTGCGCCTTCATCTTCAGGTGGACTGGTTTTGAAGTCCAGAGAGAAATCGGCTCGCGGTAGTTTGCAGAGATGGAGAAGGTCAAGTAGGAAGGCTTGGTGGGAGGCGTTTTGACGACCGAGAGGCTCATCGACGGCGGCTGGGATGATGCTGATGCCGAGGACGTGGCGCAGATGCAGAGGGACATGGTGCTGGTGCGCCATTGGGAGAATTGGGGTAGGGTGGTGATCCAACCCCATGCATCAGGCACGAAGTTGCGAGCCATTCTGATTTTTGGAGGACGCTTAAGCTGGTGGTGTGATCGATGATGGGAGTGGTATCCAGTGATTTTAAAGAGAGAAAAGATGCAACGGTACATCAGATAAAACTCCGGTTATCGTAGATGATTGAGTCCAATGAGGCACGGCAAAGTTTCGGGTAAAGCAGATTCTCGGTTGGAAAATTATCTGCTGCTAAAAGGGACCTGACGAATCTCCCTTTATGCTTCCATGCAGTGCACATTTCAAACTCAAGTTGGTGACCTGATGCCCATGGGGTACTGTTTGGGAAACTTGTGCTGTCGTTTGGCATTCGGAAATCGGAACCATAGGAATCTCATTCTGTACTTTCGTGAAGCTACAAAACTTTATCAACTCCATTCACGTTACATACACTAGTTACTCTTGTCTTCAACTTACGGCTGATGGCGTGTATATTTTTAGTCTACCATTTGGTTGCCCAAATTCATATTCTTCCCATGTGCACTATAATGAGCATTTAGAAATGCTCAGCCGGTTTGCTATTCCGACCATGTACTTTGCATGATGAGGGGAATACTGAACTAGATATCTTGCAATGTGACTTGTTGCTGAAGCTTGTGCCAAAGATTTTGCCCCTACAATAGACAGTTAGGCAGGTCTGCAGGTTAGGGCCTTAGAGTTAGGACCATATTCTTCGCTTAGCAACGTTGCATTCAGTTCGCTATCACCCATACACCATGCTGTCCCAGAGTCCAGATTCCCCCCAAACTGATCAGGACTATATGGCACAAAGGGGAAGAACACATTATCACAAGAAAATGGAATGGAATAGTCCATCATTCCAAACATGCCACAAACTACCGGGCAATTCCAGCAAGAACAGACCAACACATGTTGCTTCGGCTGTCAAAACCAGTCCGATGAGTTAGTTTTGGAGTCAGCCACTCATGAACAGTGAACAGCTCGATTTGTCATGTCCAGGCTCCATCAAGGTGGACTACTGGTGTCAATACCTTCTGTTACCGACTGATCTAGTCTATGGTGAGTCAGAGAAGCACCAGACTGATGGGCTAGAGCTCCGTCTGTACAGAGCGGCAAAAAAATTCTCATACCCCCAGTGGCTGTTTCAAGAAGAGGGTTTGAGACTGGCATGTCACACTGTACAGAACCCACGGCCAATTGAAGTGCGGGTCCGTATAGCTCTGGCAAAAAATGTGGGCAGTATAATGGGTCTGCAGCCCTGTCAAAAGGCAATAGCAGAGGCAAACCTCCTCTGCCCTATCGCCTTGTAACCAGGGATAGACCAGCCTTGCTTCTCGTTGTAAACTTCCACCTGTGAAATCAAACAAAAGGAAATGAGTGACTTGAACAGACAGAAGAAATGTCAGTGATGTGGAGTAAGCTGCCAAAAACCGTACAGTTTCAACACTTTCTGCATCGGCATTGATCCCACCGATGAGGTAAACATTATCGTTCACTGTCACCGCACACCCATATCCTCTTGGGATGCTGAATGGGCTGCTGATCCTCCACGAATTCGCACGAGGGTCAAAGATCTCTACGGTGGAAACCATCTGGTTTCCATCATACCCTCCCAGAGCACATCTGAAACATATGTTCACTGTAAGTAAATCTATACTGCAGAGCATGTCTGAAGAAACGTCCAGTAATAATATACTTATAGTAACATCTAATTGCCTGACCGAATGCAAGGATTCAGCTATTGCTAACTATTCCCTCCATCCCATTAAACATGTCTCAACTTTGTTAAAATTTGTGTATCTAGACACTAAATAGTAGAGAGGGGGTATTATATTGGTTAGGGCCTTGATCACATGGCCTAAGAGAAAGTGAGGGAAGAGAGGGGGGGGCTCACAGGGTTTCTCCCAAGACAGCAACAGAGTGGCACGCTCTTTTTGTTTTCATGCTTGTAAGCTGGGTCCAGCAACCCTCCCTTGGATCATACCTTTCCAATGATCTGTGGGCATTACAATCCTTCATTCAGTTTGCAGGTTCAAATGTTATAATCACGAAAAAAGACTGTAGAGAGATCATAACTGTAAATATGAGTCCTTGTTGAAATCATAACCACCAGCTACATATAGGGCGCCATTTAATTCAGCTGCGGTAGTAGTAAATCGCTGGAATAACACGGCAGTGGAACAAAATACTGTTAGTTCTAAATCAACATTGCGGGAAAATGCATAATGGAGTAGATAAATGTAGCACCCAGAAAAATAGAAGTTAAAAAATACAAAAGACCACAGACTCCCATCAAGGTTCCATGAAGTGTCATCAATTTCTTTCCAGGAAATATTTTGCGGCATGCATAGTTTGATTTAATCATAATTAGCCATCAATTTCTTTCTAGGAAATATGTTGTGGCATGCATAGTTTGATTTAATCATGATTAGAAAACATTACTATCTGTGCTGGTGCTAAAAATTACATAAGAGCAGATGAATCAAAACCTGTCATGCTAGTGACTAGCAGACAACTTACCAAAACCAACTTAGCCACTACTGCCCAAACAACTAAGTTATGTCCTACTGATCTATGATGAGTAAACAAGGAACTACTACAAAAGCATCGTCTAGTAAAATATGAAGAATCCACAAGATTTTAAGCGATTAGGAATACCAGATATGCAATTTAAAACAGCCTTTCTCAATAGAGTTTCTTTTGTCTGCTCTATCTTATACTCCATCCAATCCAAAATGCAAGCCTTTTGAGCAAGCTAATTCAATTTGATCCTAGTGTAAGTCTTTCTAAACCCCCCAATGCAATTCTGCTGACGTGGTTCCTATTTAATCCCTCACTAATGTCAAGAAGAATTGGGCCTATAGAACTTATTTAGGGCTGAGATAATGACAAGCTTGTACTTACACGTGGCCTCTAGCATTTGCTGTTTTGGGGAGGACAAAGATAGTTATAGAATAAATGAAGGGTAACATTTGCATTTATCTACACCCTTAATTCTATGGCCCGTAGAAGTGCTTACATTTTTTATCCTAGAGAGTAGATCCTAAACCTTATCGCACATCACAATGAGAACACGCCAATAATAAAGCCCCAGAGTTAACGAAGTTGCAGTTAAGTTCAGAACAATGTACTCAATATAACTGTTAAGAGGGACCTGAGACCATACACTTTGCTGCAGAGACGGGCTGTGTATCCAACTCCCATGCGCTGGATCAAACATCTCAACTTCTGAAAAAGATTGAGACCCATTCCCCCCACCAATAGCAAATATTTTACCATTCAACGTAGCTCCAGCAAGACCTCCTTTGTTCTGTTTCAAGCATGGGCATGTTATCCACACATTGCTCACCCTGTTGTAGCTTTCCACTGACAAAGCAGTGCAGGCAGTCAACAACTTGCAGTGCTATAAATATATTTATTTGTCACGTAGAAGAATGTATACCTGTGTTATACCACGAATCGCCGTCACCACCACCAAAAACGAAGAGATGCTCATTAAATGCAGCAACAGCAGCATATGCACGGGCTGAGCTCATAGGCCTTAGCGGCACTAGTCTGTCTATTGTAGGATAAAATGAATCAAGGGATGGCAAGCAGGTATAGCCATTATGACCACCTATTAGGAATATTGATGGCCCTTCAACATTATTGTGTTTTTCACCAAGGAGTGCTGCTGAATACTCCAATTGTAATTTCTCATATTGGTATTGCAGTTGCTGAATTTTTGTTTCCATGATCTTTACAGTTTCCCTCAATACAAGCCTTTCTTGATCTGATTCAGTCTGGAATGTGAAAGCAGAATCAAGATGGGAGGGCACAACGGATGCATAAAGAACACGCATGGATGACATAATTAACTCAACATCACACACATCTAGAGCATAAGGAAAACATATACAGTTTCATACTTCCAATAAAAATTTAAAATTACTCAAAATTACATCTTTGTGGACATACAAATAATAAGAGCTTAAAAATCATGAATGCAGCTTCATCTATGTACTCCCTCCGATTCGTATTACTTGATGCTAATATAGATGTATCTAGACACATTTTAGTTGTAGATATATCCATTTTAGCATAAAGTAATATGGATCGGAGGGAGTAATACTTTCCTCTCCAACAGATAACAATTTACACCCAAAATTTCAACATAAACAAGAAGTCAATACCTGCTTTTCCCAAATTGCTTCAGTCTTCTTGGCTAATTCATTGATAATTTGAAGCAGCTGCATACAATGTCAGAAATAACATTACATACATGTGTTTATACAAAATATACTAGAAATTGTATCATTGTAAATCTGAAACACAATGTAAATAATAAAGGGCAAGAGGTAATCAATGTAACAGAATAGCATACATCACCTCATCATTTTCACAACGTTGCTCAAGGGATGTGTTGTCTTTCACAATTGCATCACCCTCCAAGGTGGCATTAGATGAATCTTTGGTAAGAGACAATTCTTGCAACTTTTGCAAAACAGCCATTGTGCCATGTTGTTCATCATGAACTGGATTGATACGTGGATGGTCATCATTCACAGATTCTATTTCTTTCTCAGTCACACTGTCATTCAAACCATCCCGCTCAGAAGCCTTCTCACTAAAGTTGCTCTCTGATGTTCTACTTGCGCTAGCAATACCATAGTTGGCATTTCGATCGACCGATTTGTAAGGAACCATATCATTTGAATGTGACGAAACACCAAACTGATTGCCATCCTTCAGACCAGAATCGATTTCTTTTGGAACAGCGTGAACAGAAGCAGGAAACCCAGAAAGGTTCTGGGCTCTTGGAATAGCATGGGCATGAGCAGGTACAAACAAAGAAACTAGGTCTCTTGTTTGTGCATTGTCTAGCTCAAAGTAGATGTGGCGAAAGTTATAATAATTGCCACTAATCACACTTTTGTACTTGGTCTCTGGAAGTGGTAAGCACTGAGTTTTGGTGGAGACACGAACCTTAAGAACAAAAATGAAGTCACTCACATATCACAATCAGTTTACAAAACTATAAATAGCAAACTAATACATACATACTAAAGTGCCAAAAATATTGAACACTGACTGTTATATGATGATACCTGTGCAGGATATTGTGTCTTTGTTCTACCATCACGACTCCAAGCAAATTGGTCAATGGCAATCTGGCCAGGAGTTGCAGCCTCGAAAATGCCATGCATTTTTCTGTCACTATAATTGAACAGAAACAGAGGCATTCCGGGCTTAATATTCTTCACATAGGAGAAATGAACTGAAGGCAAACCTATAAAGCAACAAAGGTAGCAAGAAAATGCATTCAAACTTAATAAGCATTTAAAAAAAATACTGATGAGGAACAAGCTAATGTTCCAGAAATCAACCATTATCTGATGTCAGCATATGAAGTTTATAATAGAGGTAAGAGGACAACAAATACATTGTAATGAAATTATCATACAGGTGATACGGCTCAAGAAATTTACTAACCAAATAGCTGTTTAGAGAGGCATTCATTGATCGTTTGGTGTGTGCAGCCAAAAATAACTCCTCCTAGCTCATCTTCCCCGAGATTACGTGCCGGAAAAGATTGGTCACCATACCGCCGTGTATTGCTTTGATCTTGTTTTGGTGTTGCAACATTCTTGGTCTCAGTCTTCCTTCCAGTACCCATTCTTTGAGAAAAAAACAGTATGCAAAACACAACCATTATCACACCGACCAACACGAATACTATAGTGAACATAATTTGAAACTATTGGTCCAAAGGGTACTGATGTATCCAACATTATATTAACAGTAAGATCGTACAGAAAAAAAAAACAGTATGATCAAAAGCATCACGTCCATAAACCCCAGATTACCAAACTCCCTCAAACCTGAACAATAGACATTTGGAAGCCCATAGTAATAGTTGCATCAAAAGATTTCTTGATTCTAGCTCTCACATCAAACACCAACTGGTTGATAAAAATTCAAGGGCACCATACAAACACTAGATCCACCGCACAAGCTCCACGCCGAAATTACAGTGAGCTGCCTCACAATCCACAATGCAACCAGAAGGAACAGTAGAACACTGCACCCACAGGACTCGAGTAGAACAGTCAAGAAAGGGTATACGACTCTACAAGAAATCCTTCAATGGAGAACTACAAAATCACACCAAGCTACAGCGCGACTCGCTAGCATCACTTGATTAGCTTTATGATGTACATGTGTTGTTGTAATAACCGTCCCAGGATTGATTGCATGAGCTCTGCTGGATGCACCTGTCCTTTTTGATGTATATTGTCTGTTGTGTGATGCCAAAGTGTCCAAAAACAGCATAAGGCATGACAACTTTCTTGCTAATTAACCTGCTGATTAATCAGATTCACTAGTGCTTTTATAGTTTTATTTTGTAGAGAATTAGAGAATATTCGGAAATTTGGCTGGTTGTTACATAGTGGCTACTGCATACTAGCTCCAAGCTTCCAACCAAGCGCATGTTGATAGAAAAATATCGATCAACAAGATTAAATAGTCAGCGTGCTAGTTTGGCACTTAGGCATGCTCTCTTCGCTGCTTTTTGTTTTCCTTTTGAGATGGATGGATCCATCAAGGTGGCATGCGGATGGATAAAACGAGTCAATCGAAACGAGCACGAGTGACATCATGCGTGAGCCAGCCCATGCGAGTACGTAACACAGGCAAGCGAGGCACCCATGGCCCCCAGGATGAGATGATTTCCCTCCAATTGCCCCAGCAATTATCTATGGTAACACATCTATCAAAGGCTGATGACGTAATTTCCCTCCAATCGCCCCACCGAGAACAAGAGAAAACCCTCAACACCCTAGTCGCCTCAGCCGGCTGAGGTTGCCCATCATTTTCAAGAAACAGACCATCATCGACACCCCAGTTGTCACAGCCGAAGCGGAGTAATTTCTCTCCAATCGTCCCACCGAGAACAAGAGGAAGACATCATCAACACCACAGTTGCCTCAGTCGAAGAGGATCCTGCCGGCTGAGGTTGCCAACCATTCTCTTACTACGAGCGATATGGAAAAGCAACTCAAGGACAAGTGCAATTCTTACTCGCTCCTCGGCCCCACGGTGCTAGAGGCAAAGTTTCCAATGGAACCTTCATCATGCTTGGAAACTTTCCCTCCAGCACCTTGGGGCTGAGGAGCGAGTAAGAGTCGCACTTGTCCTTTAACAGGTTTTCCGCATCGCTCCTAGGCAGAGCATGTTTGGCAAACTCAGTAGGTTGGATCCACTTCGGCTAAGGCGAATGGCGCATCGATGAGGGCTTCCTCTTGTTTTTGGTGGGGCGATTGGAGAGAAATCACCTCATCGGCCTTTGAGGGCGTCTTACCAAAGCGGATAGTTGAGACAATAGAGAAATCACCTCATCAAGATTTTCTCAACATCTAAGTAATGTGCTACCAAATCTGGAGACTGGGGGCATGGGTGTGCCTCCTTTGAGCGCATTACGTACTCCCATGGACTAGGCTACCTTGTACCGATCGACTCGTTGTATCCACCTACATGCTACCTTGATCGATCCATTTATCTCAAATTCGAGGCAGCCCATGCGAGTATATAACGCGCGCAAGCAAGCCACCCATGGCCCCCAAGTCTCGATAAGGTGTTTCTTCTCCAATGACGTCCTCTGCTTTTCGCAGGCGCGTCCACGACGGCACCCCTCCTTTCACGCCATCGTTGCACACACGGGCGCACTTGGGTTTGTGATTAGGGTGGGAAAATGCAGTTCCTGCCATAAGCTAGCAGTTGGGTTCAGCTAGCAGGCCTCGTTCAGCTAACAGTTGGGTTGAGCTATCAGGTGGCCTGAACCTGTTTTGGCCATGGCAACACAGCTTGCTCTACACCCGTCAGATAAAATCACGAGTTCCTCGTATCAGTTTAGTTCGGTTTGGGTGGAGAAATCATGTGGTTCAGTTTGGGTTTGGGTGCCATTACACGCTTCCGTGGTGCAGTTAGGTTTGGTTTAGTTTGAACGAATTCAACACTGGGTTTCAGTATGCGTATAACTCACATACCCGACCACTGTCAGATGTAGTCGCGGCACCGGGGAATCGCTGGAAATCCCCAAATAGCCACAGCCGTGTTCACGCCCAGCCCGCCCAAAATTCTTACAGTACTACAGAATGCACCAAAATTTCCGCAGACGCAACGCGTAGAGAAACAACGAATCGCCCACAGAGACGCGCACCTGAACCCCCTGAAAACTCGAAGCCACCTCTCTCTCACCCTGCTCCACCCCCACAATTCCGCAACCCCCGTCTCCGTACGGCCCGGGCCCAAAGAGCACCAAGCGGCCATGGCCGGCAGCATTGGCCGCCGCCCACCCGCAAGCGAACCGCGACCACCGCACCCGAACCTCCGCGGCCACCCGCGCCGCGAACCCGACCAAAACCCCAGCAAACCCGCGCCAGAACGGCAACAGAAAAATCACCAATCGCGCCCGAATCGGGGCTGGGAAGGGACGCCTCACCTCGCCCGGGCGCTGGGAGCCGGCGTGGTCGCCCTCTGGAGTCGCCGCCGCCGCCGCGAGCTTGATCCTGGCGGCCGCTGCGCGCGCGCGGCGGTGGAGCAAGCTGGTTTGGTGTTGCGGCGCGGGCCGTGCGGGCGTGTGTGCTGCTCGGGGCTGGGCGGGGCGGGCCGTGCGGAAAGCGAGGCCGCTTTTTGTGGTGGGGTAGTTGTGGGAGGACGACGTGGAGCGGCGGGTGGGGCCGCCTGTCCCGAGATTTCCGGCTGACGGGACCGACCGACGGGAGCTCGCACGCCTGCGTGCGTTCGTGTGTGAGACTGTGAACAGTAGCGCACGGTACAAATCACTGTGCGCGCGTGCGAAAAGTTCTGATGAATTCCGTAGGCGACTACGGATCCATATGACCATCGCGTTGGATGATGATCAATGGCTCCTTTCTTCTTGTACCAAAGCCTTTTGGTCCGCATCCGTGTCGCTCAAGTTGACGAGCGTAATCCAGCTCCGTCATGTTACTTCAACAAGCAATTCAACATGCTCACTTGCTTTCTTTCTGTCTTTCCTCGCTGGGATGACACTTTCCTTATGATTTTAGACCAGACTGAAGTAGAGAATGAAGTAGGAGTGATATCATCTCCTTCACGAGCAACTTAGGGTGTGTTTGGTAGCCCGGGTCTACTCAGATTCTTCATCTCTCCTCAACTATGCTCACCTCAACTATGCTGAGTTGAGATTTTTGCTTTGTTTGGCAGGCCGGATGTGTTGAGATTTGCTGAGTAGAGAAGTTGTTTGGTGGTCATGTATGACTAGAACCGGGCCATACAAAAATAAAAAGCAATCGAGTCCCTAAATATAAGAAACAAAAAGCAATCGGGTCCCTAAACACTCATCCATGGCACAGATGTTGCTGTGCAGGCCGACGGCCGTGGCTCCCGTGAGGGTGTGGCGGCGCGCGAGGACCTGGAGGCGGCGCGCGAGCCCGTGGCGGCGCGCGAGGACCTGGAGGCGGCGCGGGAGCCCGTGGCGGCGCGCGAGGACCCGGCGGCGTGGGAGGGCCGGCGGCGGCGCGGGAGGGCCCGGCGGCGGCGCGGGAGGGCGCGGCGGCGGCTCGGGAGGGCCGGCGGCGGCGCGGGAGCGGCGGCGGCGGCGCGGGAGGGCCTGGCGGCGGCGCGGGAGGGCGGGGCAGCGGCGCAGGATGCCCTGAGGGTGGCGGCGCGGGAGGAGACTCTGCTGGCGACGTGAGGAGAGAAGACGTGGGTGAGCGAATGGCCTGCGGGCTGGGGTCTGGGGGGTCCGAAACACTGCCGAAACAGTGTTTCGCGGGATGAGAGAGCTCGGGCGAGGAGGAAGCTCGATTTGAGCTTCGCTCCTCGGCCCGGCTACGAGGCGTTTTCGTATGAGGTCACCGGTCGGGAAGGCCCGACCCGACCTACCAAACATGTTCTCTCTCAAATATCTCGGTTGAGATGGGAAAATCTGTGCTCCCCCGGGCTACCAAACACACCCTTAGCCTGAGCGACAAGGTTTTGGACTTGTAGAGCTTATTTGGTGAGGTCGATGAACGTGCCACATGCGCATCTTTCCCTCAGGGTGTTCACCGTAGGAAGAAGATTCTTCCTATACATCAAGATGAAGAATTGCAAGCTGCGTCTGACTCAGAAGATGGTGATGGGAATAGCATGCACTCGCCATATGCTTCTGATTGCGATGATTCTTATGAATGCTTGCATGTTTGGTCATTTAATAAGTGAGATGCTCTTATTATTATGAATTTTTTTCTCCTTTTGTTTGGTAATAATTGTTTGTTTGAACACCCTACTATCGACGGGGCTATGCCTTGCTGTTTGGTACTTTTGTCGTTTGAACATGTGTAATTTAGCCTATTAGTTGATGTAATGCACTATGAAGTACGGAGTATGAACTTATTTGCCAAGAAACATTATTTTGCATGCTATATATGCTGAATTCCCTGTTTCTACGCAGAATATTGCCCTCCATTTTAGAAACCGCTAAATGGTCTAGCTGCCGCTATAGCTTCTATAGCTTTTGGACAAGGCATCAACTAAATCCAATAGCCCGCTATTTTTTTCCAGACGGTTACATACACGCGCATACACCCACCCCTATGAACGTACACACGCACATACACCCACCCCTATGAACGTACACACGCATATCTTACCCCTATGAGCACCTTCGAAAGACTGAGTAGGTGGATCGGATCTTAAAATTGACGAAAAGTCACCACAAGTGCCTCGTTGTCGACGGAAACGTCGTCTCCTACTAAAAAAATATTTCATCTTTATAAGATACACAGATGTTAAACCTCGTGTTTAAACTCTGTTGAGCTAGGGGTACAACCACCCCTAACCACCTAACCTCAGATTACTTCTGCCGCATCCAGCTTCCGAAGTTCGGCCTGCGTCGATCAGGCGTGAACTTCAACTTGCGAAAGCATATCTGCGCATGCATGCACGTACGTATCGTACGTGTCCCGTCGGCCGTCGAACGGACTGCCCGTAACACGTAGTGTACTATGTACTCCGTACGGGATCTGGTGTAGCCAAGATGCACACATGTTAGTTGTACCGTACAGAACCCAACGGCGGACGAGGAAGGTGCAGACGAATCGAGACAAAATGCACGTGCACGCCGATTGGTCGCGACCTGGCTCGATCCGATCCAGACCCTCTTGTTCCACCACGCTCTATCACACGCAGGCGCCCGGTCGATCGTGGGCAGCACAACATGATGCGTGTACGTGAACTAGATCGACTTTGTTAATTTCTCTCTCTCTCATTATCAGGCGATATAACCAGTTGGTCCACGGTGGCACAAATATATATGTCACCTAGATCGAGCATTGACCAGATTGTTGACGTAGCAGCAGCTCAATTTGCTGGCTACCAGTACCAGCTAGACAATAATTTATCTGACGTATTATTGGGCTACACTTGTCATCATTTGGCGCGACTACCAAATGATTTTCAGGACATGTTGCACATAGCCTATGATAAAACATGGACGGTGTACAAGCCTTTCGCGGTCCTGCTTTATGTAAAATGAATATTTTGGGATTTATATATACACACTAAAATGGTACGTACGGGCCTGACATTGATCTCTTTGTGAACTTGCATGGTACGATATGTCTAGGCGACGAGGACGAAAATTGTGTTCCTTCAGGATCATCACCCTGGTCCCTAGCTCTGAAAAAAAAAGGTTTTATTTACCTGATACTAAAAATATGAAGCTACGGAAGGGGAGTATGACTATGCTGTTGCACATCCAGAGAAGAGATGAACCTTCATTCCCTTGATTCTTCCTATCAAATAAAGGCCAATTGTCTCGCTTCACCATGGTACTATGAGTTTCTATTTCTACATAAATTTATCTACATTTTGACATGTGAAAATCTATCAGCATTTCCATATTGGATTTTTTAAATGTATGTTACGTGCCAGAGCCAAATTGTTTTTGTTTATCTTCCCTTTTGTACGACCGGGTACTTTCAGAGTTTGGGTAGTCACGGCCACTACTCATTATGTATGCACAATCTGTACACAGGGATTGAATTGCCAGGTTTCTCTTTTTTTCAGAAACGGGCCCACGTAATTTGAAAACGACGTGAAACCCCCTCCCATTCAGCAAAGAGCCAAACCAAGAGTAATACATTATATATTGTAATGGTATGCATATGTGGGCAAAAAATATTTTGTAATAGATTGTAAAGTATAATAGAAAAAACAGTATTATTTGACAAATTTCATGTGTTATCCATTCTGCTTTAAGTATTTGATTATTTATGTGATTTGAATTGAGTGAAACGGAAACCTGTCTGCTGGGACGGAACTGAAAATATCGACCTTATTGACATGTGATACCAATTTATAAGAGATACACATGACATGTGGGACTAATCTAACTAGAGGGGCCAGCTCTAAAATAAAATGTTAGTTTCGAAAAATGCCTTAAAAAAGAATCAGTTGCAGTCCACAACAACGCCTGTAAACATAATCAAAAGCATTGTTCATGTGCCTCCAAGTAAATATAGTGACATTATTGAAAAGTGCGTTAAAATGTAACAAAAGGCATCTTTGTAAAGTGGTGGCAAAAAGATTTTATGGCATCTTTTAGATGTGACGAGAAAAAGATTTATGACATCTTTCAAAAGTGTCGGCAATACTAACTAACGGCGCTTCTAGATATACCTGTAAAATGAGAAGTCGACAGTTTTTAAAAAGTGCTAGCAATGCTCTACCTCGACACAAGTAAATGCAACTCTTTTTTTGCCTCTAAATATAATCACCAGATTTTTTTTGTAGCATTTGCGGCACTTTTAAGTGTTGGCAGTCGAAGGACCTCCCGCAATGGTTTAAGCAAACTTCAAAAGCTTTTATATAGCTAATAATTTATACAGAACTTTATTACTTCATAATCAATCATTCTACCACATTAACCAGTATTGTTTCTTAGGAGAGAAATTTGCTAATGCCACATTCGTTGATACACCATCGTTCATGTTTGTTATGCATGGTCACGGAGCGATCATACACTGCAGAGCCGAGTTGTCCCTTCAACTCAAATCCACAAATTCGCTCCATATTTTTAACCTTTTTTTAAAAAGTAATGTTTTAGTTATATTCAAGTTTGGCATCTTTATTGCAGATAAACTTGCACCAATAATCACAATTATAATTTTATGTGACAACTATGACTTTGTATTATAACTTCATTGTTCAATTTAGAGTGCTTAAAATATGTATCATTGTGTTTATACATGTTTGTGTATATTTTAGTATTTTTGATATATCGTTGTAGAGCATTCAAGAGAATACTAGTGGAACAAATATCATTGTGTAGTTTCTGCCAAAATAAAATCTTTGTGGAGGTTTGTGAAGGGTGATGGCTTAGCATACATATGACTAACCAACACATCGTGAATTGTATGAGATAGGGAACCAACCTATGGTTGGATGGTTAGAAGGGCAATGACACCTCTAGCCCATAAGAGTTTAAATCCAAGTTTTGATAATTTGGTGTCTCATAAAAGACGGAATATTCTTTCACTGTGAGGTCATGTTCCCATCGAGAACAGGGTGCATGTGATGACTTAGTCAATCTCAAGACCCGTTGGATTAGTTTCTTCGACTTAGTCTCTCGTAAGTGCTCATAGGAGTAGGGCGTCCGTGCGCTCATAGAGGTGAGTGTATGTACATATTTGTTAGCGTATCTGTCTGTGTTGTGTTTCGCAATAAAAATGTATGAAATATGGACAACTGGATTATCACTTAATCATTTCTCTTCATCCAGCTTTTCTGTCTACACTTATTGATAGTAAAATCTAACCTTTACTCTAAGTACATAAATTATTTTATTTGCAAATTTTCAACATATCCTTTTCTTTTTGGAAAGTGATTTTTTTTCTTTCCAAACTGTGGGAAAATAGAGCACATAACAACACATTTTTTTAGACCAAAAGCAATTTTTACGCTTTTTCTTGAATAACCCTGTCAAACCAAGCACATTTCTACCTGGCAAATGGATATAAATATAGATTCACGTGTCACGGGTGTGTGCGATACAATGTAGGATTATTTTATTTCATCTGACTGCATACATGTATGGGTAGGTAGTCACCCAATAGTTGGACTAGTCATATTAGGAGTAACATGGTTTCCAGGATCAATGACCACCGTTGCGTCACACCACTTCTGAAGAATTCAAACGTTCTCCTGATATAAATTTCGTTTATATATGTAGGAGTAAGTAAAGCACCCTGCTGCAGAGTGTAGACCCTGGTCGTCTTCGCTGTATTCGCGTTTTTTTTTGAACAAGGGTTGGGTTCCAAAGGACCCTGATCTGCTTATATTATAGCTGTGGGATTACACATTATAGAAAGGTCCAGATTTTTTACGAAATTACAAACCGGATCTCCACTTTTACACCAAGGATCCCAAGAAGAAAAGGGAAAATGAGTCCTTTCGGGACCTTCTCCACCGCAGCACGAGCACGAACTCAACAGCCAGAGCAGTGATGTCACTGTCGGGAACGAACCACTTGGTGCAACACCTCTGTGTGGTCTTTCCGGCGGAGTTGAAGGACCTCCCAGATGGTCGGCGGCCAGGAGGTTGACATACCACTAGATCGTGGCCTTGGAGTATTCCACCGTAGGTACAACTTGTCGCATTCAGTTGCTAGCCTCTTTGACGTGTTGTTTACTTTTCTCGTATTCCCACCTCCAGGTTGTTTGGGGAATGTGGATGAAAGCGGTTTGGTGTTCACCTAGCCCCTCAAATCTTTTAAATACTCTTCCCAAAAATATAATAGTACGACAAAGGTTCCTGCGTCGATCAGGCTAGAACTGCACAATCCCCTCGTCGCCCCTGAGGCTGCCGCCGGCGAAGCCGGGCAGCACCGACGAAGGGGGCGGCGGGGACCTAGCTCCCCTCGCGTCCCTATGTGCTGGCCTGGAGGGTGGCTGCCCTTCTGGGTCTCGGGGGCTGGCGGTGGCGCGCGGCGGTGCGAGCTGGAGATGCGGAGGCGCGGCCTGGTGATGCAGCGGTGGTGCGGCCTGGAGGTATGGCGGTGTGGCCTGGAGGTGCGGCGGTGGCGGTGACGACCTACGGTGGCCGCGTCTGCGGGCGATGGCGGTGCCACGGGCTTGGCCTGGCCCGTGTTTTCTGCTGGCGGGGCGCGGCGGTGGTGCTGCGGTGCAGGCACGGCGTGGCCTGGCGGCGTGCGCTCGGCCCCAGATGGGCTCCAGCGGGCTGGCTCGGGATCGCCCTAGGTCGTGCTGGCTCGGTCCATGGGCGCCGGGGCTGAGGCGATTGATACGTCCAAAACGTATCTACTTTCCCGAACACTTTTGCTATTGTTTTGCCTCTAATTTGTGTATTTTGGATACGACTAACACGGACTAACACTGTTTTCAGCAGAATTGCTCTGGTGTCTCGTTTTTGTGCAGAAATTCAACTTTCAGGAAAATCATCGGAATTTATGTCGAAGGGCTTATTTTTCCAGAAGAATCACGGAGCCAGAAGGGCAGACCTGGGGGAGGCCTAGGCCCCCCGGACAACGAGGCCGGCGCGGCACCGGAGGGCGCGCCGCCCTAGCGTGTGGCCCCCTCGACC
>NC_061513.1:264576911-264726458 GCF_022539505.1 Lolium rigidum | reverse complement strand
GTTGTTAAGGCTTCCAAGTGTTCTTTGTCTCCCCTTGTGTCGAATCAATAAATTGGGTTTTACTTCCCTCGAAGACTGTTGCGATCCCCTATACTTGTGGGTCATCAGCGGCCAGGCCTGGGGCCGTGCTGCCTTATTGTGTGGTGGCCCTCAGGCCCCTCTCCGGTTCTCCTTCGCTGTTCTGGGGTCTTCCGGGAAAAATAAGATATTGGGTCTTCGTTTCGTCGAATTCCGAGAATATTGCCCGAACAGCCTTTCTGGAACCAAAAACAACTGAAAACAGGAACTGGCACTGTGGCATCTTGTTAATAGGTTAGTTCCGGAAAACGCATAAAAACATTATAAAGTGTGAGCAAAACATGTAGGTATTGTCATAAAACAAGCATGGAACATCAGAAATTATAGATACGTTGGAGACGTATCACCTCTCCATCGACCAACCATGTTTCCCCCATCCATGTGTGAGTAATTCCCCCGCTGTAGGCTGAAGGGGATGGTAGGGATTGGATGAGATTGGTCATGTAATAGTCATAAGATTGTTAGGGCATAGTGTCTAGTATCCGTTGTTGGTACTTTTATGATATTGTTGCAACTTGTTATGCTTAATGCTTGTCACTAGGGCCCGAGTGCCATGATCTCAGATCTGAACATGTTATTGTTTCATGATGATATTCATTGTTTTATGATCTTACCTACAAGTTGTATACACATGTTGCTGTCCGGAACCCGAGGCCCCAAAGTGACATTAATTGGGACAACCGGAGGGGAAGGCAGTGATGTGAGGATCACATGTGTTCACGGAGTGTTAATACTTTGCTCCGGTGCTCTATTAAAAGGAGTACCTTAATTTCCAGTAGATTTCCTAGAGGCCCGGCTGCCACCGGCTGGTAGGACAAAAGATGTTGTGCAAGTTTTTCATTGCGAGCACGTGCGACTAAATATGGAACACATGCCTATTGATTGATTAGTACTTGGATACCGCTTTATTATTATCTGCAAATGCCCTATCTTGATTGTTACATGAGTTCTCTCATCCATGCAACGCCCGTTCATCCATCCCTGTGCCTACGTATTTTAATCCCGCCGTTTACTATAATCACTACCGATGTCTTTGTTACTCCGTCGTCGTTATTTCACTACCGCTACTGCTATAAAACCGTCACTATCGATAAACTCTTGCGAGCAAGTTCTGTTTCTGTGTGCAGCTGAATTGACAACTCCGCTGTTAAGGCTTACAAATATTCTTTGGCTCCCCTTGTGTCGAATCAATAAATTGGGTTTTACTTCCCTCGAAGACTGTTGCGATCCCCTATACTTGTGGGTCATCAGCGATGCCCTTCTGCGGGGGAGGGTGCGGTGCTGGTTGGCGGGGCGGCGACCCTGCGGGTGTGCTGGGAGCTCATGTCTGCGGACTTCGGTGTTCGTCCTCGAGCCCCGTGTTGGTGTTGGTCGGCTCCCCCTCTATGTGGCGTTCCGGCGGCGCCCACGGTGCTCTCGGCGGTGCTCCGTTGGCTACAGGCTGTGCAGGACGGCGGTGGCTAGAGGTTGAAGATGAGCGTTTGAGGTTGCGGGGCGGGGTGCGTGCGGCGGCTCTCCGGGGGTCACGGTGCGGCGGATGCAGGTGGTGGTATGTGCCGGTCCTTGTTAGGCGGGTGCGAGGTTTTGGGACTCTTCGCTAGGCGAAAGCTTTGTCTTGGCGGCCGGCCAGGACCGGCGACGGTGACGCCCGAGGGCGCCGCATCTTTCTTGAAGGCATCGTCGAAGCGGGTGTTTCTTGATCTCCGCCCGGGCTCTCCGGGGGAAACCCTAGATCCTTCGCGGGATCGGGCGTGGGCGGTGCTCTTGTGTCGCTTTGCCTCTTGGGGCCTCGCTTTGGACGTCCACCGGACAAAGGGACTTGTGGAGTGTTTTGGCGGTTCAGAGGAGGCGGGTTCGTCTTCGGCCAGTCGGGGCGCGGCCTTGGGGCCGGCGTGGTAGTTTGGAGCGGTGGCTCCGGTCTTTCGCCTCCGCCTGTTGCGTTGAGGTGTGGTGTCGACCTGGTTGATCGTCGACCCGTGTGGAGCGCAGCCTCGGGGCTGGCGTGTGGTGTCGTGTTATAACGATTTTTCGGCCAGTTTTGCTCATAAACGGGTCAGCTCTTTTCGCATATATCGGTGAAAGGCAAAGCTTTTGCCTCGTTTCCAAAAAAAAAAAAAAGAACTGCACAATCGTTGCCGAGGTGTGCCTGTTCCCGTCGTACGGTACGTAAATACGCCAAGGCACACATGTTGAGTTGCTCCGTACCCTACCCACTGGTGGACGAGGAAGGTGCATCAGACATGGACCAAAACGGACCCATGCACGTGCGCGTCGATGGATCGCAACCTGGTGTGATCGGATCCAGACCCTTGCTCCACCACACCCACGCGCATTGCCAGCACATGCGCGCGCGCGTTCGTGAATTTTTGGCCCCTGGCGGCTGGCACACATGTCGAGGCGTAAGCTGGACGCACTCACGATTACATCTCACGTTACCGTTTACACGAACATGATGAACCTAATAGTGCAGTAATACTGTACGTATATGTACAGCAAATCAGGGAGTAACAAGTAATCTTCCAAGATCGTCCGTCCAAGTGCCAAAACACAACTCAGAACATCAACGAAAATGCGCCCTACCTGCAAAAAAAGGCCGAGCCCCCGGTGTGTCGCACCCTCGGATGACACCGGGGGCGACATTGCGCACCGCCAAAGCTCCCTGCCGCCGGCACTTGCCGCGGCGGCGGGCCCAATCGCTGAAGGTGGTCTGGGGTGGTGGTTTCCAGGGATGGCCACCATGGCTGCCAGGGCAGTGTTGGCCGACGCGGCATCGTGTAGCGATCAGGGCGGCGCCCCTGGTTAGGGAGGTGGCAGAGGTCCTCTCCCAGCGACGCCATGACCGGCGGTGGAGGTGTAGGCTGGGGCGGGTGGTGGTGTGGAAACCCTATATCTCGATCTGGGTGTCTTCCATGTGATATGTGTTTAGTTTCATGGTGAAGTTAGTCGTGGAGAATGGCATGAAAGGCGGGGTCTCTGGACTAGTAATGGTCGTTCGAGTCCCGGTGGCGATGAGGTTTTGGGTTGGTGATTCATGAGTTGAAGCAGCGGCATCGGCAAGTGGGTGCGAAAGCACGTGAAAAAATTAGAATCTAAACTTGTAGGAAGAAAATCCAAGGTCTAGCCATAATTGGTTGTGCCTGGCATGATCTTGTTGAAGGTATTAGTGCAGATGTTTTCCTCGGTGAAACCTATGATCTATGATCATGACGATGATGATGCTTGTGCACTGTTATCTTTTTAGAGGCGTCGCTTTTGGAGAAGACGGATTTCTAGTGCTATCTGGTGGTATTTGGCCCGCTGCTACAACAAATAGATCACCGTAGCGGGACTTTTCTTTTATATAATTTTTTCTTTTTTTAGCTCTGTGGATCCGTATTGCTATTAGAGCAATGCGTTGTTGATGTAATTGGTTTCTCCGTGTAGTAATATATATTTCCTTTATCAAAAAAATATCTGCAAAATAAAAACGCCCGACGAGCGGATATCGTGATATATGGGGCGGAGCTGATATATCGGTTGTCCAAATGCGCGTCCATCCCAGGCTCCCAGGGCATCTCCAGCGACGCGACGCAAATGGACGCTGAGCGACCGTTTTCGTCCGCCGTGACCGGAAATGCGTTTGGGGCCTGTTCCAGCGGGGCGACGCAAAGTGACCGGGCCGTCCGCGGAGACGCAAACCTGGCCCAAATATGCGCCTCAGATGCGTCTCTGCGGACGTCCGGAAACGTCCGCTCGTGGCTGGCGGACGTTTCGGCTGGCCCGCCTGGCAGCGACCCTGCGTCGATGCGTCTTCTCAAACGCGCCAGCGACTGCAAAGCTGCGTCGCTTCGGCACTCTGCGCCACGTTAATGGCGACGATGCCTCGGCTGCCGAGCGGCCGCCCACCTCCGCCAACCAGGTTAATGGCGACGCCACGCGTCCCGCGGCCACCGCATGCCGCCGGCCTATATAAAGGGGGCGCGCGTTCTTCTTCCTCATCCACTCCTCCAAAGAAACCCTAGCCGCCACAAAGCTCGACCGTACCGCCGCCTAGGTGTTCCTGCGACGCAGCCGAGCCCGCGAGGAAGTCCATGGCCGGGCCTGGTGGCCGGCGAGGCGGTCGAGGCCGCGGCCCTGGGCGCCCCGTGGCCGGGCAGGGGCCGCCGTGGTGGAGCAGCTACGGCCCCACGCTCGCCGTCGCCCGCGCCCTCCTCGTCCTCGCGAGGAGGAGCGGCGCCGAGTTCCTCCTCCGCATCGACGACGACCCACTCGCCATCAAGCGGCTACCGGACAAGTTCGCCGAGTTTGTCGGCGGCGTCGAGCCGGCGCGATTGCAGCCTACGGGAGGCCGAGCCGCAGCCTCGCCGCTGGACCGTGGAGGTCCTGTTCGACGGGCGGGGCAAGATGTACCCGCACACGGGGTGGGACAAGTTCGCCCGCGACCTCGCGCTCGAGCCCGGCTGCCAGCTCACCTTCCTCTACGAGGGGGACGGCGAGATGATCGTCAAGGTGTTCGACGACACAGCTCGCGCGCAGCACTACCACACCGACGACTCCGGCTCCGACACCGATAGTTAGAACGTCGAGTGTTCTTTCTTTGCGGCGAATCCGGCTACGGGCCGGACGATGCCGGTAGTCGAGGTTTACGTCCGTTAGCCTCATCGGTAGAACCAACAAGGGCACCATCTCCTCCTGCTGGATTTTCCAGTTTGGGTGATTGGGTGTGCCTTCGAATGTTCTTTCTTGGCAGCGAACATACGGAAATCAACACAACTGGCTTCTATTTTTAAATTTTTTATATTTGTGTCGACCATGGTTCAAACTATGTGTTAGTTTGTGTTAACAATGTTCCTAACTATGTGTTAGTTTGTGTAAAATCATGTTTCAAAATGTAATGTAATATTTTGAAACTATGTTTAATTGAGAAAAGGGAAAAAAAGGAAAAAATGCGTCGTCCCGCTGGAGCAGACCCCAGACGCAAACGGACGCTCGGACAAAAACGATCATTTTAGCGTCCGCAGCGCGACGCAAATGGACGCTCGCGGACATTAAAATGCGTCGCGCCGCTGGAGATGCCTAGCATCAACCCTCAAAGTGACCAGCACAATTACGTGGTGAGCTGGGCTGCTGGGACATGTAGCTTCTTCCACAAACACAAGGACAAGGTACGGGCGTACGGCGGTAGCAAAACGACGGTTCAAGTACAATTATCCGGCCCTGACACTTAATCGAGCTTTGCTTCTGTCTATCAATATAGTGTAGCTAGTTGATGGAACCTTCCACGGTGGTACGCAGGGACCGATGCTAGTCTACGTCTTGGTTTCTCTAAAACGACGCCTCAAACGTAATTGTGCATAATCTCATGTCGTCGTCCTATCTAGCGAGTTATGCACAATTACGTCGTTCTAACTTTCGTGGCATGTTCATAGGTTTTCACCCTAGACGGTCTGATCTTCAGAATGACATAACTATAGAACCATCATTGACAGGTACAACCAATGAAGGTGAAGGGTAGACTTAGGGTTTTCACCCTAGAAACATAGACACTGAGCTTAAAAAGAACCACCAAGCTAGAACAAAGTCATCCCCTATCGCCACCCCCCACTTGCCGAGCTGCTGCAATTTACCAATCGTCCGTCTCACATTCATCATGTGCAAGGTTTTGCAACCATATGCACACAATGATTAGCGGATTTATATTGAAATTTTTTTTTTTTTGAGGTCATATCTTTACGAAAAAAACGTTTCGTCCTGCCTGCTCCCGCGAGCGGCAGGGCGGAACCCTAGCCTCCTCCCGGCGACCACCCCCTCCTCCGCCTCCTCCCTCCCTCGCCGCCGCCGGAGGGCGTCTCCGGCAAAGCTGCGGGGTGCCGGCGGCGGCGGGGCCTCCTCTCCCTCGTCACGGCGGTGGCGACGCGGGCCGGCGCAGTCAGCAGGGGCGGCGCTTCTGCGCAGGAGGCGACGGCGCCCGGATGGTGCGAGGCCTGCGTGGTTCCGGCGAGGTGGCGGCGCGGCTGGCTCCTTGCTGGCGCGTCCCAACGCCGGCGCGTCCGTGGCCATGGGTGGCGGCGGCGGGCCTGGATCTGGGCCGGTGGGCTTAGATCTGGGACGGGCGTGGACTGGCTCGGGCTGGGTTAGCCTGAGGGGTCTCGTCCCTGGGCAGCCGGGTGGTGCCCAGTGCCCCCGACGACAGAGGTTGGTGCGGGTCGAGGCCATCGCTGGAGTATGGCCGGGCTGGCAGTGCTCGTGCCTCCTCTGAATTCGTTCTTGGTAGGGACCAAGATGCCATCTCCGGCTTGCTCCGGCCAGAGGATGGTGGGGTTTGGTGGTTGGGAGGGGGTGCTCCATTGGTGCGGTGGCGGTCGCCGACATCGCCTTCCTGTTGCCCTCCGGCCACCCTTGACCACCGGGGGACGGTGTGTCTCGGATTTCTGTTCCGCAGGTCTAGTGTGGCACCACTGGACTCCCTGACCTTCAGGGACGCTGGCGGGCTCGTTGGGGTGTTTGCGAAAGCAAAGCAAGGCTCTTGCCATTGCCGGCGACGACGACGTCCTTGGACGCCGTTCACCTTCTTGGAGGCGTGGCCACGACACACAACTTGTCGCCGGTTGCCTGCCCCTGGGCTCTGTCTGCTACCCTAGTTACTAGTGATCCGTCCGAGCTCCCCCTCGAAACCCCTTTCGTTGAGGCCATGCGTCAGGCAGTACCCGGCTCCTTATAGATGGTGTGTCTCCCCTTTGCGCGACCATTCCCGAGCCTAGGGTGGCTGTCTGTGGTGCGTCGTGGCAGGAGGCACCCCGGTGTTCTTCAACAGCTGGTGGTTTGTCGTGATTGGCATGCTCTGAGACTTAGGCGTTCTCTTGGGGTGGGTGCCGAAGCCTCCGCGAAAGCATTGCACAGCTGGCCTGTGCCGACAACGATGACGCTCGCGAGCGCCATTTTCCTTCCTGGAGGCGCTGTCATGAAGCTTCCCCTTCGAGCTCGGAGTTTCGCCGGCTTCACTAGCGTAGTTAGCCAGATCTCGGGGTGTTGGTGGTCCTCTCGTTTCGACAGGATGCTCGGTGTGCTAGTCCTGCATGGTTCGGATCCGCGGAGTGGCGGCTCGGGGCTTGGGGTCTCAAGCTGAGCCGCCGGTGTTTTGCTGAAGTCTTGGGCGCTCTTGGAGATCCTGTAGTTTAGGGCTTAGCCCTGGTCTGCTTGTTTCTTTGTAGTAGGCTTTAGCTCTTCACCACCTGGGCTTGTATCTAGAGCTGGTATCCCCAGTTTTTCTCTTCTTTTCTTTTTTCTTTGTTGCTTGCTACCTTGTACTCCTGGCCGGTTGATGGCTTTGTTAATTCAAAGCTGGGCTCGTCGAGCCTTATGTTTAAAAATGATTAGCGGATCATCATTTTCTTTCCAACCACCGCGAGTACTCTCTGGGACAGCCACAGCCGGAAGGCAATCTCGACTCAACATGAGCATGCGAGATAAAACCTTTGGAGCCTAACCGATCTTCAAGCACGACTGCCTTAAACTTCCCACGACCACAAGGTTTTGCGATGACATGCCTAGTTTCTATTGGATGGGATCGCCGATGCGATATTGGGTCACTAGACGGGGAAGGAGAAGCAACGAGCGCCACAGTTGTCGCCCACTGTCTTGCTCACCGGCCTCGTCGCCGTCTTCCACCATCCCACCGTCCTATCAGCCGACGTTATTCAAACCAGAACTGCAGGTCCCTACGCCGCACACCACCTCCGCGATTGCCTGATGCCCAACCGAATTAATGATGTACGAGGGTGTGCGCCTCGAGCACCGATCACGGCACCCCCCTTGCGATCGGCGCGGATGCCAACACTTAGGAAGGAGGGACGCCGCCCATCTTCCTTGCTCCGCCGCTTGAGTACAGTCGAGTTCCCCCTCCCCTTTGCGAGTAGGGCCCACCACCACCACGGCCGGAGCCGACAACTACGGCAGAGGGGAGGGACATGGGAAAGGACCTGGTGATGCTAGGGTGTCTTCCCTTGGATCGCCTTAGAGGCGACGACACGGGGATGTTCAACGGACCCACGGACTGTCCAAATACGTGATGGAACTTTTGCGTCATGGATCGATCAACCAAACGAACAAACAATTAACAAAAGCATCTGAATACTATATAATAATCATGCCTAACTAAACTCCCATATCTAATTGTGGATTCATACTAGCTTGCAGCACTCATGCAGTCATGCTGCAACCATGCACTCATGAGATGAGCCATGCATGTATATATACAGCCAAGAGGTCCAGCAAGGCAGCATGGCTGTACGTGCGCATCAGTGTGCTGTTCCATTATTGAGATCAATGGATCGGTCGATCGAGGGGAAATAAAAATAAACAAATAAGTTCAATTTCTAGCTCAGAAATACTAATCATGGAACATGGGGGCCGGGCTAGCTCTTCCCTGATGCACTGATTAATTAGTTAGATGTTAGATGCGTGAGTACTGGTTAAGAATCTAGATAAGGCCAGGACGACACACGCGCACACACACATGAGTGATCGATCTTGATTAGAGGCTCGATCGGTCGCTAGATTTAATACTCTGGCACCTCACCAAACGGTGACCATTATTCTTCTCGGCCACCTTGTCCAGACCTCTCCTTATATGCGTCTTCGATCGTCACATCACGGCACGAACAGAGATATCTTCTACAGGGAGCTACCGAGAAGAAGCGCCGAGCTAGCTAGCTTGGCAGGCAGCAACTCTGAGCTGAGTCAATGGGGAACAGCCTGAGATGCTGCCTGGCGTGCATGCTGCCCTGCGGCGCGCTGGACCTGGTACGGATCGTGCACCTGAGCGGCCGCGTCGACGAGTACGGCAGGGCCGTGTCCGCCGGCGAGGTCCTGGCGGCGCACCCGGACCACGTGCTCAGCAGGCCCTGCGCGTCTACGAGGCAGCAGGGGGTGCCGCGGATCGTGATCATCGTGTCGCCGGAGGCCGAGCTGGAGCGCGGCGAGATCTACTTCCTCATCCCGGCGGCATCCGTGCCTGCCGATGCCAAGAAGAAGACGAAGAGGACGAGTGCCGGCTCGGCTGAGGAGGAACGGAGACGACACCGGCAGCACGTCCGCAGCAAGTCGGAAGGCAGCGCGGCCGCGGACGCGGACGTCGAGGGTCGGTTGGGATTGAGGTCGCCGGAGACGAACAGGAAGGAGCAGCACCGCCGGCGCATGAGCACCGGTAGCCACGCCGCGTCGTGGCACCCGCACCTCTCACGCATCGCTGAGGACCCTTCATCGATCGAGCTCTAGCTCCCTGTCGTGCCGGTGCCGGTGCCGGTGCCGGTGCACGCACGGTGTCCTTTTTTGCATGTATGATGTCAATTTCCTCCTGTCTTATTCTGTGATATCCCGGTAAATATTCTTCTTCCGTGTCTCACCTTTTTTTTTGTTTTATCTATTTCCCCAAGTGTACATTTGATTCAGGTGTAATGCTTGTGTAAACTGGGCAACGCTGTGGGTCTGTGACTGTGACTTATTTCTGTTTGAATTTTGAATTTTGTGGCTTGTGATTTCTCCCTCGTTTTGCAGCGAAATGGGAGCGCATGGTGGGAAAAATGCCTCGTACCAAATGAGCAATGCTACATCTACGGGCTCGTTTTTACAAAATCGAACTTACGGGCTGACGTGGAGAATCATGGATGGATTACGGTTCCTCAAATCATGAGAGGAGAAAGATTTGCACCACCCACGTTCATCCACCTCATCCCGTAAAACCACCCCGTAACAAAAATCCCGTAGATGTAGGATTATTGGTACCAAATTGTGTTTATCTAGATTCCAATTCCGTTTAATCTGGACAATTTGCATTGCTTCATCTTTTCCATGTCATGCATAAATGTTGAATCTTTTGTCGTAGTTGCAAGTGTTGTATCCGTTATTTCTTTTAGACCTTTGCTTTTTTCTAGGATATGACTCGAAGTTTATTTCAGGAATGATAAGTTCTGTTGTTTTACCTTGACAATATTTTACGAGGCAAGCATCCCCCTTGCTACCTATTTTGATGCCTTTGCCTCTCTCTTATTCTAGCCTTGGTATTACGATGTTGTCTAGTCTCCATTCCTATCCTCTTATATATCATGCAGCAATGATATAGCCTTTACCTTCCACATCCTATTAAACATATTGATTGTTTGCTTTGTTGGCCTTGCAAGTCGTAGTTGCATGTTGGCCTTGTTTGTGCCCGAGTCTTGTTATCTTCATTAGATGCTACGGAACACCTCACTTGCTCTACCTGGAAAAGATAAGTTGTTGGAGATGATCATGATTTACTTTCATGTTTAATAACTAAATTTGCTTAAGGAATAATAACTTATAAGAGGCATCCGGGGGCAGGCCGCTGAAAAAGCTTTTCTGCAACCACTTGTGGTCCCTAGGAGCCGACTGCTTGTTATATGTTCTACGCTAACCGCACGAACCACACGTGAGTATGTTTATGCGTCTCCTCTTGGCCACTCCTCGAATCTACGGCCTCGTCCAGAGGCCGCACCTACTTTGGGGTTTTCGAATGGTTCTTCTTGCGTGCGTGCATCTTTTCGTATGATATGATCATACTTGCTATTATTAACGAAGTAGAGATGACATGTACTTTTTGTGTCTTATATAATCTTGCACCATTAAGTAAACAATGCATTGAGTTGTTTTTTCAATTACAACACCATCTAGAATAGCGTGCTAAGAGACAACACATTGTGAAAACGGGCTTGGAAAATCTGAATTCGGTTCAAACAATGCTAGCAGTATGTAAATCTTTTGTGTTCCAGAATATTCAATATACTGCCCGTGCCACGAAGCTCCATGGTTTCTCTCCTCGCATCACTTACTCGAACGAGAGACCAACTAACCCATAATCGTCGAAACCCTCCTACTACGATCGAGGGGAGAAAATTACAAAAAACCATCACAATTCACGACATTGTGAAAAAACCCACCGATTTTCAAAATTTTCGCAAATAACCACCAATATTAGTTGACAACCGTGTCAAAAAACAATGATCGGCCGAATTATCCGTGCTAATAGTATTTCTAACCGGTCAGGTACACTGCTATTGCTGATGTGGCACTAGATGATGGTCAAAGGCCAGTCAACCGCTAGATAATACTCCTTTCTTATTCATTTTCATTTTTTCTATCTTTTATTCCCATTACACCCTGCCCATCGCATCTAGTCGCGCGCGGGAGACGTGTGACCGTGGCCGGCCATGGTGGCGTCACACAGGAGCTAGGAAGGTGTAGGAGAGCCATCCGGAGCTAGATGGATCCGCCTGGGAGGCCAAGCGTGAACCCAAGTTAGGTCGTCGGCTCTCGCAACCCACCCCACTGGATACTGTACCCCACATCGCCGACTACCGCACAACCACCTGCCGCTTGCCACCGCAAAAGGTCAAGCTAGACGTGGCGCTGCTTCCCTTCGATGCATGGAGTGGGAGGCCCACCGTTGTTGGGATCAAGGAGGGGCGTGGATCGAGGTCTGCTTGTCCGTTGTCTCGTGGTCCGACCGTTGTGGCGTGCGATGATGGTTGACTGGGGCTGCAAACTAGCAGCGCGCCAGAGGTGGTTGGGAAAGATGCTGGAGCTCGAGGTGGCATCATATGGGGGAATAGGAACCTCCGGCGGCGAGCAAGGTGGCACGCCTCGAGCTGAATGTGGATAGGTACTATGCGGGGATGGATGGGGTGGGGACTGTGGGTTGCAGGTTCGTTGGGGGCGGCCGGGTCCTCCATGCGCTCTACGGCTCTAGCATGGAGGCAATGACCGGAGGCGCCGTCGGTGGCATCCTCGCTCTAGGAGGTTTGAGTTGGTTGGTGGAGGAAGACTAAGACCCACGTCTAATAGTTTGTTCATGTCTATTTTAACGGTTCAGCCAAACGGTGGTAACATTTTGTGCCACCTCATCATTCATAGCGGGTCCCGCCAGTAAGAAACGGTGTTAGCCTGTATTTACTGACAAATCATCGTTTTTGTCACGCTATCAACCAATACTAGTGGCTAGTTACGAAAGTTTTGAAAACTATTGAATTTTTTGTTACTACTTCGTGAATTGTGGTGGTTTTTGCAATTATCTAGATCGAGGGCAATGCACAGAGGTGGAGCTATGTACAAGTCAGGGGGGCCACCCCCCCCCAATTAAAAAAGCTTAGAAGAGAAATTTTTAAGCACTACTTTGCCTCCCAGGTATAGATATTTTGTGTTTTGCCCACCCCATAGCTCCGCCACTGCCGATGCAGGTGCTAACTTAGCTCCCAAGACATGTCACGGCCATCAGCTCGATCGAGACGTACTTTGCTGCGCGCGGGTGCACCTCATTCGTTATCGATCGGGGTAAGACCGTACACGTAGGCGTAGTTATAACTGAAAAACATCTATTTAGACTCCCGGCCGGGCTGAGCGGTTAGTTATGGACAAAATCTCTTTCCTTTGTTTAAACCACATCGGTGATTTATTCCATTTAAAAGATCCTAGCTACCGAGTATATGGAAGTGCTAACGACATATATATGCTTAGGTAACCAATTCTGGCATTCGAGAATACTAGCAGATAGATCACGAACCGACGCTTCCCGTCGAATGGAGGGCGGCCTCGCGATGGATTCTCGCTGGCGCATCGAGCCGGCGGAGGAAGCGCGCCATCAGGAGGTGATGGCTGGCCTGGGCGTGCACGGCGCCGAGTGGGCGTTGTGGAAGGTGCTGGAGGTGTCCGACGTCGACGCGGGGCAGAACCGGCTGCTGCTCCTCAGGGATATGGTGCGCGGCGGGCCGATCCCCAAGCTCTTCCCGGAGCTGGAGGAGCTCGACGTTGACGGCCGCAACGCCGAGCGCACTGTGTCCTTCACCTTGCTCGATGCGGAGGGTCGGGAGAAGGAGTTGAGCCTCCGCTACCTCAACTCCAACAAGGCGTACCGGGTCTTTGGGCCCGAGTGGAGGCGGTTCGTGAAGGACAGCGGCATGTGCAAGGGCGACCGCGTCGACCTGTACGCGTGCAAGCGCGGGGACGAAGACCAGCGCTGCCTCTTCTTGTTCACGGGCAAGGGCGGCGGCGGTAGCGGCGGTAGCGCCTGGTGTACCATTAAGCGCGCCCGGCAGCCTGCTGCTACGGCCGCCGCCGTTCGGGATCACAAGAGGCGAGGAAAGAGCCGTCGTGCAGAAAGAGAAGATCATATGCTTTACGTGATGGACGACGGTGTCCACGGTGGTTTCCAGCGGGATTACGGCTGTTGCAAGTCCCTCGAGAGGACAAGGAGGGAAGACAAAGCACCTCTTCGATTGTGGATAGATTCCACTAAAGAGGAAAGAGAAGCTGCCAAGGGCCTCTTGATGTTGAGATATGCTATCTTGGCCAAGTATTATCGTTAGAGCATCATTCCGTTTCTTTTCTACCATACATAGGCAGGATGAATTAACCACGGCCA
The DNA here is from genome assembly GCF_022539505.1 of Lolium rigidum. Lineage (NCBI taxonomy): Eukaryota > Viridiplantae > Streptophyta > Magnoliopsida > Poales > Poaceae > Lolium > Lolium rigidum. Next base: position 264,712,969 of record NC_061513.1, on the reverse strand, counting down.
CCGAATGGTATTTCTAGGTCATGATCTTGTAAGGAGGCTAGTTTTGATCTGTACATACAGTTAGACCAATATAATTAAAGTCTTTCACCGTTCGTTGAACAATACTCTTTATTATGCAATAGAGTATATCGCAATGGAAACAGGTGACCGTGGCAAATGTCTTGTGAACGATACCAATAAATATGAGTTTCACGCGGCGATTAGTCGGTACTAGGTGGAACTCATGGATACACTTATGTCGTCGATTGATGGGGGTTATATTGGTCAATGAACCTAATTCTTTTGTATGGAAATTATCCAGTACACAGACCTAATGAATGATGATGCTCGATGTCTTGAAAATCCCACTAAAGATAAAGATATTTATGTGGTTCCTAAACAAAAAGGTGCTGCTAATTAGAGATAATTCAGCTAAAAGAAACTGAAACGGGAGTAAAAAGTGTTGTTTCTGTGACTCGGAAGAGACTGTGAACCATCTTTTTATTTTTTGTCCTTTTGCTAGATTAGTTTGGAGAATCATTTTTGCTACGTATGATATTCCACCACCAACCAATATCACAAATATGTTTGGAAATTAAAAAATTGGTATTGACAGCAAAACAAAAGCTAAAATTCGCATTGGCATTTCAGTTGTATGTTGGTTAATATAGAATTATAGAAATGATATTGTGTTTAACATGAAGGGTTCATCTAAGTATTTGCGGGTTGTCCATATGGCTGTACATTGGATCCAGCTATGATGTTTCCTTTCCCCGGAGGATCAGCGGGAATGCATGGTTATTGGATGCAACTGGCTACTGGTTGCGCAGGATATTTTCGACCATGCTACTTGGCGGCATATTAATCAGATACAATATGTTTAGATTTTTAAGATCCTCCCTTCTATTTCGATGGTTGATTTTTGTATCAACCCTCTCTGATCTGTAGTTTGTAAATATTACTTTTTGCTACTCTTTTAATAAAAGGCTGCGTGCAGAGGCCGAAGAATACGCCATTTCGAAAAAAGTGATTTTTTGTGGAAAAAAAGTCCATTGTCATGATTGATTTAGTGATTCTAGGTAGCTGCATTAGCATTTTTGTGGCACTTTACCGTAGTCAAACTGCAGGACCTGAGAAAAATGAAATAACAGATGATGATATGAGGCTGTATTCCTACCTAAGAAAATGTGACAGAACAAATAAAAAAATGATTTGTTCATGTTTGAAACCAGCGAGACCTATTTTCTTCATTTGCACCCTTTTTCAGAATTTCAGAGCTAAAATAAATATGAACACATGCGCAATCAAAACCTTAGTACTTTTGTATGATGGTACTGATCCTCTGTGGAGCCATCGAATGATTAAATTTGGTGGGTGCATGTATCCAAGATGCTTCCTTCCATCCGCTATTATTCTGCCTTGTTTCTTGGACAGACACCACGAGTTCTTTGTTGGATGAGGAAAATTACCGCTTGAGATTCTTCAAATGGATTTTTAACGGAAAGTTATGCCTATTAATAATTAAGATTACTATTTTACAATCCTTCAGACATTGCCCAAGTAAAGCCAACGAAGTGGCGCATGAAATAGCTAGAAATAGTTTTTCCTCTCAAGTTTCTTGTAATTGGGTCGATGAACCCCTGGCTTTTATTATTTGCAAACTCATAAACAATGTTACTATTGTTGGCAATTAATAAAATCCCACAGCAGAGTTCTGTTGTTTCCCTTAACAAAAAACAAGATTACTATTCTACAAAATATTACAGTAGGGCATTGGCTTAGTCCACTGATAAGGCATGGCAATTAATTACGATTAAATATATACAATTACTCCTAGCAAAAATTAGTACCAACTTGTCCTTGGGCCTAACTCTGGCCTATTCAATTTTAGCCATTAGATTGGTCATGTGATACACACATAAATGTGTTGTATGATGCAGTGTTAAATCTCTCTTTTGAAAATATGATGTTGTATAAAAACTCGACCCATTGTTGATTGCTATTGCCCAGTCTTGCAGGATGAAGAATTTGCATGGCTCGAATGCAGAATTATATTTCATTGCTACATACCCCCTCCGTCTTAACATAAATGTCTCAATTGTTTTAGATACGGATATATCTAGATAAAGAGAAATATTTGTATCTAGAGAAAACTGAGACACTTATTTTTGAACGGAGGTAGTGGTGGGCTAGAATTAGGGAAGCACGATCGGTCGTATGCAGAGAAAGGATGGGATAATATTATGGAGGAAGAGGAACTGCAAACTCGGGTAACTTTTTTAGAGAACGAGTTTGATATGTTTGGCCCTATCAAAGCTCTGAGATGAGGAGATGAATTATCTGCAGGGTGAGCTCCAAAATGCTGTCAGCAGCTTATCTCATAGTTCTGCCATTTTACTGTCATATTTAGGCCCATGATCTCTGTTTTCAAATCCTAATACTATATACAAATGCATTTGAGAAAGTTCTGAGCTCGGAGAAGACAGAAACTAAGTTGGAAACCACCGGCCACTGGAGCAATTTGGACTTAATCATAGTTTCCTCTTATTCGAGTACAACTAGCAACCGCACGGTTCAAAGACAGAAGCACGCACGGAAGAAGCATATATATACGTGCACGCCTCGACCACAACCTAACCAACGACGTTTGCCCTATGTATCGTCAGATGGAAACGGCTGCCTTCACCACGATCACGCTCCCGGACGACCTTGTCCGGGAGATCCTCTTGCGCGTGGCTGATCCCACGGCGCTCTTCCGTCTTGCCATGGCGTGCAAGCGATTGCGTTCCCTCATAGTCGATCAATCTTTTCTCCGCCGCCGCTGGCCGGAAGATTCCCCCAACTCATCCACCCTCGCCGGATTCTTCGCGGCGCTAACGCACTGTGGAAGGGCGGTCTTTGTTCCGGCACCACAATCGCCGATCAGCAGTAGCCGTCGCTTCCTCAGCTCCTTCTACGAGGCCGCTGGCTTCTTGGACAACGCGGTGCTGCTAACCTCCCGTCGTGGCCTCCTCCTCGTCCGGATCTCACAACGCGACTGCGGCGAGCCCAACCAGATCGCCTTATGCAACGTGCTCGCCGGCACATGCAACGTGCTCCCGCCGCTCCCGCCGCTCAAGCCAAACATCGATCTCATCATCAGCGGCTTCACGGTTCTAACAGCAGCTGATTGGTGCTCGACCGGACGGCGTCGACCGCCGTCACCAGCCCCAGGGTACTCCTCCTTCTTCAAAGTGTTGATCCACGGTGTGAACCAGAATGAGGATGTCCCAGAGCAGCGGTACTACCTTTCCATGTTCTCGTCTGATGAGCCGAGCTGGACCTCGCCTCAGGAGTGCTTTAACCACAACGACGACATCGGGAATGCACACGGACGGGGCAGCGCCGTCGTGAGCCGGGACGCGGCACACTGGCTCTTTTGCTGCACCTCAAACTATTACACTCTCAATGTGAGCATCGGTACCGGTCGCGTCTCCTTAACGAAGCTCCTAATTCGTTCAAGCCCCCCTTTCAATACCCTTGCACCGCAGCTCAGCATCGCCCCAGACGGAACACTTGCGTTGCTTCACCTGCGTCCGCAAGGAAACCATATAGATATTTGGACATGTCAAGGAATAGAGAGCGGGGATGGTACTGCGGAATGGCACCGTACTAGGATACTTGAGCTCAAACGACCCAAGCAAAATCTGAATGGCACGTTTTCCATATGTGTTGGTGAACGGAGTGACACCTTGCTCTTCGTAGACACATTCTTGTCCTTGCATGTTGCTAATCTACAAACTGGGGCAACGGAAGATGCGCGCCAACAATTTGAAGGTCTCGGCTGCGAGCCGACAGTACCCTTGATGATGGACTGGCCGTCTGTGTTCATGTCTCGGCTTGGTGATAGTAGTGAGAAAAGATGCATGTGGTATCAATTGTGAGCGGCTTCATCACCAATAATTATCTGTGCGTCTTTTCTTCTGCGAGATATCTCTCTAGATTATGAGTACTTAATTTAAGCTCGCAGAAGAACTAGTTTCGTGTTTGCTCTTTTAATTTGTATAAGCTACTACGAGTTGTGATTTACGCTTCTAAAAGTATTCTATGGCAGCAGTTGTATGATTTTAATTATCTGGATGCAAATGCTTTTGAAAGTTTGAGTACACATTCTTTCATTTCAAAACATTACGCCTTTAAGAAGCGGCCTAAATAGCTAGTGAGGAACTGAGGATACAGAGGCGAACTTTTTTAAATATTTTTTTCTCCAAATATAGTGTGGCACCCGAGAGCCATTCTGTATTTCCCACGGGGATACCATGTACAATAATATCTTCTAGCTAATATGTGTGTGTAGAGTATCCCACCCTGTTTAGGCTATTACACTTTCTAAGAGGCGCTCTGCCTTTTCAATGTCTATTAGCAATTAAGTAACAGTATAATGGAACCATCTAAGCGTTTTTGCTCCGTCCACCGTTGGTTCCCGCGAACAGACGTACCAGTTCATTCGGGCGTCCCACCGCATCTCCCTGGGCCTTTTTTCACCCGCACGCTGCACGTCATGGCTCACCTAACATTGCTGGGATGCTTCTCCCGAGGTACACCTGGAAGCCATCTGGTTGATCGGGCCGAGAATCTCCCGCAACACCTATAGGCCTCCCTCCTCATTTAATTCATCGCGAGCCGGTCTAGCCAACGTAAATGGACTACTGTTTTAGAAAATTCTTTTGAAGCTCTCTCTTCAGGGGAGGCCCACATCTCGATCAGAAAAACATCAGAGGCCAGTGGTGGATGGAATCATGGGAGAGAGGAAGCTCTTGCTCTCCCTTCCATTACTTTCTTTATGGTGAGGGGCCGGTGGTGCTCAAATCACTCTGAAGCTTTGAGAGTCACCACAACTATAGGATTACAGTGTCTTATTGTTTTTTGGAAAATTTTGGTACAATTAAAACATCTGAAATGAGTGGGCGTGTGGGTACATTGGATACATGCAAGCTCAAAAAATCTACTCTGTTCCATCCAAGCATGAACACGCTAGTTATAGGATCTCTTGGGATCCTACCGACTTTAAACAGACATGAAACCTTTAAATCTGTTGCACTGATAAATAACCATACATATTAACAAAAAAAGATATCTTTTCGTACAACTTGGCCATTCCTACAATTTAAAATCCCAACGACTTATACTCGCATGCAACCGACTCCGGTGCATTCCAAATATTTTGTACCCACATCCAATGCATGCACACAACTATATGTGCGTGGGTGACAAAGGTGAACAACTAATGTTTTCTTCGTTGCCATACTTTCATACGTTTCAAATCAATATATCATTTATACTAAAATTTATACTTCTAATTAATTATTATTTTATTGAGTTATAATATATAGAAACCTAATTGTATTCATCATGATGTACTTTCTTACACAATTGTAAGATGTACCACAAAAATGTACACTCCCAAATGTAAAGTTTACCACACTGCCAGGCCACAAATCGCATGCCACAACAGATGAATTTATGATACTTCTATTTCAGATGCCTCTGCAAATTAATTTAAGACACTTGTGTATATTATAGTGTATGTATTTGATTTTTATACTGTTTTATATCTTGGATATCTTTGTGTGGATATCTACAACTTGCGGTCTAATAAATATCATAACAATGTATTCTAGTGTATGATTATAGACTCCATCCATCCCTAAATATAAGCCATATAATTTTTGACACAGTTAGTAAAGAACGTACATGGAAGAAAAGTTACATCAGTTTTGGGAGAGATCACCCTTGACTAATTGACATAAGAAAATAGAGAAGTTTGCATGAGACAAGGAAACATAAGAAAATTCCTAAAACAATTCTCCGTACGAGTGGTTTAACGCGATGTACCTTATATTTCAGATTTTTTCTCAAAAATCTATGACTTATATCAAAGAATGGAGGGACTATAACTGATATGTAAATTATAAAAATATTCAGTGTGTAAAGTGTTTTTGAGGAATTTTTCATCTAAAAGTTGGGTTGCTGCTTTAATGATGGGGAAATATACATATTTTAGTGAGCTTAGAATATCAATTAATAACGTGTGTTTATTTTATAATTGGTGTAGAAATAGAAAAAATATACTAATTCCCATCATATATACAAGCCTTTTTGCATCTCAAATAAAAAATAGCTTCTCAAATTAAACAAAGGAATTACTTTCCTAGAAACATACAAGCATGATAATCTAGGTAAGGCCTTCTCCAAACCCACAAAACGGATGCGGCGACCCGTAGACAAGAAAAAGGTCGTCGTCCGTTTGCAGGTGTCAGGGGCCCAAGGGCTAAAACCGTAAAAAAAGATTGCCAAAATAAAAATAAAACAAAGGTTGCATGTATTAGGGGCCCACAAAGGGCGTGTTTTACAGCTAAAAAAAGAAGAAAAAAAAACATATAGATAATTCCGTCGGGAGTTTCTAGTCCTGCTTGCCGACGGCTTCTAGTCCTCGCCGAGGTAGATGAAGATCTGCGGCGGACACACTGGCCGCCGAAGGAGGAGGAGGCAGTAGCTGAGCTGCTAACGATGGAGGCGACAGCGCCGGTGCGGCCTCCTGCTGTGAGCGTTGGATGGCCTCCTCACGGCCAATCCACTTGGTGCGCTCCTACGCCTCGAAGGTGACCATGGCGTGTAGATGACCTCCTCCTCAGTGAGCTCGGCCTCCATATGCTTGTAGTCGATGCCGTCCTCGTCCTCTGGAGGGTCTTCGATGGGCCCTCCCACATACCTAGAATGGTAGTAGGACTTTGGCGCCAACGGCGGAACCCATGGGAGCGGCTCTATGTAGTTGGTGGCCGCCCCGAGGTACTGCAACCAGTCGGGGTGGCAGGGGGCAGAACGTGGGGAAGACATAGCCGGGCCACTCTTACGGTTGCGCCTCCTCCTCCTCCTTCATGGCCACCCGCGATGGCGCCTTGGGCGCGAGTGGCTGCGTGTGCACCTCCTGCGCCTCGTAGTCCACGCCATCGTCCTTGAGGGCTTCAAGTTGCACCTCGATGCCCTCCCGCTGCTCTTCATGTTCAGCCTCGAACACCAAGCACACATCGGCGAGTCCACGTCGTATGTCGGGTCTCGCCTCAGATCGGGCGGTAGGTACGCGCGCCATCACAGGATCTCTCGGTGACGAGTAGGCCCGCGCGAGGGAATGGCGGGCACCGGCACCCATGCCTTATTTAGGTGGAACCCATCTGGCAGGTGAACATTAGGCCAGGGCAGAGGCGTGCCGGCAACCGTGAAATGGCGGGCAGTCTCGACCTTCACGTACATGCACTGCTCCGAGCGCGTCACGGGATGCGACTGAGGTGGCCTCATCGCGGGCGTGCGGAAGAAGCGTTAGCCGCCATTTCCACCACCGCCACCAAAGCGGCACCCGCTGTCATCATGGTCGTTGCGGCCAGGATGGAACCAGTCGCCTCCCTTTGTCATGGTCTCGAGCTAGATGTGCGCTAGGGTTTCGATCGGCGGGATAGTGGGGACTGCAAAGTAGGATCCCTCGAGAACGACTAGTCTTCATTTAAGAGGACCGTAGGTGGGCCACGTGGATCCGTTTTGCCTCACCTCCTCGGATGCTAACAAGCAGGCCCAATGCAATCTAGCGCAGACATGCGAGGACACGCCCTGCCTGTGGCCACTGCAAACCTAGCCAATATTTAGGCTAAAAATGCGGGCCAATCGGATAGAATCTTGGGCGGAGTCCGTTTAGCCTCGCTTTTGACCTCCGCACGATGTAGAGCCGTTCGTGACACACACACAAACTCGCACGTGTGCGCAGAGAGACGGAGAGAGAGGGTATAGAGAGAGAGGGCACACAAAGGGAGAGAGAGAGAAAGCAATTGCTTCAAGTTTTTTTTATAGAAAGTTATATATAGAATGCATATAATATGTGGATTTCATGACAATCCTACAACCTTATTTTGTATATTCCAAATAAAACTGGAAATTTGAGCCCATTCAAGGCGGTAGTTTAAAGAGAAAATGCAGTTTTGTCCAAATTTTGAAAATCAAACTAATCTGGAAAATATGAGAAAATATATGTAAATCATAAATATTATCCTTATTATTATGGAGAATTATTTAGACACTTTGGGAGAGTAAGAGAAATCCAATTATCAACACTAAAGCAAGTCTACCTTTGGGGTGCTTATGATTCCTCAAGATATGCCATACATGATACATGCTATTATTGAAAAATTCGTGGCCCTTTGCCCTTTAACAACATCAACATAAGCTGGTGCCAAGCTATTAGACTTACGTAGTGGCACCTAGGTTCAACGGAACCTGAATACTATAGCGCTCTACAAAATTCATATTTTCAGATTATAAAAAATTTGAAATATTTTTTTGGATGTAGAGGATGCATGTATATATGTGTGCCAATTTTTATACCTAAATTCGAAAATATGTAGCTTAGGAAAAAATGATAAGTTTAGATGAATAGTATAAAGGAATTCTCCACGTCCAGCTTTTTTTGTAACTTAGTGGTCGGCTAACTATGTAACTTAGTGCTAGACTAACTCTAATCATATTCTGTAGTACCTAGGTTTCAAAATTCCCTTTAAGTACCCTAGTGTTTCATCGGATACTCGTTAAGTTCGTACACATCAAAGAGTAAAACGAAAACTTGATTTTTTTTGATGTTATTAATAGATTAGTTCTCATAAACGTATAAAAATAGTAAACAACACTTAAAATATGATACTAAGACATCAAAGGAATCAGATACTTTTACAACGTGTCATCATCCCCTGTCTTAATCCATACACGTCCTCGGATATGTAGGATGACAATGGAAAAAAAAGTTTAAAGTTCAATAGCTTCAACATAATTAAAAATACGATCATATCTATCTTCACATTCTAAGTGAGAGAAATGAGAATAAAACAAAAGTCCTAGTTTACTTATCAAAAGATACCAATTACATCCGACCTCTGCAACAACGCAATACCCTAATGGCAGTACGGATGCACACAGCAGAAAAAAGAAAGAAAAACTCTAAGAAAACAAAAGTCCTAGCAATCCGGACCTAACATCAACAATATATCCACCACCAAGATAACACCTGAACTTCAGGCTCTTCAAAAGTGACGTCTCCAAGAAGAAAACAGTGCACAAGCGTCGTCGTCCCCGATCAAAGATCTTAGATTTTCACTCTGAAGATAGTCCCCACTCTCAAAACAATGCGTTCAACTAGGTCATTGCCAGGCACAACTAATTAATGCCAGACCTTAGATTTTCACCCTGAAAGGTAAGAGTCTAACTTCACCTGTGTTGTCGCCCCCACTTACATACTGTTGCTGCGAAACTCAAAACACCAAGCAAGTTTCTCAGCAGCGCAAAGACTCGGACCTCCATTGCTAGTCCTCCACTCCGGCATTCATGATATTCTCCGCCTCTTTGTCTTCACCATGGACCAAGATGTCACCTGATGTCTTCAAAGAACGGAGCTTCATGCCAAACCCTTCAGAACCAAACGGTCGGAATAAAAGCATGGGTGCGCACGACCGAATACCACCCGATCCAGCGAACTCCAGACATACGTGCACTGTTACATTCACCGGCGAAGCCTTCCGGAACCCACCACCCCGGCCAGATGAAGAAGGACCGGACTCAGAAATGTCTCCATCTTCGCACAAGAGGAACGCTAGAACAACCACCTTTATTAGGCACATCAGCAGCCCCCCACGCCGCCACCCGCCGATTGACCTCATCAGCGGAAGAAGAGGCCGCCACGTACCACAGACCCGTCGACGAGTCGTCTGCCGCCACCCCCAACACTGAAGAAGGCCACCAACGTGAGCCGCCTGGAGGAGGAGCCGCAGGGGCCGCAGAGGACTCACCGGCCACCACCAGGCACAGCCACGCCACCGACTTCTTATAACTTTTATAGTAATTTGGAAGTATAACTTTTAATAATAATTGGTGTAACAATTAAAGCTCTCATGCACAGACTGAATACGCATGATACAAAGATCGCAAGTCATGTAGTACATAGAATACGAGTATGAGGCATCTCCAGCGGCGCGATGCAAACGGACGCTGAGCGACCGTTTGCGTCCGCGCGGACCGGAAATGCGTCTGGCACCACCTCCAGCGGGGCGACGCAAAGTGACCGGACCGTCCGCGGAGACGCAAACCTGGCCCAAATATGTGCCAGGTTTGCGTCTCCGCGGACGCTCGGCGGTCGCGCCGAGCGTCCGCTCGCTTCCCCACAGGCCCTCATGGCAGCGACCTAGGTTCGATCGGCCTCGAATTCACAACGCGCGCCGTTGTGGCAACCGCGGTGATCAACCGCCGCAATGGAGCGCCGAACCGCCGCGGAAGAGCAACCGCCGGCCTCTTTGTTATACGCACCGCCGTTAATCCGCGCACATTATAACCCCCGCGTGTACGGTAATTCAAGTTCAACCGCTTCCTTCTTCTTCCTCTTCTTCTTCTTCTCCAACACCGGCACGCCATGAGCGACTACACGCTGCCGTCCAACTCGGAGAGCGAGGGCAAGTCGCCCGGATTTCTGCATTGGTGGGAATCCCCTGCGACGCCAAGCGATCCGAGGAGGACGGAGGCGACAATGGCAGCGAAGGCCAGGAGGAGGACGGAGGCGGCGCTGCCAGCGACGCCGAGGACGAGGAGGAGGGCCAGGAGGAGGAGGAGGACTCCGACAGCAAGTTCGCCCGGTTGGAGGCGCAGGAGGCGGCGGCAAGGAAGAAGTCCAGGGCGCTGGCGCGGGCGGCGCGTCGTCGTCCGTTCACCGACGACGACGAAGACGCCATTTCTTCCAGTTTCAACTCCTCGACGGGCGCGTCGTCCTCCAGTTCCGACGAGGAGGTGACAAGCAAGAGGCGCATGAGTTTCGACGACCAGGCAGGGCCTTCTAACAAGAAGACCAAAAAATAGTTTTAGTTTATATGTTTTTAAATTTCTTCTTCTTTGTATGTTAAATATGTTTGAATCTAGTCGATTGAAGTATCCGGTTAATTGTTTAGGCTATAATCTATTCGATTGGACCAACATGACATCATTGAGTACAACTTTTTCACGTTTAAAACTTGATCATTCAACAAAATTAAAAAGAAGTAGCACCAAAAAAACACTTGCATGTCCAAAATGCGTCGGACCGCTAGAGGTAGCCCCCGACGCAAACGGACATTTCACCCCTCGCGGTCATTTTAGCGTCCGCCAGACGACGCAAACGGACGCCAGCGGACTATTTGGGTCCGAAATGCGTCGCGCCGCTGGAGATGCCCTGACAAGAATGTCATTGGAGATTGGAGCATTTTGTCCCACTTCAGCGATAGCATTTTTTTATAAGATAGGGAGAAAGAATAGAGCGGTAATTGTTTCTTGGTGCACACTGATATGTTAAAAACACATTTCACTCTCCACGTTCCACCATTTTTTATTTCATTTTAAAAGCAAGTACACTCCACCCTAACCTTTGCATTCTTCTTACCCAAGAAAGGCAAACAAAGTGGTAGCTAGATTGTGACAGGAATCTGATAGGCTTGGATGCTGATCCACCCAATTCAGTTTTGAGTAGTGTACTACTGTATATACGATGTATCGTTGTTAAACTCTGAATAAATGTGCCTTTTTGTTTTATAGAAAAAATCATTTGCATTCTTCTTACCATTGCTAGACCATACCTGGATTTTTGCGCTATGTTACAATCAACTCCCACTCCTCCCCAACCAATACATCCATCTTACCACTGCTACAACATACTTGGTTGCAAAACATACTAGTACAGATTCTGCTAAAAACAACCTCTGTTATGAATTCTTGGATTTCAGATTTCTATAGAATTCCAGTTGCGATGACACTTCATTTTAAAAACAACTTATGTAGACGTATCAATTTCATGTTGTAAACATCAGCCAAAAGAAATATAGACATGGTCAAACTTCAAGTTGCTGGAATGAGATGAGTGGCGTCCATCTTCCGTCAGTCACATTGCATCAGTGAATTGATAACTGAATCGGGAAAAACACAACTCAACATCAACAAAGCGACTAATTAATTTGCATCAGCTATCAGTTAACAGCACATAACTGAACAAACTAACTGAAGCACAATCTAACAACACACCTCATCCTCAACAAAACGACTGGACTGCAGAGCAGGATAGGGCTTCTCACGATCGATCGTCACTGCATTCTACTTAAACAAAGCACATTTCCCTAATGGATGCAGTAGAGACTACTATTAGTTATCAGCTTCATGTTGACAGTCAAGCTGATGCATTGTTCATGCTGTAAAGCATGATGAAACATAAAATTGCTCAAGTGCAACGAGGGGTGTTCATCTTCTGGCGGTCACATTGCATCAGTGAATTAATACCATAACTCGAACACAACAAAGGGGCATACTAATTAATGTAAGTAGTTTGCATCAGCTGGCAGTTAACAGCACAAGTTAACTGAACATACTCTGCCCAGGTCAAGAAGTGATCGTACTACATGGTCGACATAATCCCTCATGAGCTTATGATTACTTCCAGGTTCTAGCATCAAAACGCACGAGAAGGGCTCAAATGCTCACTCACTGTAAAGAAATGCTCGAGAATGGCCGGCCGAGGCTCGGCGCCCCGATGCGGCGGCGCACCCTGACCATCGCCTCCGCCACCGCCACGGAACGGCCGGGCCCCGCAGGCAGCGGAGGGCCGGAGCGGGTGTGGCGCTTGGAAGCTAGGGCCCGACGCCGCTTTGTGCCGTAGGGGCGCTCAAGGAGGACCCGGCCGTGGGACGCCGCCTCGCCATCTCCGTCGCCGTCGCTGCCATCGCCGGCCTGGTCGACGCCGGAGCTCCCGCCGCGCTTCCTCTTCGCGCCCGGCGCGGTGGCGACGGAGAAGCTCCCTTCGTCGACATAATGCTTGGCGGCGAAGACGGGGCCGTCGTCGTCCACATCCATGGCGGTGGCGTCGAGCTGCAGCACCTTGAGGAAGATGTGGAGGTCGCCGCCGGGTCCCGCGAGCTGCTCGAGCGCCTCGACGGCGTCGGTGAGGCGGTCAACCTCGGCGCTGCACACGAACAAGGCCTTGACGCCGGCAAGAAATTTCTTCGCGGAGCCGACGACGGCGGAGGGGTCGGTGGTGGCGTCAAGCACCGCCTGGCCGCGCAGCGCCTCCCTGCGCAGCAGCTGCAGCCAGCGGTTGACGGAGCTCTCGCGCACCGCCGGGCGGCCCTCGGCGGCGGCCGCGACACCCTGCACCATGGCCACGAGCTGCCGCAGCCGGCGGCGGCGCTGGCTGACGCGGGAGCTGCCGCCCCAGTTCGCCTTGAGGTAGCCAATGAACTCCCCCATGAGGGGCGACTCGAGGATCTTCATCGTGTCCTCTTCTCCGCGCGCACTACTAGGGTCGATCAGTCGCCGCTGAGGGTTGGGGAAGGAGATGGGTTGTGTACTGTGGAGTTTCTTGTGAGCTGGAGGTGGTGGTAGACTGGTAGGGGTAGTGGTAGCAGAGAGTGGCATTGGAGGGAGTGATGTGGGTTGCCGAGTTGGGTTGGCTTCTCCTCGGAGACCGTGCGTGTTCTCTCAGTCAGATAAAGCTACTCCAGTAGACTGGTGATCCGTGCATGCACCGAGCAGGACCAAAAGATTTTCATCTGATATGTTCTGATGTACTGTGAACCGTCGGATGCGTCATGGGAGGAGCAAAGAGCTGGTGGACCAAGTTGTTTGCTTGTTACGGTGGAGTAAATTGGAGGAGTGTGCAGGTGTACATCTCTCTGACCAGTGACCAGAGAGGGATTCACAAGGATAAATTAGCACAGTGTTGTCTTGTCAAAACTTAAAAGAGTTTAGAGTATCCCACTCGTCCTCTTTAAATAAGCATATTCAAAATTAGGTTGAGTTCACGGTACAGGTTTTTTGGTTTATAGGATTTGTATAGAAATTATGTAGGATTTATCACATGATATTTTCTCCGGTAGTAGTTGTTTGATTTATAGGAACATATACATATATTATATATCTATTATATAGTACCTACTAATTCTCTAAGAATCTTATAGTACAAATCCTATAGATACAAAATATTAGGCTATATCTTATAAAAAAAGTTTCTTTGTCATAATCAAACACTACAGGAATCGACTTGTGCGCCGATGGCCGGAAACCCTCAGCATAGCCACAAGGGCCATCAGCGTAGCCTACACCGAGGGCAACCCTCGGCTTAGATCCTCGGCGAAGATCCTCCTCGGCAGAGCCATTGGGCCGTCGGCGTAGACCCGGCCATCGGCGTAGTCCGTATACGCCGATGGCCAGGATGGCCTCTCGGCGTCTAGACCCTCGACGCAGGCCTGTGGGGCCACGCTGTTTGTTAACGGACGTCGCCTCTACGCCGATGGTCAGGCCCCTCGGCTTAGAGGGACGCATGACGTGAGCTGAGAAGCCCTGGCTGGAATTTTTAAAATTCAAATATTTTAAATCTCTCGTATGGATCATTTTAACTCTAACTACACTTAATCTTAGGTCAAATTACACTCATGATCAAACTTTCCAATTTGGTCACCCATCTCACACTCTTCTAGCCCTAGCATGCTAAAACTTATTCATTCCTTCTGGTTGAGCTTCCATGAAAGAAACGAAACATTGTTGATAATACTATCATATCAATCATATTAACTCTTAGACCGTGATATCACAACTCTTTACTATTTTGAATTTTAAACACTTATACATCAATGGTTAAGTAATAATAATTTATGCATAATGATTTATTTATTTAATTTTTTAAAAAGTAAATATAAAATCCAGAATTTGTGACAAAAACTAAAACCTTCCTGCTTTTATATTTTCATTTAGAATTTTAAGAATCTAAAAAAAATGGAAACCGAGTAAACCCCTATAGCTTTCAACATACGAGGGTTTACGAACGGAGTTTTTTTATTGTTTTGGTTTATTTAGGACATATGTACAAGGAAAAAGGTTGTGTCTACTTTACCATAAAATAGGCTCTGGTTGACCGGTAGCGGGAGTTTCAACATAGATATCTAGGATTTTACCAAGTGTTAGCTAATGTGTGCGAACAACGTCACGCCTCGGACCTAGATATGCCATCTACCAACATCACACACATGCGATAACACTTACGCAATTTCCGACCTGGCATATGTGAGAGGCAAGATTCGCAATGTCATTTCATGTAGGCGTGGAGACGGCTATTCAGAGGGTACGAATTTGTCCAATTGCTAAAAAATAGAACCATGTTTAAATAATTGATACTAATAAATAAATAAGTACAAATATAATAAAAGATAATAACTAGGAGTAAAAAAAGTAAAATAAGAAGGTGCTACGTCGAGGTTGGCCGTTGGCGTAGATAAAAGAAAAAAAGGGGAGAAGGCTATGCCGAGGCCAGCCCTCGGCGTAGCTCTAACGCCGTGACAACGCTGTCATGGTCTGCCTTTGGAGGGCCACGTATCCAGGCCTACGTCGATGGCCTGGAGTGTACCGAGGTTAGCCGCCAGCGTAATGATACGTCTCCAACGTATCTATAATTTCTGATGTTCCATGCTTGTTTTATGACAATACCTACATGTTTTGTTCACACTTTATATCGTTTTGATGCGTTTTCCGGAACTAGCCTATTGACAAGATGCCGAAGTGCCAGTTCCTGTTTTCTGCTGTTTTTGGTTTCAGAAATCCTAGTAAGGAAATATTCTCGGAATTGGACGAAATCAAAGCCCAGCATCTTATAATTCCACGAAGCTTCCAGAACACCCGAGAGGGACCAGAGGAGAGCCACAGGGCCACCACACATGTGGCCGGCGCGGCCCAAGGGGGGCGCGCCCCCTATTGTGTGGCGCCCCCGTAACCCTTCCGACTCCGCCTCTTCGCCTATAAGAAGCCCCCTGACCTAAATCTTCGATACGAAAAAGCCACTTTACGAGAAACCTTCCAGAGCCGTCTCCATCGCGAAGCCAAGATCTGGGGGAAAGAAGTCTCTGTTCGGGCACGCCGCCGGGACGGGTGATGTCTACGCCCCCTCCTTTTCCTGTAGACAGTGTTGGGCCTCCAAGAGCAGAGGTTTGTAGAATAGCAGCAAGTTTTCCCTTAAGTGGATCACCCAAGGTTTATCGAACTCAGGGAGGAAGAGGTCAAAGATATCCCTCTCATGCAACCCTGCAACCACAAAGCAAGAAGTCCCTTGTGTCCCCAACACACCCAATAGGTGCACTAGTTCGGCGAAGAGATAGTGAAATACAGGTGGTGTAAATAAGCGAGTAGCAACGGCACCGGAAAAGTGCTTTGCCCGGGACGAGTAAACAAGCAGTAGTAACGCAGCAGTAGTAACGCGGTAAAACAGTAAACAAGCAGTGATAGCAGTATTTAGGAACAAGGCCTAGGGATCGTACTTTCACTAGTGGACACTCTCAACATTGATCACATAATAAAACCACTCTACACTCTCTTGTTGGATGATGAACACCGCTATTTGTGTAGGGCTACAAGAGCACCTCAATGCCGGAGTTAACAAGCTCCACAACATTCGATATTCATGTTTAATTAACCTTAGAGTGCATGATAGAACAACACAACTATACCAAGTACTAACATAGCATGCACACTGTCACCTTCATACTATGAAAGGAGGAATAGATCACATTAATACCATCATAGTAATAGTTAACTTCATAATCTACAAGAGATCATAATCATAAACTACGCCAAGTACTACATGATGCACACACTGTCACCATTACATCATGGAGGAGGAATAGAGTACTTTAATAACATCACTAGAGTAGCACATAGATGAATAGTGATACAAAACATATTGCAATCATAAAGGGATATAAATAAGCACTTCACTATGCTATTCATAACAGTGAATAAGTATTCTGTGAAATATAGCCTAAGAGACCCACACGGTGCACACACTGTCACCTTTACACACGTGGGACAAGGAGTCTCCGGAGATCACATAAGTAAAATTCACTTGACTAGCATAACGACATCTAGATTACAATCATCATCATATGGATCTCAATCATGTAAGGCAGCTCATGAGATCATTGTATTGAAGTACATAGAGAGAGAGATGAACCACATAGCTACCGGTACAGCCCCGAGCCTCGATGGAGAACTACTCCCTCCTCATGGGAGACAGCAGCGTTGATGAAGATGGCGGTGGTGATGATGGGGAAGCCTTCCGGGGGCACTTCCCCGTCCCGACGGCGTGCCGGAACAGAGACTCCTGTCCCCCAGATCTTGGCTTCGCGATGGCGGCGGCTCTGGAAGGTTTTTGCGGGTTTCGTCGATTGGTACTGCGTTTTTAGGTCGAAAGGGGTTTTATAGGCGAAGAGGCGGCGCAGGAGCGCTGACAGGGTGGCCTCACCCTAGGTCGGCGCGGCCAGGGTCTGGCCCGCGCGGCCCTATGGTGTGGGGGCCCCCTGGCTCTCCTCCGACTCTCCTTCGGTGTTCTGGAGCCTTCCGGGAAAAATAGGAGGTTTGGCGTTGATTTCGTCCAATTCCGAGAATATTGCCCGAACAGACCTTTCCGGAACCAAAAACAACAGAAAACAACAACCGGCCTTTCGGCATCTCGTCAATAGGTTAGTTCCGGAAAACGCATAATAATGACATAAAGTGTGAACAAAACATGTCGGTATTGTCATAAAACAAGCATGGAACATCGGAAATTATAGATACGTTGGAGACGTATCGGCATCCCCAAGCTTAGTTCCTACTCGTCCTCGAGTAGGTAAACGATAAAAGATAATTTCCGAGGTGACATGCTACCAACATAATCTTAATCATACTATTGTAAAGCATATGAGATGAATGCAGCGATTCGAAACAATGTAAATGCAATGAGTAAACAATTGAATCATATAGCAAAGACTTTTCATGAATAGTACTTTCAAGACAAGCATCAATAAGTCTTGCATAAGAGTTACTCATAAAGCAATAAATTCTTAGTAAAGGAAGATTAAGTTTCAGCGGTTGCTTTCAACTTGTAACATGTATATCTCATGGATAGTTGTCAATGCAAAGCAATATAACAAATGCAATATGCAAATATGTAGGAATCAATGCACAGTTCACACAAGTGTTTGCTTCTTGAGATGGAGAGAAATAGGTGAACCGACTCAACAATAAAAGTAAAAGAATGGTCCTTCAAAGAGGAAAGCATCGATTGCTATATTTGTGCTAGAGCTTCTATTTTGAAAACATAAAGAGAGCATAAAAATAAAGTTTTGAGAGGTGTATGTTGTTGTCAACGAATGGTAGCGGGTACTCTAACCCCCCTGCCAGGCAAACCTTCAAAGAGCGGCTCCCATTTTATTTTATTTTTGGGTGGCACTCCTTCCAACCTTTCTTTCACAAACCATGGCTAACCGAATCCTAGGGTGCCTGCCAACAATCTCATACCATGAAGGAGTGCCTTTTTTATTTTAGTTTTATTATGATGACACTCCTCCCCACCTTTGCTTTCTCAAGCCATGGCTAACCGAATCCTTCGGGTGCCGTCCAACAATCACATACCATGGAGGAGTGTCTATTTTTATTAATTAATTTGGGACTCGGGAATCCCATTGCCAGCTCTTTTTGCAAAATTATTGGATAAGCGGATGAAGCCACTAGTCCATTGGTGAAAGTTGCCCAACAAGATTGAAAGATAAACACCACATACTTCCTCATGAGCTATAAAACATTGACACAAATCAGAGGTAATAAATTTTGACTTGTTTAAAGGTAGCACTCAAGCAATTTACTTTGGAATGGCGGAGAAATACCATGTAGTAGGTAGGTATGGTGGACACAAATGGCATAGTGGTTGGCTCAAGTATTTGGATGCATGAGAAGTATTCCCTCTCGATACAAGGTTTAGGCTAGCAAGGCTATTTGAAACAAACACAAGGATGAACCGGTGCAGCAAAACTCACATAAAAGACATATTGTAAACATTATAAGACTCTACATCGTCTTCCTTGTTGTTCAAACTCAATACTAGAAATTATCTAGACCTTAGAGAGACCAAATATGCAAACCAAATTTTAGCATGCTCTATGTATTTCTTCATTAATAGGTGCAAAGTATATGATGCAAGAGCTTAAACATGAGCACAACAATTGCCGAGTATCAAATTATTCAAGACATTCTACCAATTACTACATGTATCATTTTCCAATTCCAACCATATAACAATTTAACGAAGAAGAAACTCCGCCACGAATACTATGAGTAGAGCCTAAGGACATACTTGTCCATATGCTACAGCGGAGCGTGTCTCTCTCCCACACAAAGAATGCTAGGATCCATTTTATTCAAACAAAACAAAACAAACCGACGCTCCAAGCAAAGCACATAAGATGTGATGGAATAAAAATATAGTTTCAGGGGAGGAACTCGATAATGTTGTCGATGAAGAAGGGGATGCCTTGGGCATCCCCAAGCTTAGATGCTTGAGTCTTCTTGAAATATGCAGGGATGAACCACCGGGGCATCCCCAAGCTTAGACTTTTCACTCTTCTTGATCACATTGTATCATCCTCCTCTCTTGACCCTTGAAAACTTCCTTCACACCAAACTCAAAACAACTCATTAGAGGGTTAGTGCATAATCAAAAATTCACATGTTCACAGGTGACACAATCATTCTTAATACTTCTGGACATTGCTCAAGCTACTGGAAGTTAATGGAACAAAGAAATCCATCCCACATAGCAAAAGGGGCAATGCGAAATAAAAGGCAGAATCTGTCAAAACAGAACAGTCCGTAAAGACGAATTTTATTGAGGCACCAGACTTGCTCAAATGAAAATGCTCAAATTGAATGAAAGTTGCGTACATATCTGAGGATCACTCACGTAAATTGGCATAATTGTCTGAGTTACCTACAGAGAATTTTGCCCAGATTCGTGACAGCAAAGAAATCTGTTTCTGCGCAGTAATCCAAATCTAGTATGAACCTTACTATCAACGACTTTACTTGGCACAACAAAACACAAAACTAAGATAAGGAGAGGTTGATACAGTAGTAAACAACTTCCAAGACACAAATATAAAACAAAGTACTGTAGCAAAATAACACATGGGTTATCTCCCAAGAAGTTCTTTCTTTATAGCCATTAAGATGGGCTCAACAGTTTTAATGTTGCACTCGCAGGAAATAGTATTTGGAGCAAAAAGAGAGCATCAAGAAGCAAATCCAAAACACATTTAAGTCTAACATGCTTCCTATGAAGAGGAGTCTTGTACACAAATGAATTCATGAAGAACAAAGTGACAAGCATAAGAGGATAAAACACGAGTAACTTCAAGATTCTCAACATAAAGAGGGGAAACTTAATATTATTAAGGTGCATATAACCATATTTCCCACTCTCATAATAACTTTCAGTAGCATCATTGATGAAATCCACAATATACCCATCACTTAAAACATTCTTATCATGGTTCATATGCATAGAAGTATCATTAATTTTGGCATAAGAAGAGTTATTCTCATTAATAATAATTGGAGCAAGATTATTATCAAGAATTTGAACATGGTAAACAAGTTGCATATTAAAAGAATTGTTTTTGGTAATCCAATCATGACTATGACAAGTTTCATAAGGATAGTTATAACCTATATCATAGCATTCTTTATAATAATCATCAAAGGTCGGAGGCACAGTGTCATCATAAGAAATAGAATAGTTATCTTTCACAGTCGGTTTATCTGTGTCCACACCATCATTGTTATTAGAAGGAGATGCATCAAGAACATAGTGACCAGTAGCAAAAGGATTTTCAAACACCTCTTCCCCAAGCTTAGAGCTTTCTATATCATTATGGGAGGAAGCATGGATAGCACTGATACTATGGCAATTATTATCATCATCATTTTCAGAATTAGTTTCCCAGAGATTTGCAATATCAAAAGTAATGTGCTCATTCAAATCATGATTGCTAATGTATGTAAAGGGCATAGGAAGATCATCGTATTCAGATTCATTATCACAATAATCATTAGGAGCAACATACTTACGGTTACCTAGCGTTATCTCATTCACGCGGGGATACGCCGTTACCTCTTTCTTTTTATTCTCCTTCTTCTTCTTCTTCGTTCCCTTTTTCTTCTTCTTATTCTCTTCCTTCTCCTCGTTCCCTTTTTTAGGAGGAAGAGGCTTGAAGGGTGGCTTGTCCGCATAACCTGATTTACTTTCAGAAACAATAGAAGAAACTTGGCAGGATCCCTCCTTTTCATTAATTAGTTGAAAACACACAGCGGTCCTATCATATTTTGGCAAGGTGTCATCTTCTAAAATATTTTGTATGTAAGTATTTGTATGGCTATTATCAATGCAATAATAAAAACACCCATGCAGGACATCATCAATATCAAGATCACTCATATGTAACAAAGAGATTTTTCTCGACAGTTCTTCACACCCCAAAAATAAAGTAAGTTCATCATGCTGATTAGGAGTAATTTCATCATCACAATACAAATTTGCAGCACTCATTGGGTTCAAATTATCATTGGAGGAGCATTGAAAATTAAAATGACCCACTTCATGGCAAACTTCACAAATAAAAGGATAGAGGGCACAAACTTTTTTACCAAGATCATCTAAAGCCCTAAACCACTTTCTAGTTTTTTCATTAGCATGATGGATACAATATTCATCTTTGATTTGATTAATTCCACAAGGTCTATGTATTCCACAAAAATTAACATGCTTATAAGAAATAGCATTCTTAGGAGTTTGAGCATGCTTATTGCAATAATTAACAACAATTTCATTCTTCATGCAAGCCTCTTTAAAAGGTTCATGATACTTATCAAAATTCTTTTTAGGCAATTCAAAATGAGAAGCAAAGGCTTTATAAAGATTTGCAGCAACTTGAGAGTCAAGACCATAAGTAGCACTCATATTTCGAAATTTATCGGTATCCATAAAAGCTTCAATGCATTCATAATCATAATTTATACCTGACTCTTTACCTTTGTCATTCTCCCATCCTTCAGCGTTCTCCTTAATCCGCTCAAGAAGATCCCACCTAGCTTCAACCTCCTTGCTTGTGAAAGATCCCTCCGAACACGCGTCCAGATAGTCCTTGTGTTGTCCTGAAAGCCTCGCATAAAAATTATTAACAATAACATTACGGGGGAGCTCATGAATGGGACATTTGAGCATTAGTGACTTCAATCTCCCCCATGCTTGAGAAATACTCTCTCCATCACGAGGATAAAAGTTATAAATATAATTCCTATCAATATGCACTTCATGAGGAGGATAAAATTTAGAATAAAAGAGAGGTACAATTTCCTCCCAACCAAGATAATGACTATTCTCCAACAATTTATACCAATGTGCCGCTTTACCAGACAGCGAAATAGAGAATAGCTTCTTCTTCACTTCATCCATAGAGATACCTGCACACTTGAATAACCCGCATAATTCATGCAAAAACAGTAAATAATCTCCAGGATGGATAGTTCCATCCCCTTTATAGCGGTTGTCCATAACGCGTTCAATAATTTTCATAGGTATTTTATACGGAATACTTTCAGCAGGTGGATTCAAAATATCAGAAGCATCATTAGAGTTATCGCATATGGGAGATAAAGCATTATCAGAACAAATTTTCTCCCCTAAAGATGGGAAGCCAAAAAGATCATGGAAACTAGCTTCCCCAAGCTTAGACTTATTCATAGCATTAGCAGTGATTGCGTTCATACCAATAATATTGCTACTAGCATGCAAATGAGGTTTCATAGGTTCTTTAATTTTCGCATCACACAATTCATGTCTTAGCTTAGGAAATAAATTAAGAAGCTCATAGTTATATTCCATTATGCCTAACTAGTGTTAAACAAGAAACAAAAAGATGCAATTGCAGGATCTAAAGGAAATAGCTTCGAGTACTTACAACGGCGCCGGAAAATAGCTTAGTAGCCGAGATCCGGAGTGTGAGTACCTTTTACCTTTCCTCCCCGACAACGGCGCCAGAAAATAGCTTGATGTCTACGCCCCCTCCTTTTCCTGTAGACAGTGTTGGGCCTCCAAGAGCAGAGGTTTGTAGAACAGCAGCAAGTTTTCCCTTCACTACAAGAAAAGTTGCCATGGCCGATGAAGTTGAAGTCGCGCCGTGGTTGCTGGTGTACCATGGCCGACGATTTTGGGTCCCTCCGTGGTGCATGTCAAAACTTTTTTTTCTCGTTTTTGAGGCCACCTAGCCCGACGAAAGCGGCCAAAACGTCGCGTATGGTGGCCCGGGACGTGGTGCATCTCGAAATCTCGGGTTCGCTGGCCGAGTCAACGCAAATCCGCACCGCCGAGGGATGTAGGGCCCAGATGGCAGCCTCTCTGGCATTGTTTTTTTTCTCGATCGCGCCATCTCGTTCAACGTTCTCCGATCGAGCCGTTTACGATGCGGGATCATGGGTCCCGCATGTCATCCTCTATGAACCAAAATTCTTTCTATTCTTGGATTTTTTTGACCCCCGATTTCCGGCTACTTCCTTTTTCTTTTGATCCCTTGCCGCCTTGGAAACGTTGAGACCGGCTGCCGCTAAATGGGACCCGCATGTCATCCTCTATGTGCAATCAACTTTCTTTTCTTGGAGTTTTTTTGGCACCTCAAATTTGGTCACTTGCCTTTTTTTTCGATCCCCTGCTCGCCTCTCAAACGGTGATACCGCTGCTGCTAAATGGGACCCGCATGTCATCCTCTATGTACTATAAAACTTTCTTTTCTTGGATTTTTTTTGGCACCTCATATTTGGTCACTTGCCTTTTTTTTCGATCCCCTACCGCCTCTCAAACGGTGATACCGTTGCTGCTAAATGGGACCCGCATGTCATCCTCTATGTACTATAAAACTTTCTTTTCTTGGAGTTTTTTTTGGCACCTCATATTTGGGCACTTGCCTTTTTCTTTCGATCCCCTGCCGCCTCTCAAACGGTGATACCGCTGCTGCTAAATGGGACCCGCATGTCATCCTCTATGGACTATAAAACTTTCTTTTCTTGAATTATTTTTGGCTCCTGATATTTGGTCACTTGCCTTTTTCTTTCGATCCCCGCCGCCTCTCAAACAGTGAGACCGCTGCAGCTAAATGGGACCCGCGTGTCATCCTCTATGAGCAATCAACTTTCTTTTCTTGGAGTTTTTTTTGGCACCTCATATTTGGGCACTTGCCTTTTTCTTTCGATCTCATGCCACGTTTGAAACGTTGAGGAACCTGCTGGCTCATGGGACCCGCATGTCATCCTCTATGTGCTATAAAAGTTTCTTTTCTTGAATTATTTTTGGCTCCTCATATTTTTTCACTTGCCTTTTTCTTTCGATCTCATGCCACGTTTGAAACGTTGAGGAACCTGCAGGCTCATGGGACCCGCATGTCATCCTCTATGTGCTATAAAAGTTTCCTTTGTTGGATTTTTTTTCACCCTCTCGATTTTTGGCTTGCCTTTTTATTTTGATCACCCGCCCCTTTGAAACGTTGAGTAAGTCGTTGGCTCAAGGGACCCGCATGTCATCCTCTATGTCCATCAACTTTCTTTTCTTGGATTTTTTTTCACCCCCTAATTACTAGCTACTTTCTTTTTCTTTTGATCTCAAGCCGCATTACAAACATTGAGACCGCTGCCGCAAAATGGGACCCGGATGTCATCCTCTATGTACAATAAATCTTGGATTATTTTTGGCTCCTGATATTTGGTCACTTGCCTTTTTCTTTCGATCTCATGCCACCTTTGAAACGTTGAGTAAGCTCGCTGGCTCATGGGTCCCGCATGTCATCCTCTACGAACAATAAAAGTTTCCTTTCTTGGAGTTATTTTTGACCCCTAATTTCGGCTATTTGCCTTTTTCTTTTGATCCCCCGCCCCTTTGAAACGATGAGGACGCTCGTTGGCAGGTCGGTCCCACATGTCATCCTCTATGAACAATAAAAGTTTCCTTTGGTGGATTTATTTTTGACCCCTAATAAATTTCTGGCTATTTCCTTTTTTCTTTTGATCCCCTGCCACCATGGAATTGTTGAGAATGCTGCTGCCTCATTTTTCTTTTGGTCCCGTGCCGCCTTGGAAACGTTGAGACCGCTGCTACAAAATGGGACCCGCATGTCATCCTCTATGTACAATAAAGTTTCTTTTCTTGGATTATTTTTGGCTCCTGATATTATGTCACTTGGCTTTTTCTTTCGATCTCATGCCGACTTTGAAACGTTGAGGATGCTGCTGCCTCATGGGTCCCGCATGTCATCCTCTCATAACGATAAATGTTTTCTTTTCTTGTATTTTTTTACCAACTGATTTTTGGCTTTTTTTTATTTTCGGTCCCCCGCCGCCTTTGAAACGTTGACGACGCTCGCTGGCTCATGGGTCCCCGATGTCGACCTCCCCGTACAAGAAACATGTGATATTTTATTTTGCGTACAATAAACGTTGTATTACGCTCTGAGCTATTGCAAACGGATAAATTAAATCTTTATATCTACATAAACAAACTTATATGTTGAATCTCCTTGTTTTTTGTTTTTGCGAAGTATAGGACTTTCCTGTTTTTTTTTTGAGAAAAATCCGACCTTTCCTGTTTTGGAGTGGGCTGAAATTGTACGAGTCAAAAGGCCCAGCAGGATAGTTCGAAGGCCCAGATGTCGAGATACAGCCCAATTGAAATCTTTCTTTTCTTGGATTTTTTTTTCACACCCTGATTTTTGGCTACTTCATTTTTCTTGCGGTCCTGTGCCGCCTTGGAAGCGTTGAGACCGCTGCTACAAAATGGGACCCGCATGTCATCCTCTATGTACAATAAAGTTTCTTTTCTTGGATTATTTTTGGCTCCTGATATTATGTCACTTGCCTTTTTCTTTCAATCTCATGCCGACTTTGAAACGTTGAGGAAGTCTGCTGGCTCATGGGTCCCGCATGTCGTCCTCTATGAACAATAAAAGTTTCCTTTGTTGGATTTATTTTTTTCCCCTAATTTCTGGCTATTTGCCTTTTTCTTTTGATCCCCTGCCCCTTTGAAACGATGACGACACAGCTGGCTAGTCGGTCCCACATGTCATCCTCTATGAACAATAAAAGTTTCCTTTGATGGATTTATTTTTGACCCTAATTAATTTCTGGCTATTTCCTTTTTTCTTTTGATCCCTTGCCACCTTGAAATAGTTGAGGATGCTGCTGCCTCATGGGTCCCGCATGTCATCCTCTCAGAAAGGTAAATGTTTCTTTTCTTGAACTTGTTTACCAACTGATTTTTGGCTTATTTTTTCTTTCGATCTCCTGCCACCTTTAAAACGTTGACGACGCTCGTCGGCTCATGGGTCCCCAATGTCAGCCTCCCCATATCGCAAATCCTCTTTCCGCAAAGGTTGTATTTCTAGATAGATAAGGTGGATTCGAATCTGCCATGGTTCGAGCGACTCGGGTAAGCCTTCCCGCACCGATTAATGGAAGTAGTGTATAGCAAGGTCAAGACATGTGGCTCGGTGTAATGAATCTATTTGAATCATGTTGTGGGTTCAATCTGATAGTTCTCTAACGAGTCGACCAAAATAGAAATTAAGTTTTTTTCTAAAACGGAAATGCAAATTAAGATGAACACAAACATTAGTTATCATAATAGCTGATCATACATACATACTAGCTAAGAGCAAAAGCTTGCCGAGTTTTACCACCCATACAATTAATTAGCAGTTCAGATAAGATAACCTTATATAAGTATAACTACAAATGCATTTGCTAAGGGCTCATGGGGCAACAGAACTAGACAACCGCGAACTTTATGACCAAGCATGTCACGGTGGCATCGAAAGATCTTGACCTTCAACTTTGATCCAATGCGAAGTTTGGCACCGTCAATGAACTTTTTCCACCCGGAAGTAACAGCCAAGCGGCCATCTGTGGGACTGACGGAGTACCGTCCCTCCACGGTGAGACCTTCACTCTCCATGACGAGGGATATCGTGCCCCTTCGGCCAGCATTGAGATCCTTGGAGATACTTTTAGGCAATTTCTGATTCAAAGCAAGAGATACCACCAAAAATTAGTCAATGGCACCAATGCACTGAACCATGTGAGACTTTGAGCAGAGAAGTCATCAAGATAAGAGCAGTTATGCTTGTCATATACTCATGAACATAGCCTTCGGATGCGTCCCGGTCACCACACGGGTGGCCACAACAATGAGCCGAGACCTCGGTGATCCGGGCCGGGGCAGGTGCAGGAGCCCGGGCCGGTACACGAGCCGGTGCCGATGCGAGAGACTGCTCGGGCGAGGTGCAGTAACGGTGCCTCTAGAGGAACCGGTGCCGATGCAAGAGACTCGTTGGGCAGGTGCGATGAACGGTGCGGCTAGAGGAACCGATGTCGATGCGGAGAGCTCGCCGGGCAGTGTGTAGTATATGGGGCCTCTACAGGAACCAATGCTGATGTAGGGGACTCGCCGGGTAGATGCGAGTAAACGGAGCTGGTACGGGAACCGGTGCCGATGCAGGAGAGTGGGAAGCCGGTGCCGGTGCCTGGTGTGGTTGCCCTTTGTGACATCCGCTCATGTTCCATCGTGGGATCTGCAGCCTTTGATCATGTTAAACCCAGCAAGCTAGAACAGAGGGAATGGTTTAGAACAACCTGCTCGTAACAGTTATCAAAAGATATGAGTAGAAAAAAGTTACATATTATATATTTGGAAGTGTCTCCAACTGTGTAAGCGGTTACGTATATCCGCCCGTTTGAGTTTCCGATCCTCAGCTCGTCGCCCTTCTTCGTACCGTAGTCAAAACCAAACTTTCTCCAATCATGTCCATACAAATATGTGATGGCTCTGCGTCTTGTAGACATACACCTCATAGACCGTGTAGGTGTTCATCAATTTGCCATTGCCATGCATAGTGAAAGACCCTTCATGCGGACACATCTGGTTAATCATTGGACGAAGTTCACAAGGTACAGACTGCATGTGAAAATTGATACAAATGTAAGAAGCAGGAAGACTAAAAACAAGACTTTACTATATGCCAATTCATGCTAAACCACTGAGAATACATACCTGTAACTCCGTGAAGGAGCTACTAGAAAGGTAGATAGAGCCATAGGAGGTGTTATATGCGGGGTATGTACATGGGTCCGCCATATTCCCGCAAGCTCGGCATCGGGATGGTGAAGGAAACATGGGAGGTACTACTGGTGCGTAGCGCTGAATGTAAGTGGAAGAATTAGGTTGTGTAAAGTGCATAGTTCAGAGCAATGCAAATGTTGACAAGCGAGTGCATAACACTATGTTACAACCTGAACAGTGAAAAATTAGTGTATGATGAATATAAGCATGCTAATTTGGTGTTTCCGAATTCCAAAAAGCATTAGACAGAGCCGGTGATAATATCAGACATAAATCATGGCATGTATATGTGGCTTAAGAAAATATACCCGAACCCTTGGATGGTTACAGCCCAGCTGGTCCTTGGACTTGAGCTTATATAAGCATCCAGAAGTTGGGGCTGACAGTAACTTGGTGGCAGCCTCTGCAGATGCCTCATCAGCAGCAGCTTGCAATCCTTTTGACCAATGAAGGGTTAGCAGTTTCAGTCGCATATGAAAATTGAAGAGCAACGTGACATCATCGGTGATATATAAAATGAATCTATGAGACACCGATGCATATAGTGCCTGGATGTAAGTGTAAGAATAGGTGTGTGTGTTTCTGAACTATTGGTAAGCATTAGACAAAGCCGGCAATAAACGGACAAAAATCAAATCATGTATGAGGATTAAGAAAATATACCTCGCTATCGAAAAGGGTACCACCCAACTGGCCCGTGGCCTTGTGCTTGAGGAGGTTTTCGTAAGATGGTGGCGGCACCATCGTCTTCACAAGCAGCCTCATCAGGATCATTTTTTATCCATTTGAGTAGAGGCACAGAAGTTTCATCCTGCATATGAATAGCAACAGAACTCATCATTGATATTTAATAAATCTATGAGATAGACTGATGCAAATAGTGCGGGTGTAAGTGGAAGAATAGGGTTGTGCATAGAGAACAGTCGACAACAATGCAAATGATTACAAAACAAGCCAATGGAAATCAACAGTTTATATACTGGATGAGACAGACTGAAAAGTGAAAAATTAGTGTATGATGATTGTAAGCAAACGCAGTGTTTCTGAACTTTTGGTAAGCATTAGACAAAGCCAACGAGTAATTAAACAGATAATAATGAAATCATGTATGTGGATTAAGAAAATATACCAGATTCATTAAAAGGTCACCACCCACCTGGCCCATGGCCTCGTGCTTGTA
This sequence comes from Lolium rigidum, assembly GCF_022539505.1. Lineage (NCBI taxonomy): Eukaryota > Viridiplantae > Streptophyta > Magnoliopsida > Poales > Poaceae > Lolium > Lolium rigidum. The sequence continues at coordinate 264,683,720 of NC_061513.1, read as the reverse complement.
GAGGTTTTCGGAAGATGGTGCCGGCACCATCGTCCTCACAAGCAGCCTCATTAGCCTCATTTTGCATCCACTTGAGTAAAGGCGCAGCAGCTTCAGCCTCGCATAAGAATGGGAACGGATCTCACAGAGTGATATTGAATGACTCGAGACAGACCGATGCATATAGTGCTGGATGTAAGTGGAAGGGTATGGCCGTGTATGGACAACAGTTCACAACAATGCAAGGGTGTGTTCGGTTCTGAAACAGCGTGGAATGGAATGGAATGGTTCCATTTCAGAGGAATGGAATGGTTAAATTTTTGTTCGGTTGGCATAAATGGAGAGCAGAAGAGATCGAGGTTAAACTAACCATTTGTCTCAAAATTGTAATTAACAATTGCAAATGACATTTTAATCTCAAAGTCGTAATTAACAGCGCCTAATGGTGCTCTTTTAATCTAAAAATCGTAATTAACATAATTTTTTGTTGGGTTAGGGAACTGGAGTAGATGAACATTACCGTATGATGATTGTAAGCAAACGAATTTAGTGTTTCTAAACTTTTGGCTTCGAGATCTTATGGGTTTCAACTCTAGCCTACCCCAACTTGTTTGGGACCGAAAGGCTTGGTTGTTGTTGTTGTTGTTGTAAACTTTTGGCAAGCATAGAAAAACCGACAATAAACAAGAGAAAAATCAAGGCATGTTTTGTGGATTAAGAAAATATACCATATTCATTAAAAGATCACCACCCAGCTCGGCGCGTGGCCTTGTGCTTGTAGAGGCATTTAGAAGATGGGGGCGGCATCAACATACCGGCAGCCTCGATCAGCCGCAGCTTTGATCTTCCTTTTGAGTAAAGGCGCTAAAGTTTCGGTACCGCATATGAATAGCAAAACAAAAGGCGGACCTCAGCAGGTGATATTGAATTACCGTATGAGATAGACCGATGCATATAGTGGATGCTCTTAGCCTTTTGCAGCGTGAACACTAGCTATGGACAGACAAAAAACTAGTTAACTCAGCTTTGTCTAGATATGAATGTACTACCACCATCCAAAAGCTTAAGCCTTATTTATTTTTGAGAAATCAAAACAAGCAAAGTTTGACTAAAATTTTAGAACATTCTATCAACAAATATAATACTGTGTAGATACCGTAGGAAAATATATTTTATTATCTATTTAATGATATTAATTTTGTATTTTGCATGTTACTGATTTTTGGTAAAAGCTTAGTCAAACATGGTATAGTTTGACTTTCTAAAAATAATATAAGCCCAAAGCTTTGGGATGGAGGCAGTAGTATCTAGAGCTAAAACACATCTAGATACATCCGTATCTACAGATAGTTGAGTCAATTAATTTGGATCTGAGGGAGTATCAGATTCAGACTACATCATGGTAAGTTGGTTAAAAAAATTACCCCTGGGCGGTCCCTGCCCAGCTCGGCAAGTGGCATTTCGCTTCTTGTGCCGCAGATCGGGCCATGCTCCCGCAGCCAGTGGGCGCTATTCTCGTTCCCCATAGCCTCAGCACGGAACCTGGAGGTACCAACCTGATACAGAGAATATAGAGCATGGTGTCACAGAGGCTTTACGCACAAACACCTGAAGACATGTGCTACTTTAAGCATATTCCAGAACAGGAACAGATTGAGGATGCAGAGAGACACTTAAAAGGTAAAGAGTGGATAAGCAAACGGAGTACCTGCTTCGCGGGGCTGGGGACGCAGCTCAGGCTCAGCCAACTGCCCACATGCGTGGTGGCCTTACGCTCCATTGCCCCCACCGCCGAGGTCTTACCTTTCCCTGTACAAGCCGACAAAAGATACAATGGAGGATCAGCAGAAACTACAAAGGTTGCAAATGTCGACAAATAAAGGAAGAACACCCCAATCCAAGCAAAGGTTGCCCCCGCCCCCCACCCCCATCAATCACTCCCAGCCTCGAGGGTGACCGTAAAGACACCCCTTCGCCCGTAATAGGAAAGAGATGCGCAAGATATCGAGGAGAGGAAAAAAGAACCGATCTCGAGAAAGGAAAGAACATTACTAGTCCTACCTAATCCGCTTGGTCTAGATGCAGCTTGCCCCTCCAAGCCGGATGCCTGGACGGTGGAGGCGAAAGGAGGGGATCGAGCTAGCGGCTTGCATCCGTCGGCAATCGGCACTCGATCGGGAGAGAAGGGGTGCTACATAAAGGGGAGGGGTAACATATTTTATTACACAAGTGGAACTTACTGATGTGACTATAGTCATTACATGTCTCACTGAAACTAGGGCCCATAGCGTGGCACCCCAAATTCACTTGAAGCTGCCCGGCGGGACGCATTGGCGCGTCAAGAAACCCCCGAATTGTAGCGGGAAAATGAAACATTTCACAAAAATTCGAAATTCAAGCACACCGCCACGCGCCAAGCACGCGGCTGTTCCTTCCTCTTCCTCGGTTCCTCCTCCCCTATCCGAAAAACCCCAAATCCCAAGCTCAAACCAAAAAAAAAAAATCCCCTGGCCGCCATGCATGTCCTCGTTAACCCGGCGGAGATCGTTCCCGACGATGCGGACCCCCCGCCCCGAGATCCAGAACTCCGTCCACCTCGAGGCACCGCGTGCCGTCTCGCGCAGCCAGCGGCTTGAGGGCGCGGAAGAGGAAGTTCCGCCGGAAAGTGCTCATGGCAACCGTGCAAGCTCACCGGCGTGCTGCATCCCGAGAGGAACTGGTCAAAGCTTTGCTATTCGCCACACACAAAAAATTGCGGGCCAAGATCTGGTCAAAGCTTCGTCGATGGCTTGCCGCGAGAGGCTTGGAGTCCGGAGTCAATAAACTAGCTGCTCGAGGACCGGGCGGTTTACACGGATTCATATTAACTGACTCAAGTTTGTTAGTCTAGTTAACAAATGCATGTAGATACATCCATATCTAGACAGAATTGAGTCAATTAATATGAATCGTAGGGGAGTACCCGAAAGTGTTTCATGCTACCAACTAATGCGCCGGGCAGGAATCGCCGTAGAAGTAATTGTGCTACTACTCATACGATGAACTCGATTGTGTGGGTGTCGAATTTTGCAACGCGATCATCCACCGAATGCTTAATCTAGCGCCAAAGGCGTACAAATCATAACATACTACAAGCACCGTAACATAAGAGTACGAATCATAAAGTAGCTCAACATTTTGCATCGTGGCCGGGTGGTCCCGAGACTACCGGGACGCCCTCGATGATCTCCGGGTGTGCATCCTCTTCAACGCAAAGCCGTGTACTCGGTCCACGGCCTCCTTCTCGTAGGCTGGATAATCTCAGTGTGCGGGACCTTCGTCTATGAGAGGCTCGTCATCGCACTCATCCACAGTGCATCGTGGCTGGGTGGTCTTGAGACTACCCGACGCCCCCGATGATCTCCTGGCGTGCATCCACTTCAACGCAAAGCCGTGCACTCGGTCCATGGCCTCCTTCCGTAGGCTGGATAATCTCAGTGTGTGGACCTTCGTGTATGAAAGGCTCGTCATTAGTACCATCCACAGTGCATCAAACTCGAGATTCATCTTCAAATCTCCCATCAAACCGAGAGACCTCTTCAACTCTATGCTTCGCAATTAGTACATCAACCGATTAGACAAACATCTAAGGGATGCAACCTCGAACAAATGCCGTTTTACATATTTACCTTCTCATTTGGCACAAGACATGTCCCGCAGCTGAAACCCGTTTCCCGAAGCAAGCGCTTTTTCTCTCCTTCCCGTCCATCCATCCGCAACAAGTTAAATTTGAGTACGTAACCTTGCACAAAGCAATGCAAACTATTGATTGAAACAATGGCAGCATCAATATAAATAATTAACTACATATGCCAAGCACACATACAAAGGTGAGCAAGATCTCGCTTCTCCCGTTAAAGGATCATTATATGGTTCACCATGCTAAACCCGCCTAACATATGTGCGGTCCATCCCAAAAATGTGTAAATGATCTCGCCACTACAGTGGTGAGGCTTCTTCTCACCATTCATACATGTGCAGCGCGGGCAATACACGTCCAGGTTGTGACCTTCATGAGCTCTAATAAACCCCATAAAGGGTTGAACACCATTTATATATGAAGGGGAACATAAGTGTCCATGCAGTATCCAAGTTCTGTCCATCCGTTTAATTATGAGATACAGTGGTTGGTGATTAATTTAAGGCGAAGTAGGAAATGTATATCCATCGAGTACAAAACTATACTACATGATTATGCATTTCAAGCAATCATGTCGAGTACAAAACAAAAAATGCCCATCGACATTTTAGCAAACAGATCGTGTACAAAACTCGCCATGGCATTTCAGCAAATTAACGGATCGAGTGCGAACCGACTCTATATGCCCACGCAAATGAACAAATTGATCGATGACAAATCGAGCGGAAAACTATAAAGTGCCAATTAGTTCGAGCATACCGACGAATTTTTTTAGCAAGCATCAAGAAAATATAAATCGTTAGGCCGTCTTGCCCGATACATGATTGAGCTAGAGATAGCAGCCCTACCGTGGATCAACTTGACCGCCGGTGCGTCTCGAGAAGAACGACGGGGAGGGGAAGCTTCTTCTTCGCACGGACGGGACGGGAGGGGAAGCTCTTCGCACGGACGGGGATAAGTTGTGTAGGGGTGGGTGGGGGTCATGCGGCCGGGCCGCCGGGGTGATAATTAAGGTCGGTAGGTGGCGTTTAATGGAGTTGCGTGTGTAATTTGCCGTGCACAAGGTTGAGGAATAGGCGGTTCCCTTTGCCGCGCGCACAATTCAAACTATCCCGCCCATGTAGTTTAAATTCGCCATATTTTCGTTAAATCGACATAAAGTCATGTGAGTGGGGGAAAATTAGCAAAGTTGCTTGAAAAATAGTAAAACTCTGGAATTATCCTTTAAATATGCTCTACTTCGTGTGGAAATCGGGGTGTGGAAGCATGTTGAGCTGTTTTATTTGTACTTTCTTCATTAAAACTCCCATTTTATGCACTTTGGATGGAAAGAAATCATTTGTACATAAATTTTGACAACGCCATTTGCAAACACTAATTGTTTTACATGCCAAGATGCACCCATCCACCAAATATATATGGGGCAAAAGTTTATCACAATCTAGCAGTATATGCACAATTAGTGAGGGACCCCTTTTGATTTTGTGCAATTTCCACTAATTAGGTAGAGAGAAGGGGTTAATTAATTAGGCCATGTTAGGGGTTATGTGTTTTAGATTAGGTTGTGTGGATTCAAATACAACTTCTTTATTTGTGTGCTATGATTAATCAAAACTAGATTGATCGACTGCGCACACATTATTAGAGGCGCATGCCTTTGCGCACAAAGTGCATGTGTGTGTTGTTGGCCACCAATTAACGAGAGAGAGAGACAGAGAGAGAGAGAGGTAGAGAGAGATCTACATACGAGAGAGCGATTGAAATCCCCAAATTAAACACATATATATATGCATGGCACATTTAATTTAATTAGAGGACCGCGAGCTAAGGCACCCCGGCCCGCTTGATGCACAATTAAGTGTCATTGGCCTATATATAGGGTTTAATTAGGGTTTAGGGTTTAGGGTTAGGAGGTTAGGGTTTAGGGTCTAGGGTCTAGGGTTTAATGTTTATGGTGTTTAGGGGTTTAGGGATTAGGGATTAGGGTTTATTGAATTAGGGTTTAAGGTTTATGGATCATCGATCGAGTGCGCACACACACATTATTAGAGGCACACGCGCCTTTGCGCATAAAGTGCATGTGTATATGTGTGTGTGTTTTTGGCCAACAACGATATATAGATGATCGAGAGAGAGAGAGATTGAAATCCCCAAGAATATGTTCGATCAAATATATATTAAAATATATGCACGAATGCATGCATGGTAGGCCATGCATGCACACTAATTATATATATATATATTATGAGGAAACTTAATCAAATGTGTTTTCATTCGAGAGAACTTGTCAAAATTCAAGTTAATTAATTTATCATCGATAATTATATAATTAATTAATGAATCTCATGGAGATGTTATACAACATATGATCGATATAGGCCATGTCGTATATATTAATTGGTGTTAATCTACCGTTTAATTTGCTAGCTAGCTGCTATATATAGATCGAGCATGTTTTTATTAGATCGGGTTATAGCTAGCTAGTATAGTTTAGGGTTATGTGTTTTAATGAACTAGGGTTTGATTAGCTAGGGGTTAGTTATATATATGGTTTAGGGTTAATGCATGGCACATTTAATTTAACTAGAGGACCGCGAGCTAGGCACCCCCGGCCTCGCTTGATGCACAATTAATTGTCGTTGGCCTATATATAGGGTTTAATTAGGGTTTAGGGTTAGCTAGGGTTTAGGGTTTAGGGTTTAGTGTTTAGGGTGTTTAGTTTAGGGTCTAGGGTTTAGTGTTTAGGGTGTTTAGGGTCTATGGTATAGGGTTTAATTAGTGTTTAGGGTGTTTAGGGTTTAGGGTTTAGGGTTTAGTGTTTACGGTGTTTAGGGTCTAGGGTTTAGGGTTTAGTGTTTAGGGTGTTTAGGGTCTAGGGTTTAGTGTTTAGGGTGTTTAGGGTTTAGGGGAGTTTTAGGGTTGTTTAAGGTTTAGGGATCATCGATCGAGTGCGCACACTAATTATATATATATATTATGAGGAAACTTAATCAAATGTGTTTTCATTCGAGAGAACACTTGTCAAAATTCAAGTTAATTAATTTATCATCGATAATTATATAATTAATTAATGAATCTCAAGGAGATGTTATACAACATATGATCGATATAGGCCATGTCGTATATATTAATTGGTGTTAATCTACCGTTTAATTTGCTAGCTAGTCGCTATATATAGATCGAGCATGTTTTTATTAGATCTGGTTATATATAGCTAGCTAGTACAGCTTTAGGGTTATGTGTTTTAATTAAGTAGGGTTGATTAGCTAGGGTTAGGTATTACATATATATGGTTTAGGGTTAATGCATGGCACATTTAATTTAATTAGAGGACCGCGAGGCACCCCCGGCCTCGCTCGATGCACAATTAAGTGTCGTTGGCCTATACATAGGGTTTAATTAGGGTTTAGGGTTAGCTAGGGTTTAGGGTTAGGTTAGGGTTAGGTTAGGTTTAGGGTCTAGGTGGTTTAGGGTCTAGGGTTTAGGGTTTAGGGTTAGCTAGGTTTAGGGTTAGGGTTAGGGTTAGGGTTAGGGTTAGGGTTTAGGGTCTAGGGTTTAGGGTTTAGTGTTTAGGGTGTTTAGGGTTTAGGGATTAGGGATTATTAGGGATTAGGGATTTAAGGTTTTAGGGTTGTTAAGTTTAAGGTTTAGGGATCATCGATCGAGTGCGCACACACATTATTAGAGGCACTCCGCGCCTTTACGCATAAAGTGCATGCGTATATATGTGTGTTTTTTGGGCCACCAACGATATATAGATGATCGAGAGAGAGAGATCGAGATTGAAATCCCCAAGAATATATATGTTCAAATATACATTAAAATATATGCACGAATGCATTGTAGGCCATGCATGCACACTAATTATATATATATTATGAGGCAACTTAATCAAATGTGTTTTCATTCGAGAGAACTTGTCAAAATTCAAGTTAATTAATTTATCACGATAATTATATAATTAATTAATGAATCTCAGGGATATGTTATACAACATGATCGATATAGGCCATGTATATTTTAATTGGTGTTAATCTACGGTTTGCTAGCTAGTCGCTACATATAGAGCATGTTTTTATTAGATCGGGTTATAGCTAGCTAGTATAGTTTAGGGTTATGTGTTTTAATTAAGTAGGGTTGATTAGCTAGCTAGGGTTAGTTACATATATATGGTTTAGGGTTAATGCATGGCACATTTAATTTAATTAGAGGACCGCGAGGCACCCCCTGGCCTGCTCGATGCACGTACAATTAAGTGTCGTTGGCCTATACACATAGGGTTTAATTAGGGTTTTAGGGGTAAGCTAGGGTTTAGGGTTAATTAGGGTTAGGGTTTAGGGTCTAGGGTTTAGGGTCTAGGGTTTAGGGTTTAGGGTTAGCTAGGGTTTAGGGTTAGGGTTAGGGTTAGGGTTTAGGGTTTAGGGTTTAGTGTTTAGGGTGTTTAGGGTTTAGGGATTAGCTAGGGATTATTAGGGATTAGGGATTTAAGGTTTTAGGGGTTGTTTAAGGTTTAGGGATCATCGATCGAGTGCGCACACACATTATTAGAGGCACTCGCGCGCGCCTTTACGCATAAAGTGCATGCGTATATATGTGTGTTTTTTGGGCCACCAACGATATATAGATGATCGAGAGAAGAGATCGAGATTGAAATCCCCAAGAATATATATGTTCAAATATACATTAAAATATATGCACGAATGCATTGTAGGCCATGCATGCACACTAATTATATATATATTATGAGGCAACTTAATCAAATGTGTTTTCATTCGAGAGAACTTGTCAAAATTCAAGTTAATTAATTTATCACGATAATTATATAATTAATTAATGAATGTCATGGATATGTTATACAACATGATCGATATAGGCCATGTATATTTTAATTGGTGTTAATCTACGGTTTGCTAGCTAGCTAGTTGCTATATATAGAGCATGTTTTTATTAGATCGGGTTATATCTAGTATAGTTTAGGGTTATGTGTTTTAATTAAGTAGGGTTGATTAGCTAGGGTTAGTTACATATATATGGTTTAGGGTTAATGCATGGCGCATTTAATTAATTTAATTAATTAAGTGTCGTTGGCCTATACATAGGGTTTAATTAGGGTTTAGGGTTAGCTAGGCGTATGGTTAGGGTTAGGGTTAGGGTTAGGGTTTAGGTCTAGGGTCTAGGTTTTAGTGTTTAGGATGTTTAGGGTTTAGGGATTAGGGATTAGGGATTTAGGGTTTTAGGGTTGTTTAAGGTTTAGGGATCATCGATCGAGTGCGCACACACATTATTAGATCGAGGCACTCCGCGCCTTTACGCATAAAGTGCATGCGTATATATGTGTGTTTTTTGGGCCACCAACGATATATAGATGATCGAGAGAGAGATTGAAATCCCCAAGAATATGTTCAAATATACATTAAAATATATGCCCGAATGCATTGTAGGCCGTGCATGCACACTAATTTTATATATATATATATTATGAGGCAACTTAATCAAATGTGTTTTCATTCGAGAGAACTTGTCAAAATTCAAGTTAATTAATTTATCATCGATAATTATATAATTAATTAATGAATCTCAGTGAGATGTTATACAACATATGATCGATATAGGCCATGTCGTATATATTAATTGGTGTTAATCTACCGTTTAATTTGCTAGCTAGCTGCTATATATAGATCGAGCATGTTTTTATTAGACCGGGTTATATGTAGCTAGCTAGTACAGTTTAGGGTTATGTGTTTTAATTAAGTAGGGTTGATTAGCTAGGGTTAGGTATTACATATATATGGTTTAGGGTTAATGCATGGCACATTTAATTTAATTAGAGGACCGCGAGGCACCCCCGGCCTCGCTCGATGCACAATTAAGTGTCGTTGGCCTATACATAGGGTTTAATTAGGTTTAGGGTTAGCTAGGGTTTAGGTTAGGGTTAGGGTTAGGTTAGGTTAGGGTTTAGGTCTAGGGTGGCTTAGGGTCTAGGGTTTAGGGTTTAGGGTTAGCTAGGGTTTAGGGTTAGGGTTAGGGTTAGGTTAGGGTTTAGGTCTAGGGTTTAGGGTTTAGTGTTTAGGGTGTTTAGGGTTTAGGGATTAGCGATTATTAGGGATTAGGGATTTAAGGTTTTAGGGTTGTTAAGTTTAAGGTTTAGGGATCATCGATCGAGTGCGCACACACATTATTAGGAGGCACCCGCGCGCTTTACGCATAAAGTGCATGCGTATATATGTGTGTTTTTTGGGCCACCAACGATATATAGATGATCGAGAGAGAGAGATCGAGATCGAAATCCCCAAGAATATATATGTTCAAATATACATTAAAATATATGCACGAATGCATTGTAGGCCATGCATGCACACTAATTATATATATATTATGAGGCAACTTAATCAAATGTGTTTTCATTCGAGAGAACTTGTCAAAATTCAAGTTAATTAATTTATCACGATAATTATATAATTAATTAATGAATCTCGTGGATATGTTATACAACATGATCGATATAGGCCATGTATATTTTAATTGGTGTTAATCTACTGGTTTGCTAGCTAGCTGCTACATATAGAGCATGTTTTTATTAGATCGGGTTATAGCTAGCTAGTATAGTTTAGGGTTATGTGTTTTAATTAAGTAGGGTTGATTAGCTAGCTAGGGTTAGTTACATATATATGGTTTAGGGTTAATGCATGGCACATTTAATTTAATTAGAGGACCGCGAGGCACCCCCTGGCCTGCTCGATGCACGTACAATTAAGTGTCGTTGGCCTATACATAGGGTTTAATTAGGGTTTTAGGGGTAAGCTAGGGTTTAGGGTTAATTAGGGTTAGGGTTTAGGGTCTAGGGTTTAGGGTCTAGGGTTTAGGGTCTAGGGTTTAGGGTTTAGGGTTAGCTAGGGTTTAGGGTTAGGGTTAGGGTTAGGGTTTAGGGTTTAGGGTTTAGTGTTTAGGGTGTTTAGGGTTTAGGGATTAGCTAGGGATTATTAGGGATTAGGGATTTAAGGTTTTAGGGGTTGTTTAAGGTTTAGGGATCATCGATCGAGTGCGCACACACATTATTAGAGGCACCCGCGCGCGCTTTACGCATAAAGTGCATGCGTATATATGTGTGTTTTTTGGGCCACCAACGATATATAGATGATCGAGAGAGAGAGATCGAGATTGAAATCCCCAAGAATATATATGTTCAAATATACATTAAAATATATGCACGAATGCATTGTAGGCCATGCATGCACACTAATTATATATATATTATGAGGCAACTTAATCAAATGTGTTTTCATTCGAGAGAACTTGTCAAAATTCAAGTTAATTAATTTATCACGATAATTATATAATTAATTAATGAATGTCAGGGATATGTTATACAACATGATCGATATAGGTCATGTATATTTTAATTGGTGTTAATCTACGGTTTGCTAGCTAGCTAGCCGCTATATATAGAGCATGTTTTTATTAGATCGGGTTATATCTAGTATAGTTTAGGGTTATGTGTTTTAATTAAGTAGGGTTGATTAGCTAGGGTTAGTTACATATATATGGTTTAGGGTTAATGCATGGTGCATTTAATTAATTTAATTAATTAAGTGTCGTTGGCCTATACATAGGGTTTAATTAGGGTTTAGGGTTAGCTAGGGCAGATGGTTAGGGTTAGGGTTAGGGTTAGGGTTTAGGGTCTAGGGTCTAGGTTTTAGTGTTTAGGGTGTTTAGGGTTTAGGGATTAGGGATTAGGGATTTAGGGTTTTAGGGTTGTTTAAGGTTTAGGGATCATCGATCGAGTGCGCACACACATTATTAGATCGAGGCACCCGCGCCTTTACGCATAAAGTGCATGCGTATATATGTGTGTTTTTTGGGCCACCAACGATATATAGATGATCGAGAGAGAGATTGAAATCCCCAAGAATATGTTCAAATATACATTAAAATATATGCACGAATGCATTGTAGGCCATGCATGCACACTAATTATATATATATATATATATTATGAGGCAACTTAATCAAATGTGTTTTCATTCGAGAGAACTTGTCAAAATTCAAGTTAATTAATTTATCATCGATAATTATATAATTAATTAATGAATCTCAGGGAGATGTTATACAACATATGATCGATATAGGCCATGTAGTATATATTAATTGGTGTTAATCTACCGTTTAATTTGCTAGCTAGCTGCTATATATAGATCGAGCATGTTTTTATTAGATCGGGTTATATATAGCTAGCTAGTACAGTTTAGGGTTATGTGTTTTAATTAAGTAGGGTTGATTAGCTAGGGTTAGTTATTACATATATATGGTTTAGGGTTAATGCATGGCACATTTAATTTAATTAGAGGACCGCGAGGCACCCCCTGGCCTGCTCGATGCACAATTAAGTGTCGTTGGCCTATACATAGGGTTTAATTAGGGTTTAGGGTTAGCTAGGTTTAGGGTTAGGGTTAGGGTTAGGGTTAGGGTTAGGGTTTAGGGTCTAGGGTGGTTTAGGGTCTAGGGTTTAGGGTTTAGGGTTAGCTAGGGTTTAGGGTTAGGTTTAGGGTTAGGGTTAGGGTTAGGGTTTAGGGTCTAGGGTTTAGGGTTTAGTGTTTAGGGTGTTTAGGGTTTAGGGATTAGGGATTATTAGGGATTAGGGATTTAAGGTTTTAGGGTTGTTAAGTTTAAGGTTTAGGGATCATCGATCGAGTGCGCACACACATTATTAGAGGCACTCGCGCCTTTACGCATAAAGTGCATGCGTATATATGTGTGTTTTTTGGGCCACCAACGATATATAGATGATCGAGAGAGAGAGATCGAGACTGAAATCCCCAAGAATATATATGTTCAAATATACATTAAAATATAAGCACGAATTCATTGTAGGCCATGCATGCACACTAATTATATATATATTATGAGGCAACTTAATCAAATGTGTTTTCATTCGAGAGAACTTGTCAAAATTCAAGTTAATTAATTTATCACGATAATTATATAATTAATTAATGAATCTCATGGATATGTTATACAACATGATCGATATAGGCCATGTATATTTTAATTGGTGTTAATCTACGGTTTGCTAGCTAGCTGCTACATATAGAGCATGTTTTTATTAGATCGGGTTATAGCTAGCTAGTATAGTTTAGGGTTATGTGTTTTAATTAAGTAGGGTTGATTAGCTAGCTAGGTTAGTTACATATATATGGTTTAGGGTTAATGCATGGCACATTTAATTTAATTAGAGGACCGCGAGGCACCCCGGCTCGCTCGATGCACGTACAATTAAGTGTCGTTGGCCTATACACATAGGGTTTAATTAGGGTTTTAGGGGTAAGCTAGGGTTTAGGGTTAATTAGGGTTAGGGTTTAGGGTCTAGGGTTTAGGGTCTAGGGTTTAGGGTTTAGGGTTAGCTAGGGTTTAGGGTTAGGGTTAGGGTTTAGGGTTTAGGGTTTAGTGTTTAGGGTGTTTAGGGTTTAGGGATTAGCTAGGGATTATTAGGGATTAGGGATTTAAGGTTTTAGGGGTTGTTTAAGGTTTAGGGATCATCGATCGAGTGCGCACACACATTATTAGAGGCACTCACGCGCGCCTTTACGCATAAAGTGCATGCGTATATATGTGTGTTTTTTGGGCCACCAACGATATATAGATGATCGAGAGAGAGAGATCGAGATTGAAATCCCCAAGAATATATATGTTCAAATATACATTAAAATATATGCACGAATGCATTGTAGGCCATGCATGCACACTAATTATATATATATTATGAGGCAACTTAATCAAATGTGTTTTCATTCGAGAGAACTTGTCAAAATTCAAGTTAATTAATTTATCACGATAATTATATAATTAATTAATGAATGTCAGGGATATGTTATACAACATGATCGATATAGGCCATGTATATTTTAATTGGTGTTAATCTACGGTTTGCTAGCTAGCTAGCTGCTATATATAGAGCATGTTTTTATTAGATCGGGTTATATCTAGTATAGTTTAGGGTTATGTGTTTTAATTAAGTAGGGTTGATTAGCTAGGGTTAGTTACATATATATGGTTTAGGGTTAATGCAAGGCGCATTTAATTAATTTAATTAATTAAGTGTCGTTGGCCTATACATAGGGTTTAATTAGGGTTTAGGGTTAGCTAGGGCAGATGGTTAGGGTTAGGGTTTAGGGTCTAGGGTCTAGGTTTTAGTGTTTAGGGTGTTTAGGGTTTAGGGATTAGGGATTAGGGATTTAGGGTTTTAGGGTTGTTTAAGGTTTAGGGATCATCGATCGAGTGCGCACACACATTATTAGATCGAGGCACTCGCGCCTTTACGCATAAAGTGCATGCGTATATATGTGTGTTTTTTGGGCCACCAACGATATATAGATGATCGAGAGAGAGATTGAAATCCCCAAGAATATGTTCAAATATACATTAAAATATATGCACGAATGCATTGTAGGCCATGCATGCACACTAATTATATATATATATATTATGAGGCAACTTAATCAAATGTGTTTTCATTCGAGAGAACTTGTCAAAATTCAAGTTAATTAATTTATCACGATAATTATATAATTAATTAATGAATCTCAGGGATATGTTATACAACATGATCGATATATAGGCCATGTATATTTTAATTGGTGTTAATCTACGGTTTGCTAGCTAGCTGCTACATATAGAGCATGTTTTTATTAGATCTCGGGTTATAGCTAGCTAGTATAGTTTAGGGTTATGTGTTTTAATTAAGTAGGAGGGTTGATTAGCTAGCTAGGGTTAGTTACATATATATGGTTTAGGGTTAATGCATGGCACATTTAATTTAATTAGAGGACCGCGAGGCACCCCCGGCTCGCTCGATGCACGTACAATTAAGTGTCGTTGGCCTATACATAGGGTTTAATTAGGGTTTTAGGGGTAAGCTAGGGTTTAGGGTTAATTAGGGTTAGGGTTTAGGGTCTAGGGTTTAGGGTCTAGGGTTTAGGGTTTAGGGTTAGCTAGGGTTTAGGTTTAGGGTTAGGGTTAGGGTTTAGGGTTTAGTGTTTAGGGTGTTTAGGGTTTAGGGATTAGCTAGGGATTATTAGGGATTAGGGATTTAAGGTTTTAGGGGTTGTTTAAGGTTTAGGGATCATCGATCGAGTGCGCACACACATTATTAGAGGCACCCACGCGCGCCTTTACGCATAAAGTGCATGCGTATATATGTGTGTTTTTTGGGCCACCAACGATATATAGATGATCGAGAGAGAGAGATCGAGATTGAAATCCCCAAGAATATATATGTTCAAATATACATTAAAATATATGCACGAATGCATTGTAGGCCATTCATGCACACTGATTATATATATATTATGAGGCAACTTAATCAAATGTGTTTTCATTCGAGAGAACTTGTCAAAATTCAAGTTAATTAATTTATCACGATAATTATATAATTAATTAATGAATCTCAGGGATATGTTATACAACATGATCGATATAGGCCATGTATATTTTAATTGGCGTCAATCTACGGTTTGCTAGCTAGCTGCTATATATAGAGCTAGCATGTTTTTATTAGATCGGGTTATATCTAGTATAGTTTAGGGTTATGTGTTTTAATTAAGTAGGGTTGATTAGCTAGGGTTATTTACATATATATGGTTTAGGGTTAATGCATGGCGCATTTAATTAATTTAATTAGAGGACCGCGAGGCACCCCTGGGCGGCTCGATGCACAATTAAGTGTCGTTGGCCTATACATAGGGTTTAATTAGGGTTTAGGGTTAGCTAGGGCGTATGGTTAGGGTTAGGGTTAGGGTTTAGGGTCTAGGGTCTAGGGTTTAGTGTTTAGGGTGTTTAGGGTTTAGGGATTAGGGATTAGGGATTTAGGGTTTTAGGGTTGTTTAAGGTTTAGGGATCATCGATCGAGTGCGCACACACATTATTAGATCGAGGCACCCGCGCCTTTACGCATAAAGTGCATGCGTATATATGTGTGTTTTTTGGACCACCAACGATATATAGATGATCGAGAGAGAGATTGAAATCCCCAAGAATATGTTCAAATATACATTAAAATATATGCACGAATGCATTGTAGGCTATGCATGCACACTAATTATATATATATTATGAGGCAACTTAATCAAATGTGTTTTCATTCGAGAGAGCTTGTCAAAATTCAAGTTAATTAATTTATCACGATAATTATATAATTAATTAATGAATCTCAGGGATATGTTATACAACATGATCGATATAGGCCATGTATATTTTAATTGGTGTTAATCTACTGGTTTGCTAGCTAGCTGCTATATATAGAGCATGTTTTTATTAGATCGGGTTATAGCTAGCTAGTATAGTTTAGGGTTATGTGTTTTAATTAAGTAGGGTTGATTAGCTAGGGTTAGTTACATATATATGGTTTAGGGTTAATGCATGGCACATTTAATTTAATTAGAGGACCGCGAGGCACCCCTGGCCTCCTCGATGCACAATTAAAGTGTCGTTGGCCTATACATAGGGTTTAATTAGGGTTTAGGGTTAGCTAGGGTTTAGGGTTAGGGTTAGGGTTAGGGTTAGGGTTTAGGGTCTAGGGTTTAGGGTTTAGTGTTTAGGGTGTTTAGGTTTAGGGATTAGGGATTAGAGATTTAAGGTTTTAGGGTTGTTTAAGGTTTAGGGATCATCGATCGAGTGCGCACACACATTATTAGAGGCACCCGCGCCTTTACGCATAAATTGCATGCATATATATGTGTGTT
Organism: Lolium rigidum; assembly: GCF_022539505.1. Classification (NCBI taxonomy): domain Eukaryota; kingdom Viridiplantae; phylum Streptophyta; class Magnoliopsida; order Poales; family Poaceae; genus Lolium; species Lolium rigidum. The sequence goes on along the minus strand of NC_061513.1, from coordinate 264,667,328 downwards.
TTTTTGGCCACCAACGATATATAGATGATCGAGAGAGAGAGATTGAAATCCCCAAGAATATGTTCAAATATACATTAAAATATATGCACGAATGCATGGTAGGCCATGCATGCACACTAATTATATATATATTATGAGGCAACTTAATCAAATGTGTTTTCATTCGAGAGAACTTGTCAAAATTAGAGTTAATTAATTTATCACGATAATTATATAATTAATTAATGAATCTCGTGGGATATGTTCTACAACATGATCGATATAGGCCATGTATATATTAATTGGTGTTAATCTAAGGTTTGCTAGCTAGCCGCTATATATAGAGCATGTTTTTATTAGATCGGGTTATAGCTAGTATACTTTAGGGTTATGTGTTTTCATTAAGTAGGGTTGATTAGCTATGGTTAGTTACATATATATGGTTTAGGGTTAATGCATGGCACATTTAATTTAATTAGAGGACCGCGAGGCACCCCCGGCCCGCTTGATGCACAATTAAGTGTCGTTGGCCTATATATAGGGTTTAATTAGGGTTTAGGGTTAGGGTTAGGGTTTAGGGTATAGGGTTTAGTGTTTAGGGTGTTTAGGGTTTAGGGATTAGGGATTAGGGTTTCAGGGTTGTATAAGGTTTAGGGATCATCGATCGAGTGCGCACACACATTATTAGAGGCACCCGCGCCTATGCGCATAAAGTGCATGCGTATAGTTTAGGGTTATTTGTTTTAATTAAGTTGGGTTTGATCAGCTAGGGTTAGTTACATATATATGGTTTAGGGTTAATGCATGGCACATTACATATAGTTTAAATCTCAAGAATGTTTATACATGATAGGCCATATGTGCAAAGGAATTTTTTTCCCCGTGAACTTGTCAAAATTCAAGTTTATCGATGCCAATGGAAACTAGTCCAAAAAATTACATAGAGGACCAAAAGTACTAGACAATAACTAATAGAACCCGCAACTTTACAAAAAGGACCCCAAAACATATAGAAGAAAATCAATCGAGTCCTTCTCGACCGCACATCGATCTCTCGCTCCGCATCCTTTCCAAGCAACTCCATCGCCGGGGACGCACCACTTGGGACGGTGTCGCCGGTAGTCGCCAGGACGAAGGAGAAGAAGGGCCTCAAGCAACGGCATATTGGCTCCGAGAAGGGCCGCCGAAAGGCCAAGATGTGCACGGGCAAGACGGATGACGCCGTCGTATGCCCCGAGCTTGTGAACTTTAGCAGCTTGACTTCCCCATTGACCGGATCCGAAGCACCGACCAAAGCAAGCCTCACCGTTAGCGCCATCACATTGATGGCACCGGATCGGGGTTTGGCCGGCAAGATCCGCCGCATTCACCATAGGCCGGATCCGAAGCCGATGACGAGATCCCCGACTCCATTGCGCCATTCCGCTCATGGGAAACACCGGATCTAAGCTTACAACAACACTAACTCCCTCGGATCCAAATTAGCTGACTCAACTTTGCTTATCTAAATATGGATGTATCCACACATGTTTTTACTCTAGATACATACACGTCTAAGGAAAGTTGAATCAATTAATTTAGTTCGGAGGGTGTACAATATACAGAGAGAAGTCGGCCTCGTCTCCGGCCGGCGAGGCCGCCGGAGAGAAGGGGGAGAGGAGCCGGGGAGTGGGAGAGACTCGAGAGAGAAAGAGAAGAGGAAGAAATGAGAGCTCCCCGGGGAAGAACATTATTTTTGTCGTTCGCTCGTAGCTTGAAACCGAAAATTTCGGCCGCGCGCCAAATCATCCCGCCGCATCCATTCAAAAATCCCGTGACCAGTTTTACCCTTTTAACCCCGGTCCGGAAGCTACAACCCACCGACCATGGAGGGCTCATTCGGTAACAATGAAATATCTTGCCTAGATCCCGAACCCTCCCCACAGGCCCACACCCACCCACCAACCATTCGCCCCATTAGCTCAAAAATACTCTCACACGCCAAAGCTCTGACTCTCTACAGTACTAGATCTGCTTCGCCGCCGGCATACTCCTCCACGGCGTAGCCTTGATCGTGTTGGCTGTCCACCCACCTGATCCGCTCCCCCGCCGCCCTCGTCACCGACGGATCTGCTTCACCGCCGACCTCGCCACCGACGGATCTGCTTCACCGCCGACCTCGCCACCGACGGATCTGCTTCACCGCCGACCTCGCCACCGACGGATCTGCTTCACCGCCGACCTCGCCACCGACTACCTCGGCGCAGCGGCTGTATCAACTTCACCGAATCCCTTGCCAGCCAACCAGATCTGTTTCACTAACGCCCGCTTCTACTGAAACAGGGTCGATTCATCGTCTCCCGCGTTCGCCGCCGCTGGAATGCAAGTTGCCGCCCCCGTCCACCCCGCCGCAGCTTGGTTAGTACGCCGCCCCGTTAGATCGCGGTGTTTCTTTAGCCATGTTTTGTGTAGTTATTTGCGGATCTCATATGCCGTTAACTTTCTTGATGTGTTGCTTCGCATGAAGTTTGTTTAAATATTGTACAAGTACAAAAGCATTATCCGGTCGCTACCATCCTCGTTCATTCTACTCGACACCTGTGTGCATCCACATATTTATAGCCTTATACCCATTCATTTGCTCGCCTACTCGTTTTTGTACTCGCATGCTATTGTCGCACTCGCTTTTATAGTCATGCTATGGGCATTTCCAATCTGCTTGTTCTTATACCACGTCATTAGCTCACCGCTAGCCGCTAGCTGTTTTCTCGTGTCCGCTATTCTCACACTCGCTTTTATAATCATGCTATGTGCATTTCCAATCCGCTTGCTCTTATACCTCGTCTTTAGCTTATATAGTTATTGTTGCGTGCATGTCTCGGTCTTTGTATTATCGTAGACCGACTTGTCAATGTTATTTTTCCTAGGGATTGATCATGCGAACCACTTATTAGAACATCCAACATTAACGACGGGGACGCTAGGGAAGGTTGGAATCTGAGTTCTTGGTTGGTAATTTTGGCAGCTTACTTCCGTTATTATCTATAACCTATATGCATTGTTCCTTATGCAAGAGATTAACACTTGGAACCCTGCCATAGCAATGCCATTCATGCTTTACTATGTTTCTGCCTATTTGATATGCTTGTCTTGGAGAAACCGCGAAGGTGATTTGAACCTGACATTTGGTCATTCTTAATGCCAGTTTACTTTATGTGGAAAACCTTGGCATTACCCTACTCTAAATCTGAATGTCCGAAATTCGTATCTCATGCAAAGCAACATCTAGTTGGTTTTAATCTGATATCCGGTAAATATTGGCTTATTCATTTGGCAGCTCAAGTTTTTTGTTATTTGAAACCAGTCGACTTGGTCTTAAATGTGACATCTAAACACAGATTAAGGACAATGGAGCAGGAGGATTAGCATTTCACTTGATGGCTGAACCTAAAATGACAGGCATGTTGACCACGACTAGTGCACGCAAGAGAAGGACCTGCAACGAGCCAAGTATGTGCTTAGTACATGCATCTTATCTTATCTTGTGCTTATTTCTCGCTACATGTCGTTATCCGATCTCTACATTGCGTAATACATGTTTGAATAGTTAATTGTTGTAACTATGTTTGCAATGTTACCGAATGCGCTTTAATGAAGCAATCATCATTAGAAGATAGTCGCCAAAAAAGGATCTATAGCGACCCCGTGCAACATTATGATGTAAGTTTGTGCTTAGTACAAGTTCCATACATTGTCTTATTTATGCAACTTGTTATTATCTTATATCTACATTGCATAATAAATGTTTGCATAGTTCATCGTTTAACTCTTTTTGCATTATTATCGAATGCGCTTGTGATGAAGCAATCTTCATTAGAAGTGAGGCCCACAAAAAGTTCCGATATTTCTTCCGATGCATCTTCTCATAGCCGTCAACCTAGACCATTGCTTTCATCAAACAAGTAAATATCTCAAGGTTGTACTTTATAAAAGACATGGTATTGTCGCTTTAAGATTCGTAGTCGATATGTTGACAAAGAGTACACAAGATTCAATCAAGGCGATTGCCAAATGTCAACGTGTTATTGATGATGCTAATAGAAGTCCTCAATGATTCTATGTAATTTTTTTGTTTGGGCACATTAATTGCCTTGTAATTTTCCTACTTGTTTTATTTGTGTATGTAATTGTGTGTATCATTGATATCGATTTTAGGCTCATGAAATGTAATGCAAGTTGACTAGTCAAACAAGTAGGGCACTACAACAGATTGGGCCGGCCCACTTACAGTAGTGTGGGACCCACTTTCATTTTGGGCCAGCCCACTTCTTTAGTAGGCCGGCCCGGTTACACGATAGTGGGATCCACATGCTTATTGGGCCGGCCCAATATCTTGTTGGGCCAGCCTATTTGCTATATGGTGGTCCCACATGGTAAATGGGCCGACCCTTTAACAGGAAGGTGGGACCCACCTGTGTTTTTGGCCCGGCCCACTATCTTGTTGGGCCGGCCCACTTGCTATATGGTGGACCAAACATACTAAATGGGCCGGCCTTTTAACTGGAAAGTGGGACCCATCTGTGTTTTTGGCCCGGCCCACTATCTTGTTGGGCCGGCCCACTTGCTATATGGTGGACCCCACATACTAAATGGGCCGGCCTTTTAACAGGAAGGTGGGACCCACCTGTGCTTTTGGCCCGGCCCACTATCTTGTTGGGCCGACCCACTTGCTATATGGTGGACCCCACACACCAAATGGGCCGGCCCTTTAACGAGAAAGTGGGACCCACTCGTGTTTTTGGCCCGACCCACTATCTTGTTGGGGCGGCCCACTTGCTATATGGTGGACCCCACATACTAAATGGGCCGACCCTTTAACTGGAAAGTGGGACCCACCTGTGTTTTTGGCCCGGCCCACTTGCTATATGGTGGACCCCACACACTAAATGGGCCGGCCCTTTAACGAGAAAGTGGGACCCACTCTGTGTTTTGGCCCGGCCCACTTGCTTCTTGGGCCGGCCCGAGTTGCTCGTAAGGTGGACCCCACATGTTAAATGGGCCGGCCCATTTAAGTTTTGACCGATCAACCTTAGAGGTTAGGCCCGGCCCACGTAACTAATGGACCAGCCCGGCTATATAGTTGATCGGTCAAACTATGTCAGCCGGCCCGGCCCGCTTAAGACGTGGCGGTGCCTCGTGTGGGCCTACCATCTACCACGGGGTTTCAGCCGGTTAACGCCGTTAACTGCCAGTTAACGGCGTCTGCCACGTGTCAGTTTGCATGACGTCAGCAGTCAACGGGCTCCCGGAAACACTTGGGCAACGGTCCGATTTTCCATGGCGGAAGGGCGCCCAAGCGCGACGGACCGAAAAAATCGTCGTAGGACTTTGCCTGACGCAGTTTCGACAACAGAACCCATATCGTCGGGTTAGGCCCATAGGCGACGAAAAATACCCCTTAGCGGACGATTTTGAGACGTTGTCTATCAGAACTTTTCTTGTAGTGCTTAAGTGGATCACCCAAGGTTTATCGAACTCAGGGAGGAAGAGGTCAAAGATATCCCTCTCATGCAACCCTGCAACCACAAAGCAAGAAGTCTCTTGTGTCCCCAACACACCTAATAGGTGCACTAGTTCGGCGAAGAGATAGTGAAATACGGGTGGTATGAATATATATAAGCGATAGCAACGGCACTCGGAAAAGTGCTTTGCCAAGGACGAGTAAACAAGCAGTAGTAACGCAGACAGTAGTAACGCGAGTAAAACAGGTAAACAAGCAGCGATAGCAGTATTTAGGAACAAGGCCTAGGGATCATACTTTCACTATTGGACACTCTCAACTTTGATCACATAACAAAATAGATAAATGCATACTCTACACTCTCTTGTTGGATGATGAACACATTACGTAGGATTACACGAACCCTCAATGCCAGAGTTAACAAGCTCCACAATTCAATGTTCATATTTAAATAACCTTAGAGTGCAAGATAGATCAACACAACCAAACCAAGTACTAACATAGCATGCACACCGTAACCTTCACACTATGAAAGGAGGAATAGATCGCATCAATACCATCATAGTAATAGTTAACTTCATAATCTACAAGAGATCACGATCATAAACTACGCCAAGTACTACATGATGCACACCTCGTCCACTTTACACCATGCGGGAGGAATAGAATACTTTAATAACATCACTAGAGTAGCACATAGATGAATTGTGATACAAAACTCATATGAATCTTAATCATGTAAGGCAGCTCATGAGATCATTGTATTGAAGTACATAGGAGAGAGATTAACCACATAGCTACCGGTACAGCCCCGAGCCTCGACGGAGAACTACTCCCTCCTCATGGGAGACGAGCGGCGTTGATGAAGATGGCGGTGGTGTCGATGGAGAAGCCTTCGGGGCACTTCCCCGTCCGGCGGCGTGCCGGAACGAGACTCTGTCCCCGGATCTTGGCTTCGCGATGGCGGCGGCTCTGGATGGTTTCTCGTACCGTGGTTTTTTTCGTATCGAGGTTTTAGGTCCAGGGGCTTTATATAGGCGAAGAGGCGGCGTCAGAAGGTCGAAGGGGCGACGACACTATAGGGGGGCGCGGCCCCCCCTCGGCCGCACCGGCCTAGGGTTTGGTGGGCCTGTGCCCCCTCTCTGGCGGTTCTCGTGTGTTCTGGATGCTTCCGGGCAAAATAGGAACCTGGGCGTTGATTTCGTCCAATTCCGAAAATATTTCTTTACTAGGATTTTCGAAACCAAAACAGCAAGAAAACAAGATGGCACTTCGGCATCTTGTTAATAGGTTAGTTCCAGAAAATGCACGAATATGACATAAAGTGTGCATAAAACATGTAGATATCATCAATAATGTGGCATGGAACATAAGAAATTATTGATACGTCGGAGACGTATCACTGCATTCATCTCATATGCTTACAATAGTATGATCGAGATTATGATAGCATGTCACTTCAGAAATTATCTTTGTTATCGTTTACCTACTCGAGGACGAGTAGGAACTAAGCTTGGGGATGCTGATACGTCTCCAACGTATCTATAATTTCTGATGTTCCATGCTTGTTTTATGACAATACCTACATGTTTTGTTCACACTTTAAATCGTTTTGATGCGTTTTCCGGAACTAACCTATTGACAAGATGCCGAAGTGCCAGTTCCTGTTTTCTGCTGTTTTTGGTTTCAGAAATCCCAGTAAGGAAATATTCTCGGAATTGGACGAAATCAACGCCCAACATCTTATAATTCCACGAAGCTTCCAGAACACCCGAGAGGGACCAGAGGAGAGCCACAGGGCCACCACACATGTGGCCGGCGCGACCCAAGGGGGGGCACCCCCTATTGTGTGGCGCCCCCGTAACCATTCCGACTCCGCCTCTTCGCCTATAAGAAGCCCCCTGACCTAAATCTTCGATACGAAAAAGCCACGGTATGAGAAACCTTCCAGAGCCGCCGCCATCGCGAAGCCAAGATCCGGGGGACAGAAGTCTCTGTTCCGGCACGCCGCCGGGACGGGGAAGTGCCCCGGAAGGCATCTCCATAGACATCACCGCCATCTTCATCACCGCTGCTGTCTCCCATGAGGAGGGAGTAGTTCTTCATCGAGGCTAAGGGCTGTACCGGTATCTATGTGGTTAATCTCTCTCCCATGTACTTCAATACAATGATCTCATGAGCTGCCTTACATGATTAAGATTCATATGATGAGCTTTGTATCACTATTAATCTATGTGCTACTCTAGTGATGTTATTAAAGTACTCTATTCCTCCTCCATGATGTAATGGTGACAGTGTGTGCATCATGTAGTACTTGGCGTAGTTTATGATTGTAATCTCTTATAGGTTATGGAGTTAACTATTACTATGATAGTATTGATGTGATCTATTCCCCCTTTCATAGTCTGTCGGTGACGGTGTGCATGCTATGTTAGTACTCGGTATAATTGCGTTGGTCTATCATGCACTCTAAGGTTACTTAAATATGAACATTGAATGTTGTGGAGCTTGTTAACTCCGGCATTGAGGTGCTCTTGTAGCCCTACGCAATGAATGGTGTTCATCATCCAACAAGAGAGTGTAGAAGTAGCATAAGAGAAGAGAACTTATTTATTTATGTGATCAATGTTGAGAGTGTCCACTAGTGAAAGTATGATCCCTAGGCCTTGTTTCCAAATATTGCAATCATCGCTTATTTACTGTTCTGCTGCATCTTTACTTACTGCACGCCAACTAAGCACTTTTCTGGCGCCGTTGCTACTGCTCATATTCATCCATATTACTTGTATTTCACTATCTCTTCGCCGAACTAGTGCACCTATACATCTGACAAGTGTATTAGGTGTGTTGGGGACACAAGAGACTTCTTGTATCGTGATTGCAGGGTTGCTTGAGAGGGATATCTTTGACCTCTTCCTCCCTGAGTTCGATAAACCTTGGGTGATTCACTTAAGGGAAAACTTGCTACTGTTCTACAAACCTCTGCTCTTGGAGGCCCAACACTGTCTACAGGAAAAGAAGCATGCGTAGACATCACGTAACATTGTCTACTTCGAGGGTGTTGCTACGCCGACGGCTCTCTTGGCGGACTGGCCTGGCTGGGCCATACGCCGACGGTCCCAACTTTTAGCCATCGACATATTAGAGCATCTCCACTGGCGTCCCCGGTAGTGATTTGGGGGCCGGCGTCGTTTTTGGGCTCGCACTGATACGCCCCAAACGGCGCCGACTAGTTTTCGAGCCCGATAGAATCGCCGGCATCCCCGTGCTGGCCCCTTCGCCAAGGGCGCGAATCGGGCGCGTCGGCGCCTCACGGAACGACGGTTTTCGAGGGGGAGGCGCCTTGTCAGCGAGAGAATGCGAAGGTTCTCATCGGCCGCGACGCGGAAGGTTGGTCGTCGGCGTTTAATGGTCTCCCGCACGGAAACTGAGGCGGCCACGAGGGCAACGACTGGCCACGCGGCGTCCAGTCGCCTACACCGCCGTAAATGCGGGTAGTTGCCACCGCTATATAGTACGTACGCCGTCCACCACCGCGGTGCTATTCTGTCATCTCCACCACCGCCGCCGCTCCATTCTCTCCTCTACACCTCAAAATGCCGCGCCATCTGAAGACCATCTACTCGATGCTTGGCCTCAACGGCCGCGCGCTGCCTCCACCACCACCGCAGCCGCAGCCTGATGCGGAGTACAGCTCCGATGAGGACGAGGATCCACGGTTCACGATGTGGCACGAGGTCTACGTCGCAGACGCGGAAGCAGAGGCGGCGGAGGAGGTGGCGCAGTGGGGCGAGCCGCCGTAGGCCCCCGCCCACCCGGAGTAGGCGGCGATCCTAGCGTCGCTGAACACGCAACACTACCAGCGGTTGAAGGAGGAGGAGCGCGAGTTCGTCAACGACGCGATCCTCGAGCACGTCCTCGAGATTTCGCGCCAGCGAGCGGCCACGGAGGAGGCGGGACGTCTCCTCATGGAGGCGGAGCAACAGAAGCTCGCAGAGCTCAACGCTCATCGCCACCACGAGGCGTTCGCCCGCGAGCAGGCGAGGCGCGCCGAGATCGAAGCTTCTCGGGAAAGGCTGAAAGCGCGGGGACAGCGCCACCGGCAAGCTCCTGCGACGCCGACCGTCATGCTCCACCGCCATATGCGCGAAGCAAGGGACGAGAAGCGGGCACGGACGCAGGTGGCAAAAACGAAGAACGACGACGAGGCAGGGCCATCGAGCGCCCCAACCGACGACCAGTAGATCAGGATTAACTTGAAGTTTTAGTTATGTTTAAATTCGAGTTACTTTTGTATAACTTTCGTAGAAATTTCGTATGAATTTCGGTTTTTAAATATCTATCGAAGCTGGCGTATGGGGGCGCCGGTGTAGAAGCAACATCCCCAAATAGAGGATGTTGTACCGGCACCCCGCATACGGCAGTGTCGACGCCCCTGCTGGCGTCTATTTGAGTGCTGCCGGTGGAGATGCTTTTAGCAGCCGTTGACGCCTTGCGCTGTAGTGAAAAAAGAAGTAATCTTTCATAGAATTCAACTAGATATGACATTCTATGAATCGAATAAGCCCTACATCTGGTTTGGCATGTAGAGAGCAGTACCTTTTGCTGTGCCATTCTTCCCGGGATAGGAGAGGGAGACGAGACCTTGATGTTGGGACCGGACGCGGGCCATCGTGGCAAAAGTTGCGGTAGATTTGGGATGGTGCGCACGTCCGCACGCATCCTCATCGCGTACTTCATCACTGTTCTTTTTTACAACCACAGAACCACTCGATTCATTACTTGGCATATAGCCCGTCATCGTCCTTCAACCACCCCTCGCACCCACCGCCCTGCTGCATTTGGCACGCGGGACCCGGCGTCCTCGACTGCCCTGTCCGGCCAAGAGCTTGCAACAGGTGGGAGCCTCCATCTGGGACACGGATCCGGTGCCCCCATGAAGGCAGGGCACGGATGAACAGTACCGTGCCCTGCAGTTTCGGCCGTTGGATCAAAAATAGAGAGCCAAGATTAATCACTGTAGCTTGGTACTGTACACTACCCTGTAGCAGATGCACTGTAGATAAATACTGTAGCGAATGTCCTGTAGCTAGCGCACTGTTTGTTGTCCTGTAGCAGATGCACTGTTCATAGTCATCTGTCCATTCATTTTTGATCCGACGGCTAAAAAAGGGGGGAGGGCACCGTACTGTTCATCGGTGCCCTGCCTTAGTCAGGGCACCGGATCTCAATCCTCCATCTGGCCGGCGATCGTATTTCCGGCCAGGCACCGTGCCATGCGTGCCGCGTCGCCGGATAGAAAGCGGCGTCAATGCGCGGACCGCCGCACACTACACCACGGTATAGATATAGGGGCACTTGTCCTAGTGGCACTTGTCCTAGTGCCCCTAATAGTAGCCAATTAGTGGCACTTTTCCGAAGTGCCCCTAATTGTATACCTATTGGGGCACTTTTCAAATGCCCCAATCTTTACTATTAAATTGCTAACCGTTCGGTCGTACGTGTACGTCGTGGCTGTTCAGCGCTTTCCATCGTCACATATGGGCCGAGGCCCAACAAAACTCTGTGAAACGTTTTCCTCTTTACCGTCGTGGGTGGCACAACCGGCTCTTTGCTGTGGACACGCCTGCCGCTCTCGGAAGCAGCGGTGCTGAGACAAGCTGCGCGCACTGGCCGCAGATTTGATGGGATCTGGTCAAGAACTAATTGGTGCAGGGGAGGAGAGAGAGGACGTAGGTGATATTTATTGATGCGATTAAACTTTCAACACATCGATTTCGTCCTGCTCTTGTTGCCGTTGTCGGATGGGAACGGGGAGCTGGCGTCGTGGTGTGCGTCATGGGCGTGGAGTTGGACCTGCTTCTTGATGCAGAAGCTAGCTACATACAGAGAAAGGCAGAGATGAGACCGTGTTGTTCTAACTCGGCTATGTTCACGTGGTTTAGAAACGGAACCGATCGATCAAAATAGTACTAGCTGGTCAGGTACTACAATGCATGGCCCAAGCCTGATCGATCAATCACCCCATTCAGTCGTTCCTCTCATGCCCAAACTAGCTGAATCGATCATATGCCACACAAGATGGGATGGAATGTATGCACGTCACGCTAGCTGGGCATTCGGGTGTACTCAAAGAAAAAAATCTTTGTAATTTAGGTTTTGAAGTAAAACCTAAAATTTGTCCAATTTTTTTGATACCTGATAATTCGTAAAAAAATAGCATTGTAATTTGGGTTTGAAAAAAGTGAAACCTGAAATTTGTTGAATTTTTTGGATACGATAATTAGTCAAAAAATTTCATTGTAATTAAGGTTTTGAAGTGAAACCTGAAATTTGTTCAAATTTTTTGATACCCGATAATTAAACCATGTTAACACAATGCGAAATGCCCTTAAAATGTGTGCATATGGCATTGTTTCTATATTCAAATGAATTATAAAATCGTAGCAACGCACGAGCACTTTGCTAGTATGTGTATACCTACTAGGGCACTTTTTGAAGTGCCCCAATAGATGCATACCTTTTGGGGCACTTTTAAATGCCACAATTGATCATTTGGGGCACTTTTTTAAATGCTCCAATATGTGTACACCTACTAGGGCACTTTTTGAAGTGCCCCAATAGATGTATACCTTTTGGGGCACTTTTAAATGCCACAATTGATCATTTGGGGCACTTTTTCAAATGCCCCAATATGTGTACACCTACTAGGGCACTTTTTGAAGTGCCCCAATAGATGTATACCTTTTGGGGCACTTTTAAATGCCACAATTGTTCATTACTGGGATAAAAACAATGCTATAGCTAGCATATAGTTAACAGGGATATAAACATAACATTAGCATATACAAACATCCTATATCAGCCACCAGTAGCATTGGTAATCCTATAGTTAACAGGGATTGTCAACTATATACTAACATTGCAGTTCATTAAGACTTCAAAGCTGATAGAAAGAGGAAAAGCTGCACATGGAAGCAACATTCCATACATATATATACTAACATTGCATAGTAGCAGTACTTAAGAGTAGCATAGACACATAGCAGTTCATTTCTAATAGTCCATACTTAGCAGTACTTAACAGTCGGTACTTAGCAGTCCATTACTTAACAGTCCATTACTTAACTAGATTACTTAACAGTCCAACATTTCAAACTAGCACAACAGTGCTACGAGAAATGCTACCACCAAACCAAAATGTTACCACTGGCACCGTTGGCACCGTCTTCATGCTTCCAGGGGGTCGATGAGAAGCCAAGGGTTATGGCCATTCTCATCGACAGTGAAGCAGAAGATGTAGACGCAACCTTCTTCTAAGCCGAACCTCCTTACAGCCTTCGCCCAGCCACTTGTCAGCATTGCCCTCTTTAGATCTAGTCCCAGCCTCATCTTGACATTGTAAGACTTTCGATATCCCGCACATTGGACTCGGTAGCTCAATTGCATCATCTAGGTACTTCATGAGGTACCTTCCGTGTGAACTTTGCGGAAAATTCCTTGCAAAATAGAAACATTTGAGAATCATTAGGAAAGAATATTTGTATTCTTCCTAAAGTACTAGTATATTTATGTCTGCTTCTTTACATCAGGAGAAGAGCCACAACTAAAATTACACAATTTGAAGAAAAAACAAGATTATATAAATACAGAGTGTCTGTCATATATAAACTACTAGAACAAGGTCACCTAAGAAAACAACAGATCAACAAGTAGCACATGATCACCTAAGGAAACAACAAACACAATGATCACCTAAGAAAACAAAACAGATCAACAAGTAGCACTTGATCACCTAAGGAAACAACAACACTAACAAACCCTACAAAAGATGAGTGTAAAACGGCAGTTATAACTAGTTGGGAAGTGTTGTTTATACATAGGCAATTCTCTTTCTTGGGCAATAGTACCTACTGGTAGTAAATTAGTAATTAGTAAGTGATGACATACTAACACAGGAATAACAGTACCAATGTCTGCTTCCAACAAGAAAAGTAAATCTCCAACTACATTATACATCACACTATATCAGCAAACTATATCAGCAAACTATAAATCTCCAACTACATTTTAACAGGAATCAGATCAAAGCACCACAAAGTAGCAAACTAGCAGTACCTAGTATTTTTTCAGAATTTATGCAAGGAGTTAAAATAAGTACACACCATTTTGCAGTTCTTTTGAATTACAGAAGATTTGCTCATCCTGTACACATAGTACTTGAATGGTTTTCCTGGGAACTGACTAACCAACTGTGTGAGGGCCTTGCATTGGTCTTCATTTAGTACTAGATTGTTTCCCCAAACACAGTGCTTATCATACTCCTCGTTGCCAGTTATACGCGGTCCTGCAGATAATAGTTGTACATGTGAGAGACATATCCGTTTATCTCGTAATCGACATATTTTTAGGCATGTGAAGACACATACCCCTATGAACCACCACAGGCTGCTGCACCGGGACGTCCATGTCCGGATCACTTTCCATTGGCATCTCCTCTTCACCATCAGAGAGCACGATAGGATTTAACATCGTGCTCCCCACCTCCATCTCTGAAATATAGCAAGGTATTAAATAAAACAATGGTGACTTGATTTTTAATAACAGATTAGCATACATGGTTTTGTACAGATTGTGCAAGCTGTAAAAAAATGAGCTCTACAATTTTGAAGATGCACGGTCCAAAAGCAAAGCTTGATTGAAATGCAGACATAGAGTAGAAGAAAGAGATGGAGTAAAACATCAAGTCACCATTGTTACTCACTGGTGACTTCTGCTCTTCTGATTATTGATAAAACAACATGTTACTCACACATAAACAAACTTGATTTTGAGGTGGACTAAAACATCATGCTTATGGTTCTAGGCACAGTAGATGACTATATAGACTTTTGGTTCTAGTCAAGCAGAAAAGGTAAGACACACAAACAAAAAGAAAAAGTAACCAATGAGTAGTATAAAGGTCAGAGCAGTAATGCTCCACAAGAAATAAGATGAAAAAGTTATTTTGATTTCCATGTGTTGCGACAGATGCACATTCATCCTTTTTATGACACACAAGTGAGTGCAATCTTTGGTTACAGTACAAGAACTGATGCCTATAAACAAGCATCTGCTGGTAGGACAGGTACATAATGAGAGCCAGCCAAGCATTACGTGCAAGGCGACATCAATGAAAATAAATAGCTATATGAGATAAAATGTGGTTGAGATTATCAGTGATGCTCTGCCAAAAAAATGGGTTGGTTTGGCATAAATATCTACACTCAGGAGATCCCTGCTGTGCCAAGAAGCACATCATGGTCATAGATTGTATCTATACAAGCTATGAGCATAAGGCTTTAAGACAATCTCTGTATGGCATTTAGTTGATTTAAATTTAACAATTAACCATGCAGCAGCTTAAGATCACACACACATACACACTAGTAGTTCGTCCATGCAGATGCGTAAATATGGCATTTAAACAGGTACACACATATATGCAGCAACTTGGCCAAGCACCTATAGCAGCAGCAGTGGTATAAGTAATTTGGACATGAACCATTGTTATAAGTAATATGGTATTTCATAAGATGCAGTCATCACGACATGAACCATTGCCAAGAACATATCAAGTAATTTTGAAATCACTTGGTCAGGACTAACTATTTATTCACATCATGTGTTTTTTATGCTATTTCTCGCAACCTTTTTAAGATTATGTACCCCATGATTTCGCTAGTAATACCATGCACCCATCTCCTTTTTTGTTACTGCTAGGTAGCACATTCGTCATATCCTATTTCTCTGTCTATTATTAGTTTAGTGATAGTAGATATTTCTCTGTATTGCACAGGTTCCTTTAGTTCGATTCAATTATACATCTGTTACAACTGAAAGATTCAGAGTTCACCAGCCTAAGATAACTCAAAGTGTCAAAGAATGTACTGATTGGAAACAACCAAATCTGCCAGAGAATGGGGATGAGCAGCCAACCAAATCTAGAATGCGGGATGAGCCTAGGATGGGGATGAGAAGCCAACCTGAGCCTCGGAGATCGCCGCGCTCGATGTCGCGGTGGCGCCTTCTCCTCTTCTCCTTCTCCCCTTCGCCTTCTCCCCTTCGCCGGACAGAGAGCTCCTATGTTCTTGGCGGACAGAACGAAGAACCCTAGTAATGAAGAGATGAAAGGGGATAAGAGATCTCTCTGGTATATATATTTTCGTTCTTGCAAAACAAACCCTCAGGTATTTCTGTATCAAAATTGCATCCTTCCACCTTCTCACCTTCCACGTACTACGTTTTCGTCAACACCCCTGACTTGTTTCTGGGTTTCATTGCAAAATTCGCCTTCTCCCAGAAAAATCCCAATTCCCGACCGCACCTCCGCCGCGGTGGCGACCACCGGAATCCATGGCGTCAGGTCTTGCGGTGACCATGACGGAGAAGGAGCAGGGGTTAGAGGAGGAGATAGCGAGCTCGTGGCTCATCCTAGTTCTACTTGCAGGAAAAGTAAAGAACAATGGAAATATTTGATAATTGCTTGATCCTCCCATCCTCCCCACCTGCCTCTTTATAAGCGGAGACGAGGCTCAAGCGTTTAGTTGTTCAGTACAATCATGACAAGCTATTATCTTAAGGCTAATTAAATAAGGCAAGGTGGCAAAGTACTGGCCGTTTGTTGTGCTACACCGGAGCAAGACCTGACAGAGCCTTCCCCTTGAGGCAAGACTTCAAGGCTTGAAATCTGGAAATGCTTGTTGCATGAAGGATGCATCCTCCCAGGTGGCCTCTTCTTTAGTCATTGTCTCCCATTGTATCAACCACTGAGGTACAGGAATGTCATAGTCACCATCAGTAGCCCGTCTTGGTACCTGGCGACGCTGGAGAAGTTTGACTGGTGCTATCTTGATCTTGCCCTCTGCTGTAACCAGTGGTAGCTTGTCATTGGGGATAGCTTGAGTGCCAATGTGTTTTTTTAACTGATTCACATGGAATACATCATGGATTTTTGCTGATGCCGGCAGGAGTATCCTGTAAGAGCACGTGCCAACTTTTTGGAGAACTCGAAATGGCCCATACCACTTGGATGTCAATTTTGGTGCATTTTCACGCCCCAGTGCTTTTTCCCTGAACGGCTGCATCTTCAGGTAGACGAAATCGCCCACATTGAAGGATCTTTCGGTGCGATTAGCATCAGCATATTTTTTCATCCTTTCTTGAGCCTTTGCCAGGTTCCTGTGTAGGAGGGCTAACATGTTCTCCTTTTCTTCTTGTGTGACAGTGTTGTTGTCAGCTGTAGAGAGAGGTACTGGAATTTGCTGCAGAAGAGGAGGTGGATATTCATACAACGCTTGGAAGGGTGACATGTTGATTGTAGTGTGATGGGAACAATTGTACCACCATTCTGCAGCTGGCAACTAGTGGCACCATTTTTTTGGTTGTTGAAATGCCATACATCTCAAGTATTGCTCGAGGCACTGGTTAACCCTCTCAGTTTGTCCATCTGACTCTGGGTGATGTGCTGTACTGTAGTTGAGCTGTATGTTGAATGAGGAGAAGATATCTTTCCACAGCTTGCTAGTGAAGATAACATCTCGATCACTGACTATAGAAGCTGGTGGCCCATGTAGTTTGATGATGTTTGCCATGAAAAGGTCAGCTATAGATTGAACTGTATAAGGATGTGATAATGGAATGAAGTGGGCATATTTAGTTAGTCTATCCACGACTACCAAGATAACATCCTTGCCCATGGATTTTGGTAAGCCCTCCACGAAGTCCATGCTGATATCCGTCCACTTTTGCTGTGGAATGGGAAGTGGATTTAGCAGTCCCGGGTATGGTACTTTCTCTGTTTTAGAAATTTGACATACAGGACAGGCAGCTACTTGTTCAGCTGTGTAGTGTGGGAGTTTGGGCCAATAGAAAGCTTGTTGCAATTTATGCAATGTTACCTTAACTCCAGAATGGCCGCCAAATATTGATGAGTGGAAGGTGTGAAATACCTTATCCCTGAGAGATGTGGATGACCCAATGTATATTTTTCCTTTATGCCGAAGAACACCATCTTGAAGTGTATAGTTGGAGTGACTTGCAGCATCTAGTGTTAGCTCCTGGATCAGTTTGATGCAGTGCGGATCATTGGCATAAGAGTCATGGACCTCTGTGAGCCATTTTGGTACAGCAGCAGAAACTGGCAGGCAATCCATTGTGGCCAAGGCAATCTGGCATTTTTCTGGAGTGTCATCATCTTGAAACTGTCGAGAAAGGGCGTCAGCAACTGTATTTTCTTTGCCCTTCTTATACTCTATTCTGTAATCGAACTCCAGCAATTTGAGCATGAGTTTATGTTGGATGCCTTCTAATAATCTTTGACTGCCCAAGTACTTCAAGGCTTGCTGATCTGTTTTGATGAGTATCTTGTTACCTAGGAAGTAGTGGCGCCATTTTTTAAGAGCATGCAATATGGCTAGTGCTTCCTTTTCATAAATTGATTGTGCACTGGCTTTTTGTCCTAAGCACTGGCTGTAAAATGCTAATGGCCTCCCTTCTTGCATGAGTACTGCACCCAATCCAGTAGCACAAGCATCGGTCTCCAAGGTGAATGGAATGGAGAAATCAGGTAGTCGAAGCAATGGTGGTGTAGACATGATTTGCTTCGATTGGTTAAATGTCGCTTCTTGAGCTTGTCCCCACTGAAACTGGTCTTTTTTCAGAGCTTGGTAGAGGGGTTGGCAGACCATGGCATATCCCTTAATGAATCTCCTGTAATAACCCGTCAACCCTAGAAAACCCCTTAGTTTCTTGATAGTAGTTGGTGTTTTCCATTCCATGATGTCCTTTATCTTGGTCGGATCAGTAGCTACACCTTGACCAGATATGATATGTCCCAAGTATTCAACTGCTGCTTGTCCAAAAGTACACTTCTGTAGCTTGGCTTTGAGTTGATGATCACGTAGTATCTGCAGGACGATGGAAAGGTGATGTTTGTGCTGCTCACTGTCACTGCTATAGATGAGGATGTCATCGAAGAATACGAGCACAAATTTTCTCAGGTGCTTGGAAAATATTGTGTTCATGAGCTCTTGGAATGTGGCAGGAGAGCGTTACTCAAGCCAAAAGGCATGACACGATATTCATAATGCCCCGGATGGGTGGAAAATGCCGTTTTGGGAATGTCCTCCTCCCTCATTCGAATTTGGTGGTACCCGATCCGAGGTCAAGTTTCGAGAACACTGTCGCTCCATGCAGCTCATCTAACAAGTCTTCGATGACAGGGATTGGAAACTTATTCTTTATTGTGAGCTCATTTAACCCCCGGAAATCCACACACAATCGCTAGCTTTTGTCTTTCTTTTTGACCAATATTACAGGTGAAGAGAAAGGACTATTGCTTGGTTGTATTTCCTTGTTTTTGAGCATTTGTCGAATGATTGTTTCAATTGTGTTCTTCTGGGTATGGGACATGCGATATGGCCGAATGTTTGGAGGCTTGGATCCAGGAAGTAATGGAATGGTGTGGTCAGAGGAGCGGTGAGGTGGCAGTCCCTCTGGTTCTGCAAATACATCTGCAAAGGCCTGGAGGATATCTTGGAATTCAGCAGGTGGGACTGTGTTTTCAAGTTCCGAGAGTGTTGCCTGGACATCTTGGACGTTGTACAGAATGTACCCTTGAGCTTGTTCAGCAAATAGCTTGGAGCATTCCATTGGTGTGATGACGAAGTTATTCTTAGGTAGCACATGATCCTGGAAGGTATAAGTGGTGCCTTCATGTCCAATAGTTAGAGACCGATCGACAAAATCAAAGGTTACTGGATTATGCAGTTTAAACCAATTCACTCCCAATATTGCATCTGAGCCATTGAGTTCTAAAATGCGGAAATCAGCAGAGAATATGTTTCCCTCTATCAAGAACTGGTGGTTGTAAGCAATCGCTTGTGAGACTAATTCTCCTCCTCCTGCTACTCTGACACGCCCGGTCGGGGCGGGGGACATGGGAATGTTGTGATCCATGGCAAATTGGCGATCTAGGAAGGTATTTGTACTCCCTGTATCTGCAAGGGCAACTGCTGGAACTCCTGACAGAGAAATGAGCAACGAAATTGTTGACTCACTAGTAGCGCCCGTATAGGCTGCTGCTGATATATGCATTAAGGCCTCTGCCGGTTTTGCTATAGCAGGAACTGCTACTGTTGCTTGAACTGTAGCTTCAGCGTTTTCTGGCTTCAGTCTTTCAACCGCTACAGGAGTATCTTGCAATAACATTTGGTGTATTTCTTCCTCTTCATCATCAGAATTTCCTTGCATAATGAGTACATTTAACGCCTTTTGCATGTTAGGACAGCGGTGTCCTGGCACCCAGTTTTCAGGACAGTACCAACATTTGCGAGGAGTGCGCTGTCTGCCATTATTAGGGCGATTGTTGGCATCTCTAGGAGGAGCAGCTCTTACAGCTTGTTGTTGAACTGGAATGGCTGGCAGTGGTCTACGAGTTACCAAGGCATTAGAATTTGAGGCCTTCTCATACTGTCTGGCAAACCAGTAGGCTGAAAGTAGAGTGTCTGGTTTCTGACATTGCACTGTGTGTTTGATGTTATCTTGCAAGCCACTCAGAAATCTGTCCACAAAGAAGTCTTGAGGTAAATATGATCTGCCTCTTTTCATAACCTGCATCCAGGACTCATAAGCATTGATGTAGCTGTCTACAGTAGTGGTTTGCTTGAGACGTTGTAACTGTTCCATTGGGTCAATTGTAACTGTATCTGGGAATCTCTCGATCAGAACTTGACATAACTCTGCCCATGATATCTGCTGTAAGTCCAGGCCAGAACTGCTTAACCAAGTCTTTGCCTGTCCTCTTACATGTGCCAATCCCCATCTGACACGCAGCTCGCCTGTGATTCCCACTAATCTGAAAATGTCATCTGCCTCTAATATCCACGCTCTTGGGTTCTCTCCATGGAAGGTAGGGAGCTCGACATGGGGTGTGCGGAGTTGTGGTTCGGTTGGGTAGGTAGTGTTGTTGGAGTATGTGGTATTGGCCGGCTGTCCTGTTGTGTATCGTGGGTGGGATGGTTCCTGGGTTGGGATAGTATCTTTGATAGGTTGTCGTTGGTGGTTTTGGTTGTTTGTAGTTGTGACTGCATAGGAAGAGTTGTGGTGTTGTGGTTGATAGGAGTGTTGGTATTTTTGCTGTTGGAATGGTTGGGTATATGGTGGGTCATATGGTGGCTGGTTTGGGCAGAATTGTTGCTGCTGAGGTGGTGCCGTGGTAAAGGTGTGGTTTTGCTGGTCTACCGGCTGGTAATACTGGGGTTGGGTAAGTGGAGTTGTGTATTGGTTTAGCTGACGCTGTGATGTTGACGTAGCCATGGTTGTGATGATGGGTGGTGTGTAAGTGTAGGAAGGGTCATTTCGTCGAGCATGTTTCGTGCATGGTTGGTGTGGAAGCTGCTCCGGTGCCAGTGTGCCCAGAGATGGCGGAAAAGGTGGTGCTTGTGATGTTTGAGGAGTGGGGAATGGAGTGGTTACTTCTGGGATGGGGGAAAGGGTGGTGTTTGAGCGTGGAGGGGGTGTGGTGAAGGATCTGCTGATTGTGGGAACCTGAACGTAAATAGCAGGAAGGGCAGAAGTGGTGTTACCTTCCTCCGGAGCGAGACGATCGATGCTCGTTTGCATCCTTGACATCATCGAAGAGATCTGCGATTGCATCATCGCCATGGACTCCATCTGGGTCTGCATCACGTTGAGAGAGGCCGAGGTGGCCTCCTGGTGTTGCTGAAGACGGCGGCCCACGGAACGGGCATCGCGTTCCGCGCGCTGCTGGGCGCGCAGGGCTGCTAGTTCGGCGTTGGTGGACGAGGCGGAGCGGACGACGGGGCCGGCGCGGCGGCTGTCGCGCGACGTTGATCTTGAACGGGCAGACATGGTGGCGGTTGTTGGTGTAGGATTCCTCCCCAAATCCTGATGGGATCTGGATCTCGGGGAAGTGATGAGGGAAAGGGAGGGAGGGATTAGCCGCCGCCGGTGCGGTGGTCCGAGGACCAGCCGCTATCGATACCACTTGTCGGGTCTTGCGGTGACCATGACGGAGAAGGAGCGAGGGGTTAGAGGAGGAGATAGCGAGCTCGTGGCTCATCCTAGTTCTACTTGCAGGAAAAGTAAAGAACAATGGAAATATTTGATAATTGCTTGATCCTCCCATCCTCCCCGAGACAGGCTCAAGCGTTTAGTTGTTCAGTACAATCATGACAAGCTATTATCTTAAGGCTAATTAAATAAGGCAAGGTGGCAAAGTACTGGCCGTTTGTTGTGCTACACCGGAGCAAGACCTGACAGTTCCACCCGTACCTACGTGCTCCATGGAATCCTCCGCGCCTTAAGTCGCCGCCGGCGCAGGGCCTCCCCCAGCCGCAGCTTCAGCCACCGAGGTGGCCTGAGCCACCAGCGCGGCCAGCTGCGCAGCATCCGCCTCCGGCGCGGCCTCAGCAACCTACGCCTCCTCCACCGGTGAGGCATCCGCCACCGACGCGTCGTCAGCCACCCGCGCAACCTCCTCCACCACCGCATGGGTCTTCCACTCCGGCTCCGAGATCTTCACCATACTTTACGCTGTAAGCATACTCTCCATAACCCCTTCATGCTTAATTCTTAATTAATTGATTTCTGGGGCACAAACTAATTAAGAAACAGATTAAAAGTGGTGCAATGCAGCAAGTTGTACAAAAATTAAGGATCACCTTTTGCATTATCGTAAAGCTACCTCTGGATCACTGTTCTTTGTCGCTCACCCATGCACTTTTAGGAAATATATTGTAGTATGATTTTATAACCAAAGTCAGTGGAGGGCATGATCATTAGTGTGCAACCAAGAAGCCCTTACATGTCTCAGATCTCTTAAGCTGCTTTTTTTTCCTCAGAAGAGATATTGAAATGATTATGCAGACGTATATATGCATATATCTCATGAGCTAGCAGCTGACATGACAATGAAAAATGCAGGGTTTCACCGGCGCGGCCTCCTTCGCCGGCGTGACATCCTTCACCGACGCGTCCTCAGCCACCGGCGCATCCTCCTCCACCGGCGCGGCCTCAACCACCGGCGCTCCCTCATCTATCCGCGCGTCCTCCGCCACCGGCGCTCCCCCAGCCACCTGCGCAGCATCCTACACCGGCGCGTCCTACTCCAACAGCGCAGGAGATCATGTATGCCTCCCTTCTCTCCTCCTGCTAAAGTGCAACATTCCTTTAGATTTCAAACTTTGTTGTTATTTCTTATGTGACTACTCCCACCACTTCATTATTACTGAATAAAAATGTAAGAGGAAAAAAGATAACAAATGATCATGGTTCATTATTACTGAACCATATTTCTTTACTGTATAGCAATTCAGATTTTGGTGTGTCCACCTCTGAATTTAAACATCCGCCACCGACGCTCCCCCAGCCACCTGCGCAGCCTACTCCACCGGCGCGTCCTCTGCCACCGGCGCTCCCTCAGCCACCTGCGCAGCCTACTCCAACAGCGCGTCGTCCTCCAACGATGTATGCCTCCCTTCCATCCTCCTATAATGATCATGTTAGTTGTCATTTCTCTGTCAGATTTTGGTACAACACAATTTTGGTACAGCATAAATTCAGTTAGTTGTCATTTCTCTGTCAGATTTTGGAGAATCATATTATATTATCAATGGCATAAGCAACGTCTTACTAGAAATTCAATCTGCTATGTTGTACTGTCATGTTTTATAGAATCACATATTATGATTGACCAGGCTGTGAGTTACTGCAGTAGCTTGGCCAATATTGTGTGCATATGGTAAAAGTATGAGTGTTAACCTGTACTTGTAGCTGTAGCTGTAGTAGCACTTGTCCAGCTGTAGTACAGATTCTGTTTTCAGTTGATTTGAGAGAAGGGGACTGAGTTAATTGGTCACTTCTTAGGTTTCCTAATGATCATGTGTTAATTTTGGTACAGCACAAACTTACTCTTTATGATCTCCTGAAACTAAACAAATTTTTCCGCACAATGCTGCATCCATGCATTCACAGGTCCACTCTGCCTCCCCTTGTCAAGTCACACACACAATGCCAGTGGAGTGTTAATTTCAGAGTGTGCTGTGACCACCTCTGAAGTTTTTAGTACTGCATTTTTAAAGCTTATTTTCACATTTTTCAATGATAAGGCTTGGACACATTTCAATGATAAGCTTACTCGTCATTTGATTGAACATTTTTCAGTGATTTAGATGAGGATATCAGTGATGATGGAGACGACTATGTGAGTGAGGACGACGACTATGTGAGCGAGGAGGATGACTATGTGAGCGACAAAGACGACTATTTTATTTTCAGAGACCCCTACATGAGCGATGATGAAGCATTGCTCATCGAAGAAGATGAGTATGATGAGAAGAAAGAAATCATAGTAAGAGGTTTGTTCTCGTACACATGGATCGGCTGATTATAAAGAATATTCCAAACATTATCTTACACATAAATTGCATGCAGGTCCAGGATTTCCAGGGTTTGATCAGCCATTTGACAATTACTGCATCTTTGGAAATTTTGTTGAATTGAACTTTCATCAGAGAATGACTCTTAGAAATGTCACTGAAGTGTTACCAAGGCCAACCACTAAGGAGTACGTTTGCACACTTGACGAAACCAATGTGACACCATCTGGAGAGTGCTTCTTGGTTAGTTACTGTTATTTGTCAGCTATTCGTCATTACAGTGAGATATAGCATGCTACCTTCACTATTAACAAATAGCTGATAATTTTCTATTAACCTGGCCTAGAAATAGCTGATATGTATGCATAACTGTAAGTTTCAAGATAATAAATAGCCTGACCTTTAGCTTGTCCTTTCTTGTATATGATCTTTGATTTATAAATGTTTCTGACTTAATTCAACATATTCCTTTCTAGGAGTTTACCGCGCAGTACACACGTTCCTTCCTGTTTAAGTTCATGATGGACGAGTCACTGCGTAAGACTTGGAATCACAGCAAGAGCACAAGAAGTCAGGTGTGGCTGTTTGCACACCTACAAGTAATTTAAAGAAGTACTTGTCGGATGAAGTTGCAAGATTACGGGAAGGCTATGATCTACAACAAGTCGTGGACATATGCGGTGAAGGCATTCAATTTAAAGGAGGGAGATGTTTGCATGTTTACGTTCATAGATGACAGGGAGGTTCCAGTGCTCCGGAGAGATCCATTCTCATGGTTGAGGATGCAGATCCTGAAGCTTGAGGAAGAGTAATGAGGGACTAGCTGAAGTGTTCTTCTTCTCTGAATGTTGCTGGTTGTACTGAATCTGTTTTTCTTCTCTGGATGCTGCTGGTAGTACTGAATCTATTTTGGGCTGAAGTGTTTTTCTTCTTTGGTAGATATATGATGCTAGTAGTAGCTTATATGACATGACATGTTCAACTGTGGTGATATACACTCCTTTGGTACATATGATATAGTGAGGTATTTGATTTGTATCTTCTTTGGAAAGTTCAAATTATAATTAGTGAGGGCACCATATATTGTCCCTGCTTTTTAAATGTATTAGTTCAAATTATTCATCATTATTCAAGGTTTATGAGTAGTTCCCACATATCTACCTTATTCCAAATTGTACTACCAAAATTGACATAATTTGTACCAACCACGTACCGCTAGTATTTTGTACAACGCCGACTTGACGCAAATGTGTCGACGGAGGTCGGTCGGGTAAAACGCCACAAAGAAGATGAGTATTAGTGATCTTGACAAGGGAAGGACCACTAGATTTTGTTCAATAAACTTGCATAAAGTTTTTAAATTAAAAACAAAAGAAACAAATGAAAAATCAGGCCATTATTATTTATTTAGCCAATGTTAATAATTATAAAATTGTAAAATGGCACCCATAATTATAAAATTGTAAAACAAAACAAACAAATTGTAAAATGGCACACAAAACAAACAAACAAAACAAACAAATTGTAATTATTTAGCCAATGTTAATAATTATTATTAATGGAAAAATCAGGGATCATTGAAAAAATCAGGCATATTAATCAAACATGTGTTTAAAAACCAGGTTAGTTGAAAAATCAGACATATTAAAATCATTGAAAAATTAGGCGCCATTAAAAATCGCCGTATCCAATCGCGTATCCAATCCCCGTATCCAATCCCCACTCCAGAACACCCGTCGCCGCGCTCCAATCCCCGTCGCCGCGCCTCACGCTCCATCCCCGTCGCCGCGCCTCACCGCCGACGGCCCAGCCGCGCCTCGCCGTCGCAGTCGAGGTGGTCCTCGCCCTCGCCGTCGCCGCGCCACGCGCTCCATCGCCGTCGCCGCGCGCTCCATCGCCGTCGCCGCGCCTCACCGTCGACGGCCCAGCCGCGCCTCGCCGTCGCAGTCGAGGTGGTCCTCGCCCTCGCCGTCGAGGGCCCAGCCGCGCCTCGCCTGCCTAGGTCGTCGAGGTTCCTGGTGCGTGCCTCCCTTTCTCCTTCCCTCTCAATTCAGAGGCTGTCGTAGTCAGTTCATGATCCCCTCTCCCCGCGGATCTCGTCGCCGTCCTTAGCTTTGCCTCACCGTTGTTTGCCGTGTGTTGCAGACGTTCCAGCGGAGGAACGGCCGCGGCCACGTCAAGTACATCCGGTGCTCCGACTGCGCCAAGTGCTGCCCCAAGGTGAGATATCTCCATTCCTTTCCTTGCCCGGATGCGAGGCTTGCTTGTGGTGGATAGATGTAGTAGGCTTGCTCTAGCATGGTTTTTGTTAATATTTTGTTTGATGTGGAATGTTGCCGTCTGGATGTTCACCTAGGCTGAACAGGGATGTTCACATCCATGTAGTAGGCTTGCTCTAGCATGGTTTTTGTTAATATTTTGTTTGATGTGGAATGTTGCCGTCTGGATGTTCACCTAGGCTGAACAGGGATGTTCACATCCATGTAGTAGGCTTGCTCTAGCATGGTTTTTGTTAATATTTTGTTTGATGTGGAATGTTGCCGTCTGGATGTTCACCTAGGCTGAACTGGGATGTTCACATCCATGTGTAGGTTCAGGAATATTAATATGCTGTGCCCTCCTTTAGCCTGGCCATCCCAGATATTTCTTTGTAGCTCTGCCACTGAGCTCATTAATTTCCTATCATTAATTGCTAAATCCATGTGTAGGTTCTAGTTTATGTTTGTTGCGTAATCTCTATTCTGCTCAAATTAATTCAGCATCATCAGAAACCGCAGCCGATTGCTTCCCACTTCCGTGCTAAGACACATCGTGATTGCGGGATGGTTGACAAGGCCACAGGGGCCTCTGGGCACTTTTAGAGCTGTTCAGTTTGGCTTACTGCAAAGACACTGAAGGATGATGCTTGTCATGGCAATATGACTATATTTAGAGTTGTTCTGACCCATAGAATGGAGGCAGTACTTTTTGCTTCCTTGCTGATATAGTGTGATGTATAATAGCTTCACAGTTTGTTTGTGGTTACTTAACTGATCCACTGCAAAAAAAAAGGTAGCCAAACAATGAAATGGCAAAGCAACTTTTTAAATAGCAATGTAAAAAAATGCTGGGTAGGCAAACACGATTATTCATTTTATTGTTTAGTTGGATTTGTTTTCCTTTTTTAGAGCAACATGCATACGTTAACAAACTCAATGTTCCCTAGGTCGTCGCCTGGAACCCGCTCCTCCTCGTGAATGGATCCGCGCCGCTCGTTCCTCACCCGCCCTGCAACATATGTGACAGGCGAGAGTAGCAACGGTGGTGAGAATTTCCTTCCCAGATCCTGCTATTTCATGAGTTCCCTGCTATTGTTGATTGATGTTGCTGTTGCTATTTCATGAGTTCTCAACGAATTGGCATTACAATTGTACTACTAAATTGATTGAAGTGTTGGATCCCAGTAGATGAAAGTTTTAGCTAACATAGACTTGTATTGCGTGTATATCTGAAGATTAGTAGTTTGTTGTCTGCTTAATTAGGTAAATTAACGACGGTAGTATGGGATTATGCAGGTTCTGTTTGATTGTCTGCTTAATTAGTTAACTGATTGGCCATTATGGATAAGCAGTGGATGAGAGCACCAGATCCACGGCTGAATATGCTTGCTTTGGGGTTACAAAGTTTTGCAATTTGTTGCTGAAAATGCTGGAATGGTTAACAGAGTACTTTGCCCCTGTAAGACATGTGCAAATAGGTTTTGGAATAATAGAAGCCTGGTTAGTGAACACCTGGTATGTAATGGTTTCATGCATGGTTACTCAACTTGGGCTCTACACGGAGAAGCTTTTGCGGACCCTGACAACATTAGTTTACCTCAACCTGGAGCTGCTGCAGTTGACACAAACGAGTGATCATGAAGAACATGTCGACAATGATGAGATGGACCAAATGTTGCTCGATGGCTTCGAAATGTATGACACTGGAAGTTTAGGACTGGATGAAGATGGGGAAGCAGAAGATGAAGATTCAGAGGCTGATGATAGTGATTTCGATGTTGATGAAGAAGCATACAAAAAACTAGTAGAAGATGGCAGCAAAGAATTATTCCCCGGCTGCAAAAAAATTTCAAAACTACAATTCCTAGTTAGGTTATTAAACTTGAAGAATACCTGGAAAGTGCCTAATACATGCTACGATCAAATTTTGGCATTGTTTAAAGATGCACTACCAGAAGGCCACACCCTGCCAAAAAAATTTCATGCATCCAAGAGGTACATAAAAGATGTTGGCATTGGGTATGAGAGTATTCACGCATGTGAACATGACTGCATCATGTTTAGGGGAGAATACTCTGACCTCCAAGAGTGCCCAGTGTGCAAGACTAATAGATGGAAGAGTGTGAACACAGGGGTAGATGGAAAAAGGGTGTACAAGGTTCCTCAGAAGGTTATTAGACACTTCAAATTGAAGCCTAGGGCTAGAAGGCTATTCATGTGTTCAAAAACATCACCATACATGACTTGGCACAATGATGGTAGAACTAAAGATAGAATGATGAGGCATCCAGCAGATTCTCCAGCATGGAAATCATTTGACTCCAACCACCAGTTGTTCAGTAATGATCCAAGGAATATAAGATTTGCTCTGGCAACAGATGGATTTAATCCCTTTCGTAACATGAACTTGTCCTATAGCATTTGGCCTATTTTTCTCATTCCACTCAATCTGCCTCCTTGGATCTGTATGAAGGAATCCAATTTCATACTGAGTGTAATAGTGCCTGGAAGGAAGGGTCCTGGAAAGGAAATGGATGTGTACTTGCAGCTAACCATTGATGATCTCCAAGAATTTTGGAAACCAGGAGTGTGGACACATGATGCACGTACTGGGGAGAAATTTCTGTTGCGTGCTGCGTTGCTTTGGACTATTACTGACTGGCTCGGAAGAGGCTGCATAAGTGGTGAGAGCTTGAACATTTGCTCTCACTGTTTACTAAACACATGCAGAAGGTATTTGAAGCATGGGCGCAAGTCATGCTTCTTAGGGCACAGAAGATTCCTAGATGATAATCATGTGTACAGGTTAGATGCAGCTTCTTTTAATGGAAAGACTGAGTTCAGACAACCTCCAAAGCAACCATCCGGAAAAGAAATATCTGTTATGACTGCATGTCTGCATACAGATTATGGTAAGTTGCAGAAACAAAAAAGGGGAGACAGGAAAAGGAAGAAAATGTCCGACGAAGATGAAAATGTTGACATTTATGTTCACCCTGTCGAAGCAACATTTAAAAAGAGAAGTGTGTTCTTCCAATTAGAATATTGGGACAAACTTCTTGTCAGAAACAATCTGGACATTATGCATATTGAAAAAAATACATTTGACAACATAGTAAATACCATACTTGATGTAGATAAGAGATCAAAAGATGGTTTAAATGCTAGAAAGGACCTTGAGGCTATGAAAATAAGGACTGATCTACATGCTGATACGACCGGACCTAAACCTTCACTCCCTAAAGCAATTTATCAGATGAATACCGATGGAAAACATATTTTCTGCATGGTTATCAAGTATGCTAGATTTCCTGATGGGTATGCATCCAATCTTTATCCCAAGGTGCACTTAGATACTAAGAAGTTAGTTGGCTTGAAAAGCCATGATTGTCATATCATTATGCAAGATTTGATGCCTTTGGCGCTATGTAGATCTTTGCCTGAGACTGTATCTATACCACTGATAAGGCTATGCAAGTACTTCAAGGTGTTGTACGGAAAGGTGATAGATGTCAAGGAGATTGAAGAATGGGAAGATGAAATTGTTCTGATTTTGTGCCAGTTGGAGATGATATTTCCCCCTTCATTCTTCGACATAATGGTCCATCTAACTATGCACCTTGCAGCTGAAGTAAGAATAGCCGGGCCAGTGCATTACAGGGGCATGTGGTCACCAGAGAGGTTTATGGGTAAAGTTAAAAACATGGTTGGGACCACAAGCCACCCAGAAGGCTCAATTGCGGAAAGTTACCAGTTGGATGAAAGTCTGACTTTCTGTTCAAGATATCTGCATGATTGTACTACCAAGCTTACTAGAGCGCCAAGGCATAATGAAAACCCTGGTCCTTCAACTGCTGGGGAATCCTACCTGACAACAATCGGCAAGCCTCTGTCAGCCTTTGCCATAACTCAACTGGATTTCGTTTCATGGACACAAGCTGCAAGATGTGTACTTGTATGCTATCCAAAAATTACAGCATATGTCGAGTGAGTTTTTGTCCTATCTTTTCTACTAGCAAAATACCATACATGGCTCTAAACCCGTTTAAATCGTGTAGGGAGCACAAAAAATACATTTCACTTGGTAGAAGGAAATCAAAGAGAGAGATTGAAAATGCTCATCACAGAACATTCCATACTTGGTTTGTTGAGCATGTAAGACTTTCAATCTATAAATTATAGAATGAGAATTTACTATATATATTAATATATGCCACTGTCATTTTTACATTCTTGTGTGTTCTTTTAGGTACAAAAACTCAGAGAACAGGGAATTAATCTGCCTCCTGATGTCATTACATTATCTCAACAACCATATATGATGGCCCGAAGATACAATAGCTATTTTATTAATGGCTGCACATATCATACCCATTCGTATGGTGTAGGCAAATCTACGCAGTGTGATGGTGTTGCTGTTGTTGCAAGCACTAGTAGTTTTTCTAGTGCGAAAGATGATAATCCAGCAGTAGGAGATGTCTTATACTATGGTAGAATTACTGATATCATAGAGCTGAACTATTCAAACGAAGGACATGTGGTCCTTTTCAAATGCGATTGGGTAAAAAAAAATGGAGTGAGGGAATTAGACAACTTTGGTATAACAGAGGTTAACTTTGATCATATTTATAATTCCCAGGACATACATTCTGAACCTTTCATTCTAGCTAGTCAAGCCAAACAGGTGTATTATGTAAATGACCCTGTAGATACTGATTGGAATGCGGTTGTTTTTCCTACAACAAGAGATTATTATGATATGGAACCTGACCAGAACAGTGTGAGTGTAATTGGAAGTATGCTTTCATCATCATTAAATTAATTGAGGTGAAATAAAAAATCTTGTTCTTATTTCAGGAGCAGTGATGAATGGAAGACAAGATTGGAGGAACAAGATTCTTGGCTTACCGGATGCAGAGACGGAGGCATCTGAATACGAGAGAATAAGTCTACTAAAAGACGAGAAGTTAAGAAAGATATATTATGAGCATTTAGAAGTAAGTTTTAATGTTAAATTCACTAAACATTGCAAATGCTAGCAATGTTTGAAAATATTATATGCATTTGTAGTCTGCATCAGTGATGAATGTTAAAGTTTGATCAATTTAACATATTACTTGTGAATTTGTAGTCTGCCCGGGTTTATGATTCAGACGATGATGATGAAGAATCAGACAAAGAAGATGATGCCTCGGATGATGAGACAGGGGATGAGGAAAGTTCTGAAAATGAAACCAGAGATGAGAATGAAGTACATAACATTGCTGGTGATCATGCACAAGTACATCATCAAGGTACGAAATACGATTGCATCTGAAATGAAAAAATGAAACTGCAACTGAACAAATAATCTTTACCTTGCTCTTGATTAAAAATGAAGTTGCAGGTCAGGAAGAGAAAAGTACAAGAGGACCTACCGACATGAAAAGGTTCTGGGCAAAGCATGGGCCTAACAACAAGGTGCAACTGCAGTTTAACCATTTAGGACAGCCCTGTGGTGTTAAGACATCCAAGCTATCAAACTTCATGAGTAGTTTGGTAAAAGGAAAAGACGTCTCTCTTGGTGCCAATACTTGGAGGGATGTGCCAGACTGTGAGAAAAATAAATTGTGGATGACACTGAAGGTAACAATCATGATTGGGATTCATTCATTCATGTGCAACTTCATAAGACAGTATTCATGTGTAAAAGGAAATTGCTCTAACCTTCTGCTTGTCAGGCTTACTTCAACCTTTCTGAAGAAAACAAGTACTGGGTAATGAAATCAGCAGCAAAAAATGGAGATCATTCAAGTACTACTTGAAGATTACATTTTATGATGCAAGATTGACTTTGAAACAAAATATTGCAAATGGCTGTGGGGGTAGGATTCATGAGAACCAGTGGGAGAAGCTATGCAAGTATTGGCGAAAGGAAAAGGCAATGGTCAGTTCTGATGTATTACTACATGATTATTTAACTTGTTCACATGTGCTTGTCCATGGACTTACATAATCTTACAGGCAATGTCGGCAGTAAATAAAGCAACAAGGGCAAATCAGAACAATGCTCGACATACTGCTGGTACTAGGAGCTTCGCGGTTGTGCATGAACAGGAGGTAGGTTTCCTGGTTATGGTATGTGTGCTTTTTGGTGGTATAGTTGATCCATACATGTGTGCAATTTCCCAGCAAGTATGGACTATTACTGATAAGCAATTTCCATATAATTGTGTGCAATCTGAGAAGCAATTTTCATTTGAAGTTGTTGTCCTGTGCAAATTACGGGAAATTAAGCAAGGACAACTCCGTATCTAGGTCTCAACTGTACCGTATTGTCCATACAAACAAAGATGGACTTCCAGTAGACGATTATTCTGCAGCTAAAATTGTATGTACCATTCTCTTGCGTATACAACTGATAGCATTGTTGGCTGACAAGAAGTTTTTAAAAAGTGTCGTTGCGTGCTTCTGTTGACAGGAGGAGATAACTGCTGCTTTCCATGTGAAACCATCACTGATCCGTGAAGAACACGGAGAAGGAGATCTATATTCTCACATCTTCCCAAATCCCGCACAAGTCAAGAATGCATGGATTCGGGCTAGTGGTTGGTGGAAAGTCAAGTGTACTCGCTAAGTGAAGTCAGTATCCGCATTTAGAGATTCAAAAGAAGAGAACCCGCAACTCGGAGGCCTGGTACAAACACTACCGGCAAGCCGAGCAGCTCTAACAGAGAGGAGTCAACTAATAGAAGATAAATTGAACTCGTTCATAGCAACTCAAGAGCTGAAATCCACCTCTACAGCACAAGAAGAGGCAACCATTGCCGAGCAAATGTTGCCCGAGACTGAGCAAGTGGAAGCAACTGAAGGAGCAGCAGCGAGCATCCATAAAAAGGTGCGGACAAGCAACCGAAGATAACAAAGATGAAGCAATCCGAGGAGGCAAGCACTTGAAGCAAACAGAGGAATCAATCAGAGGAGCCAAGCACTTGAAACAAGCAGCTCAAGCAAGCCAAGGAGCAAAGTACTCGCAGCAAACAAATGCAGCAAGCCAACTTCTAGGGAAGCAGTTGAAGCACTCGTTCATAGCAACTCAAGAGCTGAAATCCACCTCTACAGCACAAGAAGAGGCAACCATTGCCGAGCAAATGTTTCCCGAGACTGAGCAAGTGGAAGCAACTGAAGGAGCAACAGCAGCATCAATAAAAAGGTGCAGACAAGCAACTGAAGCTAACAAAGATGAAGCAATCCGAGGAGGCAAGCACTCGCAGCAAACAAATGCAGCAAGCCAACCGAAACAAACCGTCAAGGAAAGCAC
Organism: Lolium rigidum; assembly: GCF_022539505.1. NCBI lineage: Eukaryota > Viridiplantae > Streptophyta > Magnoliopsida > Poales > Poaceae > Lolium > Lolium rigidum. The sequence goes on along the minus strand of NC_061513.1, from coordinate 264,633,851 downwards.
TGAAATAAAGTTACCAGGAACCATAGAAAAGAGCAACAAAGCTGGCCTAAACAAGAGGAGAGCAGTAGAAGCAAAAGGACCTACAGAAATAACTGAATCAAGTCAAGTCAGAGGAACAGCAGCAAGTATTCAGTACATGGAATCAAGCAAAGCAACAACAAAAGAAGCAACAACACTACCCAAGAAAAAGAAAAGGAGTGCAGCTGACTCCTTCAAGTCAACAACAACTGATTGCTTGAAGATAACAGGAGAAGCATATACACAACTAGATGAAACAAGCCAAGAAGCAACAGTACCACCCAAGACTAAGAAACTGCAGAATATCATTGATTCTCAAGTTGGGGAACTACAATGTGTGGTTGCACCAGACTGTGCAAAACCAAAACCCAAGACATCATACAAGAAGTTGTTAGAAGGCTGCGAAGAATCGATCAAAATTAAGGAAGAGAAGGTAGAAGAAATCATTGCAAGTAAGAAGCGTAAAGCTTGGTTTCCACCAAGAAAAGCAATGAAGGTAAGCTTACAATATTAAAACTTGAAATTATTGAGTAGTACTTGATATGAGTATACATAGTTATGTTGTATCTTAATGGTCGAGTTGACAAAATCAAAACAGGGATGGAAGTGGGATTGACCTCACCAAACAACTTACGCGTTGGTTGCACTAGGAACAAGTACAAGATGTAGAAAGCGAAGAATTTGTTGAAGTTCTTGTTAACATTGTTTACAAGAAAACCACAAGATCGCCTAAAGCTAAAGGCGAGGATAAAAAATGTAGGACAAGCTGAAGCGCACCGCATACCTTGGCCAAAAAAACATGTAGGTGACAATGACCGCACTAAAATATTCTTTTCACATCTAAATGCTGCCATGACACATTTACAAAATTATAGTCGACAAACTTTTAGCTATCCGACATTGACTTGCAAATTGACGAGCTAGAACTCGGATAGCATAAATAAAGAAGTTGTGAGAAAGGTGGAGAAAGAGTCGTGGGAAAATGACCCTCGAGATGTGAAGTGCAAGAAGAGGAGAAGTAGTAAACCACAAGGTACAAATGTCACTTAACTATTAGTAGATTTGTGCACATACCATGACCATCTAAAACAATGCTATGCGAATATTAGCCCTGCATAATTATTGATTCCTGACCATTATTGATTCCTGATTTCCTCCTCATAATTTATCTGCTGCATGCCAATTATCTATGCATTTACCTGGTACCTGTCCCACATGTCACATGTGAATAGTTACAGCCTGTTACAGACAACCAAACTTGATAATCAGTCTTATTACCCTTATCATGCCCAACATCACTACCCTTGCTCTACATATTTCATAAAATTAATAAAAATAAATGGTCCAAGTGTGCAAACTACAACAAATGGATGTAACAGTCATTGGCCAAGGTTCAGAGGAGGGGCCCATCACATGCATCAATGAATATATAAATACCACTTCTTAGTATATATAGGCGTAGTACAGATATACGTGGAGTTTATAAGTCTTTCAGACCAGAAAGATTCAGTTTATTCTTTTAGTTTAGCATTCATAATCTAGAAAACATACCTAACCATATTGAAAAAAATACATTGTTGCTCTGGTATTGTTTTTATGTTGTCAAATGTATTTTTTTCAATATGCATAATGTCCAGATTGTTTCTGACAAGAAAGATTCAGTTTATTCTTTTATGCTCTATTGCACATAAAAACATGCGCTTGCAAAAATACAACTTGTTTAGTTCAGCACTAGGATTAAGCCTTGCTCTGGTTCTTATCCTCTGCACTGTCCATGGCATCATTCCTGTTTGTTCCGTTCCGTCGCTCTGTGATTTCTTCTTGACAAACAATGATGTTTCAAGGACTTCCAAACCCATTGCCCTTGACTCTTGCACTGCCAAGTTGCAAGCTTTGTTTTCTTCCAGTCCCTCGCCCTGCGACCATTCCATTTCTTCCAGTCCCTCGCCCTGCCACCATTCCACAAACCATCTGGGTGCTTCTGATCCACCTCCAGCCCCTCCTCCTCTTAATCCAGCCCTCTTCTTTTAAACACCCTGTGTGTTCTTTATGACAGCGTTTCTAAGGGCTAAGCATGTCCAGCATCACTAACTTGAGTTCTCTGAAACCAACATACAAGCCCAACATCACTACCCTGAACTGTTAACTGAATTTATATTAGTTAAGTGAAGAATCGAAAATTGTCGTGTATGTACATTTCTTGAAGCTCAGATGGACAGACTAGTTGCTTTTTGTCCAAACAACAGATTGTTCCTATAGTGTTTTGCTTTTGGTTTGGTTTCTGATTAGAGTGATTAACCTGCCCCCACCGTCTTCCTTTTATGTGTGCGGAGATAACTACTTTATCTTGCTGCGAGTTCCTCGCTAATTATGTGCTGCTTCTACTGCATATAGATATGTAAACCTGATGATGTACACACAGTTTCTTTTTGTTTTCCAACAAAATAGCATCACTCTGCTGCGTATGTTCATATATTTTTTTGTTTGTAAAGTTTTTTTTGTTGTTGAGATATTTGGTTAGCAAATATATACAGCCTAGGAGCTTTCCTGACATGGATCTGGAGATATTTAGGCAAGTCTGAGGTTTTGATGACCAAATGTTGCATTAATCCAAGCCCCTCTTTCTCTTCTTACTTTTCTGAAGAAATGCATACTGTAGATGGAGATATTGGGTATCTATCTTTTACTACTTGGTTAACTACTTACTGTCATCTGAGCATGGACAATGCACTTCTATTTTTCATCTACTTTTTGTTTAATCATATTACTATTTCTCTCAAGGTACAATGCTCAATACTCAAGGTACAATGCTCAATACTCAAGGTGATGCTGCTCACTGATGCCTCGTCTGGGTACAACTGAAGTCGAAACAAGGTGATGATTTGACAGTATACAAACTGAGAGTGTCATAATTTCCGTCTCCGTTTTGCTCTGTGAGACATAGTGAGATATTATGTTGGACACGACAAAGTGTATTGGATTCTTGTATGACAGTGTGTACGACAGTATATATGTTGGTACTGTTTGTTCTTATTCTTGTATGACAGTATGTGCTCATTCTTGTATGACATAATGTTCATGTTTTGTGCTCATTCTGGTATGACAGTACCCCTAATTGAGTATATGAAATGGTATTTGAGTATCTGGGGCACATCTCAAAGTGCCCCTAATTGGATTTAGTGGCACTTGGCAAAGTGCCCCTAATTGGATTTAGTGGCACTTGGCAAAGTGCCCCTACACTGGTGGAAAAAGGGGCTTTGGTCGCGGTTCGCAACTGCCATTAGTCGCGGTTGCGCAACCGCGACCAAAGTAGCGCCACTAAAGGCCCCCCCCTTTAGTCGCGGTTCCTTACGAACCGCGACTAAAGGCCCGTCCACGTGGGCCGCAGGCGAGCGCTGGGCGGAGGACCTTTAGTCGCGGTTCGTAAGGAACCGCGACTAAAGGCCTCCGCGAGGTTTAGGGTTTAGCCCCCTCCCCCTAAATCTGGTTTCTTTTTAATTTGTATTGTTTTATTTCTTTTGGGTTTTAATTTTGAAGGAGTTTCACATATTCTACGGCACTACATACATGCATATGAATGTACAATTTCAAACAAATTTGAAATTAGAACCAAAAAGAATTCAAGAGGAATATACAATATATATTCAATATCGGATGACCATATACAATTTTGAACAAGTTTCCATCCATAATTTAGTGCATATGAAGTTCAACGTCATCGTAATGGTGTTCTCCTCTAGGATCGATGACTTCCTCGCCAACCATCCAGCTAGTTCCTCTTGAAGTGGTCGGAAGCGAGCTTCGGACTAAGCGTCTTCCGGAGGTTATTCCTCATGATGTGCTTCTCACACTTCGGTCCCGCTCATTGCGGTATCTCCGGATCCTCTCACAAACATAGTATCCACATAGATTGGTCCCCGGTGGCTGAATATCCCCGGTCGTCCGCTGACCGCCATTTTAAAATGTAGCTCTTTTTTGAATTCACCGACCTTGGTATCTACGAACCGTCTCCAAACCCTACGAGGCAAAGAAAATTAAATGAACAAGAGAGTTATTAATTAGTTACTTGATATTAGGAAATGATGAACGAAATAGGCCGATCGATATAGAGCGCAAATGAATGAAAATAATTACTTTTGCATCATTTTTCTCATGTCGGCCCAAAGCGTCGTATCCATATTCAGAGAGTCGTGGACGAGAACTGAGGAGGTGTGAAATTGAATTACCATAAGAATCCAGTGGAACCTGCGGACACGATACATGCACGATCATGCATAACTCATCGATTAGCCACATACCATGCATGGAGTAAACAAAAGAGAATGTGCTCAAGACAGAAACACTCACCCAAAATGGTAAGGAAATAGAATATCACTTTTGAGTTCCTGCTTTGAAAGAAACCGCCACGAGTCTTCCTCCACGTCGGCGGGGTGGTGTTCTAACACATATGAATTAACGATTTGTGGGTCAATGAACCCAACATCATGGATGTTCCTTATTCGCATTTCCCGCTTCTTCATTCCGCATAATAGCGTACACAACAAGATAGTTAGGACAATATATATATATATAGTGCGGGCAATGAACGAGATGGGGTAGAAATTAATAAATCACTTACGTAACGTAGCAACCGATGATAGATTTGTCGAGGTCGCGCAGATTGAACAGTTGGAACAATTCACTCCGATGAATTTGTATATAGTAATGTTTGAAGTGATGCTCATATCTAACTTCCGCATAAATATAGTCTTTGGCGTTTTTAAGTTTTATGTAACCCTTGTACCAATTTAGCGGACCTTTCATTTGTCGAGGTAGATCCTCTTCTCCGCGTGAGCTCGACGAGAGGGCCATTCTTCACATATGTAAATACTACGTCCTTCATTGGCGCCTCATCAAGGCCTAACGAGTGCACGAAGAGTGATACCTAAGTCGGCCGCTTGTTCTCTCGGCACTCGTTACGGTCAATCCATGTAGCTGCCGCAGACTGCTATGATATCGGGGGCATCCGGACCGGCGGCTTGCACTATGAGCGGGGCGATCGATTGTTTACTTTGTTCCCCGAGCTGGGCAACTTCTTTCCCCCTTTCTAATTTTTTCTCGGCCTCCTCCTCCAAGGCTTTCTTCTCCGCCAACTCTTGGTTCCTCTTGAACACGACTGCTTGCCTACGAAGTTCACGTAAATAGTCGTCAGGCAGATTCTTCGCGGCTTGGGACGGTGTGTTCAAAAATGACTTAGCCCATCGCTTTTGCTTCTCAGAATATACCTGGCTTGGGCTCGCCCTCTCTTTTCTTCTTGCAGTCCTCCTTCCATTTCTCATGCTCGAGCAGCCACGGCCGCTGCATTTTCCTCGACACTAAGTTCCCAAGGCCTCGGGATGAGAGGCTTCGGTGATGGCTCTGGTATCTTTGTGGTTCTAGGTACATAAGGGTCCGGGTTAATAACCCGGGACTGCTTTTGCTTCTTCGCCGGAGGTGGATTGGGGGGCGGTGTCTGCTGATCACCCGCCGGACGAGGACTGGGGGGCGGCGTCTGCTTACCCGCCGGAGGTGAATTGGGGGGCGGCGTCGGCTGACGTGAAGGAGGTGTAGGTGAAGCAACACCACCACCACCGCCACCGCCACCGTCACCGCCACCGCCACCGCCACCGCCACCACCACCACCGTAGGGGGGTGGACTTGTTGGCACCTCGCCTGGAAACTTGATAAATTTCTTCTGCCATAGAATGAACTGGCGCTTGACATCTCCAAGTCTTTTCACCCCTTCAGGTGTAGCAATGTCAATGTCCGTGTCCTCAAACCCTTGGACTATCTCCTCCACCGTGACACGAGCATAGCCATCTTGAATGGGGTTGTTGTGGTGGAGTGCTCCGGTGGTAAAGCTGCCGATGGCTACCTTCATGGACATGTTCCCGATAGGATAATACGGATGACATGCTTTCATCTCCTTTATATCGTCCACGGGGTAGCGAGGAGGCTCCGGTGCAGTAATTTCGACCACCGCAGGCTCCGGTGCGAGTAATTTCGATCGTCGGTGCACCAGCCGGTGAGGCCTCCGTGGAAGCCACGCTGCTTCTTCTCCGCTGCTGGCTTCCGAGATCCATTGGATGATCTTCATGCTGCGCCCGAGCTGCATCTCTTTCGGCGACTAGTACACTCACGGTTTTCTTCATCACATCCATTTCCGTTACCAACTTCGCCACAACATCCGCATCCCGATCCATCTTTCTCTTACGGCTTCGTAACCGTACGGGTCATCATTCTGGGGGAACCCTACTTTCCACGGAATGGGCCCCATGCCTCGTATACGTCCTCCGTGTTCAGGATTCCCGAGGGCTTTTGTCAGGGCGTCGTTCTCTCTGTTGAACTTGATCCTCCCCTCTTGAGCATCCCTCATTGCCTCAATAAGCTTTTGGGTGGGTGTAATTATTTTGCCCCGATAAACACACTCCCCTGTCTCCGGGTTCAGCCGATCCCCCATGCCCGTACCACCAGCTTTTGGCCCTTGGGTCCCATCCCTCCGTACCTGGATGGATTCCTCGCGCCCTCAGCTCGGTCTCCATCTTCTCCCACTTAGGCTGCCAAAAGCAATACCCTCCTGGCCCCATAATATGATTGTACTCCTTCTTGGCCGCATTCTCCTTATTTTTTTTCGATATTTCAAGGAACTGCTCCGATTTCTTTTGCTTCACAAAATCTGGCCAATCATGTTGCAGTTTCTCATATTGTCCTTTGAAATCCGGAGTCTTGCCCTGCTTGACAAAGTCATGGGCTAGATTTTGCTTGTATTTCCGGAATGCGTTGGCCATCTTAGAAAGAGCGAACTCGTTTGACTAGCTTGCACCTCTCCTTGTTTTCCTCGAATCTTGTTACCCGCCTCATCGTATTTGCGGTATTCCGGAGGTAGAACGAAATGTTCCATAAGCTTGTTGAAGCAATCTTTTTTTGTTCTCTTAGCGACAAAAGTGAAACCAAGACGTGCCTTCTTTGGCTCATTCCACTCCTGGACGGTGATCGAGACGTTGTCTCTAACAATGGCTCCGCATTGGCTGATAAACTTGGTGGCGTTCTTGCTGGGCTCCAGCCGGCTCGCCGGTTTCTTCATCGACAACCTCGATGGTGCATGTTTCGTTTGGTTTCATCGTCTTGGTTGCGCCACGCTTTGACGACGTACTCGATTTTTTCGACGATCCGGCCGAGGGCTAAAATAAGAAAGAGAGTCGCGCGCGTTAGTACACACACATTTATTCAAATCAGTTAGTTTGTATCACCACACGCTCAATATGTATATATATATACCTCGGCGCCGGAGGTGGTTGCTACTTCCAATTGAAGATCGTCGTTTATCGACGTTTCTTCGGCATCATCTTGCCGACGGCGCCCTTCATCTTCACCGTCCAGTGTTCGGATAAAAAGAGATATCATCTTCTTCTTCTCCGGTCGGCACATATAGAATATCGCCTTTTATGATGCCGAACATATGGTCTTCAGCGTCCGGATCATAGTTGGCCAGAATCGGGTCAGCTCTATCGTCCGCCATATGTCAGTCCTGAAAACATGTAGTTAAAAGAAATTAATTGTGTATATGCCAGCATTATCATATTTCTTCTACATATAAAGAGAGAGGGCGACGGCGGTGGCGAAAGGGGGGACGCAGTGACCGCGTGACCGAGAGACCGGTGGCGGTGGCGAAAGGGGGACGCAGTGACCGCGTGACCGAGAGACCGGTGTGGCGGTGACCGAGAGACCGGTGGCGGTGACCGAGAGACCGGTGTGGCGGTGACCGAGAGGGCGGTGGCGGTGCCATGGGCGAGGGCGGCGGCGGCGGTGACCGAGAGACCGGTGTGGCGACTTAGTTAATTTTAAGTCTCAAATTTTAAGTCTCAAATTTTAAGTCTCAAATTTTTAAGTCTCAAATTTTAAGTCTCAAATTTTAAGTCTTTTTTTAGTTTTTTAAGTCTCAAAATTTTAAGTCTCAATTATATATTTAGTAAATTTTAAGTATCAATTATTTAGTTTTTTAAGTCAAATTTTAATTAGTTCCTTTTTAAGTGAAATTTTAGTACACACATATTTTTAACAAGAAAAAAAACTAAAAAAAAAGGGTCGGGGCAGCCTCTCTGATCTCCGGCCTCTCTCTCTCTCTCCGCGGGTCTCCCCGGCCCCCTTCTCTCTCTGGCCGGTGGCTCGGATCGACGGCGGTAACCGGCCGGCGGCGCGGCGCGGCGTGTGGCGACGGCGGCGCAACGCGGGAGAGCAGCGCGTCGAGGGCGGCGTCAAGGGGCGCCCGAGAGCAGCGCGCGGCGGCGCGGTAGTGTGGCGGCGCGCGCGAAGTGAGAGAAGGCCAGGGGAGAGGCGCGCGCGGCGGCGGACGACGGCGACGTACGAGCTTCGCGTCGGCGGCGGAAGACGGCGTCGGCGTGTGGCGGCAGCAGCGGGCGTCGGCGAGGGCGGAGGCGTCGAGGGCGGCGGCGTCGAGGAGCGCAGCAGTACTCTGGATCGCGCGGAGAAGAAGAAGTGCCGTGGCGGTTCGCGCGGCAAGTTTTTATAGGACCCACCTTTAGTCGCGTCCCCAACCGCGAGGTTGGGGACCCCAACCGCGACTAAAGCCTTTTTCGAAATTATTTCGTTTTCTAAATGTGAAAAATAAAACTAATTAAATTCAAAACTTTAAAAATACAAATAATATATCAAAAAATTCAGAAAAATAAAACTAATTAAATTCAAAACTTTAAAAATACAAATAATATATCAAAAAATTCAGAAAAATAAAACTAATTCATTTCAAAATATTAAAAATACAAATTATATATCAAAAAATTAAGAAAAATAAAACTAATTCATTTCAAAATGTTTAAAATACATATAATATATCAAAAAATTCAGAAAAATAAAACTAATTCAATTCAAAATTTTAAAAATACAAATAATACATCAAAAAATTCAGAAAAATAAAACTAATTCAATTCAAAATCTTAAAAATACAAATAATATATCAATAAATTCATAAAAATAAAAATAATTCAATTCAAAATCTTAAAAATACAAATAATATATCAAAAAATTCAGAAAAATAAAACTAATTCAATTCAAAATTTTAAAAATACAAATTATCAAAAAATTCATAAAAATAAAACTAATTCAATTCAAAATTTCTTCCCGGCCGCCTTTGTCTTCTCGTTGGCCCCCTCTTCCCGCCTCTGTCTTTCCGCCGACCCCCTCTTCCCGCTCTCGTCTTTCCGCCGACCCCTCTCGTCTTTCCGCCGACCCCCTCTTCCGCCATTTCTTCCCTGTCTTCCCGCCTCTTTCTTCTCGCCAATTTCTTCCCGCCAATTTCTTCCCGCCTCTTTCTTCCCGCCACTTTCTTCCCGCCTCCTGTCTTCCCGCTCCCATTTTTCCCGCCATTTGTCACTACATATATGTAGCCCGGCTTGGCCAGCATTATCACATCTCTACAATCTCTCATCACTCTCTCATGGCTTCCACCGCACCCACTCTAACCTACCAGCAGGTGGAGGAGCTTTGCGCCTCGAACTACCCTTGCCTACCGGGTTACCGCGTCCCCGCCGGCTGGAGCCTAAGCGCCGGCGGCGTGCCGGTCCCTCCCGTCCCTCAGGGTACTGCGCGCCGGGCGGCCATCACGAACCACTACTACCTCGACCTCACGCCGGAGCAGCGGATGAATCCCCGCCGGCATCCCGATAACCAGCATACTTGGGACGCCTTCTTCATCAATCGGCGTGAGAGGGCGCTCGCCGGGTATGAGGAGGACGGTCCGCCTCCCGGAAACTTCCACGAGGCCGGCCGTCGGCTATGGTGGTACGGCCGGACTCCGCGAGCGTCATGGACTACATCACGGCCGGCGATATCCCCCGCCTGCGCTACCCTCGGTTCGAGCCACGAGCGCCGCCCGACGACAGCGACGACGAGCAGCGACGACGACGCCGGCAACTTAGAAGGCGACGACTACCAAGCACAACGGTGGCGGCTATGAAGACTACGAGTATGCATATTATACGCCTAGGCAGGAGTATGACTAAATCACTCCAAATTTCATGTATGCGGGAGTATGACTTAGTCACTCCAAATTTCCTCGTATGCGGGAGTATGACTTAGTCACTCCAAATTTCATGTATGCAGGAGTATGACTTAGTCACTCCAAATTTCATGTATCATCGGTGCTATCTCGAGTCAATTGAATCATTCGAAAATGGACACCAAACACATCACGGGTAATATAATTCACATGATTCATTCAACAAAGTTTGGTACAATAAATTATTACACATCATTTCTTCCCTTGTGTCCCTGCTTGCTTACGATTGTGCCGTATCCATGGAGCATCCTCATCATTTAACTTAATGCTTGGGTCGGTGTTCACTTTGAAGGGCGGAATTTCAGCAAACATATTATAATCTTCCGACATGTCCGTCTTGTCCTCCACTCCCACGATGTTTCTTTTCCCCGAAAGAACAATGTGGCGCTTTGGATCATCGCATGATGTACTCGATCGTTTTCTTATCTTTCCGTTTCCTCGGTTTGCTACTCATGTCTTTCACATAGAAAACCCGAGCGACATCTTTCGCTAGGACGAATGGTTCGTCAAGGTAACCAAGATTGTTGAAATCCACCATTGTCATTCCGTATTGCTGGTCCACCTTTACCCCACCTCCTGTTAGCTTGAACCATTTGCACCGGAACAAAGGGACCCTAAAGGAGGGTCCATAGTCAAGTTCCCATATCTCCTCTATGTAACCATAATATGTGACCTTTTGCCCATTCTCGGTTGCTCGCATCAAAGCGGACACCACTTGTTTTGGTTGGTGCTCTTTTTATCTTGGGCGATCGTGTAAAATGTATTCCCATTTATCTCGTACCCTTGGAAAGTCATTATAGTCGAAGATGCTGTCTTGGCCAACATGTACAGCTGATCTACAACATGATCGTCACTCATTAAATGTTTTCTCAACCAAATGCCGAAAGTCTCCATGTGGGCCTTCCTAATCCAGGATTCAGGCTTCCCGTGGTTGTCCGAGCGTAAAATATTCTTGTGTTTCTCAAAGTACGGAGCCACCAAGCTGGAATTGGTCGAACCTGTGTGGTGTGCTTCGGTCGGAGAATGGCCATCCATACATATCGTTGATTTCCTTCCGATCGTGCCTTTTCCACTTAGTCTCCCCTCGTGCCGCGATTGAGGAAGACCAATCGGCTTAAGGTCGGGAACAAAGTCAACACAAAACTCAATTACCTCCTCATTTCCATAGCCCTTGGCGATGCTTCCTTCCGGCCTAGCACGGTTACGAACATATTTCTTTAATATTCCCATGAACCTCTCGAAGGGGAACATATTGTGTAGAAATACAGGACCGAGAATGGAAATCTCATCGACTAGGTGAACCAGGAGGTGCGTCATAATATTGAAGAAGGATGGCGGGAACACCAACTCGAAACTCGACAAGACATTGGATCACATCGTTCGTAACCGTGGTAGAACTTCCGGATTGATTACCTTCGAGAGATTGCATTGAGGAATGCACATAGCTTCACAATGGCTACTCGAACATTTTCCGGCAGGAGCCCCTCAAAGCAATCGGAAGCAATTGCGTCATAATCACGTGGCGGTCGTGAGACTTCGGGTTTTGGAACTTTTTCTCCGCCATGTTTATTATTCCCTTTATATTGGACGAGAATCCCGACGGGACCTTCATACTGCTCGGGCATTCAAAAAAGATGACCTTCTCTTCTTTGGTCGGAGCATAGCCGGCACGACCTTGAAACCGTTCCGGATGCCGGTCATCGGGGTCTTTCAAACTTTGCTGGTCCCGCCGTGCTTCCTTTGTATCATTTGACTTCCCATACACGCCCAAGAAGCTTAGGATGTTCACGCAAATATTCTTCGTAACGTGCATCACGTCGATTGCGGAGCGGACTTCTAGGACTTTCCAATATTCTAGCTCCCGCAATATAGATTTCTTCTTCCACATGGCTACGTGCCCGTCAGCTCCCTTCGGAACCGATTGTCCGCCGAGACCCTTTCCAAAGATGACTTTCAAATCCTTGACCATATCAAATACCTCAGCACCGAGTGTTTTCCGTGAGGCTTCGGTCGGTGATCTCGCCTTGCCGTTGTAATGCTTGCCTTTCTTTCTTACTCGGATGACCTTTCGGAAGAAATCGACGATGCCCAAGGTACACGTTCTTCTTACAATTTGGCAAATGTACACTTTCGGTCTCATGTAAGCAGTGCGTGCATGCATTGTATCCCTTATTTGACGAGTCCCGAAAGGTTACTAAGAGCAGGCCAATCGTTGATGGTTACGAAAAGCAACGCTCGTAGGTCAAATTCCTCTTCTTTGTGCTCATCCCACACACGGACACCGAGTCTGCCCCACAGCCTGTAAAAGTTCATCAACTAATGGCCTTAGGTACACATCGATGTCGTTGCCGGGTTGCTTCGGACCTTGGATGAGCACCGGCATCATAATGAACTTCCGCTTCATGCACAACCAAGGAGGAAGGTTGTAGATGCATAGAGTCACGGGCCGGTACTATGGCTGGAGCTCCGCTCGCCAAAAGGATTCATGCCATCCGTACTTAGACCAAATCTTATGTTCCTTGCGTCGCTCGCAAAATCTTTGAACTCTCCGTCGATCTTTCTCCATTGCGTTCCATCCGCGGGTGTCTCAACTCCCCGTCCGACTTACGGTCCTCTTTGTGCCATCGCAACAACTTGGCATGCTCTTTGTTCCCGAACAGGACGTTTCAACCGTGGTATTATAGGAGCATACCACATCACCTTGGCGGGAACCCTCTTCCCGGGTTTCCGGCCCTCAACATCGTCACCGGGGTCATCGTCTCCGATCTTATAACGCAATGCAAGTGCATACCGGGCATTCATTCAAATTCTCGTATTCACCGCGGTAGAGGATGCGGTCGTTGATGCATGCATGTATCTTCGTAACCTCTAAACCTAGAGGGCGAGACAACCTTCTTTGCTTCGTATGTAGTGGCGGGCAACTCGTTATTCTTTGGAAACATATTCTTCAACATTTTCAGCAAGTTTTCAAATGCCGAGTCGCCTACACCTGCTCGTGCCTTCCATTTCAGCAAATCCAGCAGTGCAGCCCAGCTTTTTCGGACCATCATCGCATCCGGGGTACAGCGCCTTCCTGTGATCCTCTAACATGCGATCCAAATTCTCCCTCTCTTTTTCAGTCTCGCAGCGTCTCCGTGCATCAGCAATGGTCCGACCAAGATCATCAACGGGATCATCACGTGCCTCTTCTTCACCTTCCCCTTCACCTTCCCCTTCACCTTCGACATCCTCCATGAAAGTATCACCGAAATGAGCAAGATAGCTTTCATCGATGAAATCATCCCCTTCTTCATCTTCTTCCATTATAACCCCTCTTTCTCCATGCTTGGTCCAACAATTATAGCTTGGCATGAAACCATGCCGAAGCAGGTGCATGTGAACATCTCTTGAGGAAGAGTAACCCTTCTGATTTTTACAGTTAACACATGGACGGATAACAAAACCCCCCGCTTGTTCGCATTAGCCACTACGAGGAAATCTTTCAAACCCGTCATCGAACTCGCCGGAGAGTCGGTTACCGTACATCCATTGTCGATTCATCTCGCATTATTATAATATAAAATATATAATTAACCATCATGCATTTGTTAAACTAACTAGCTACAAACAATATAAATTAAACAATGAACTACACACACATGCATATTTTATCAACGACACATCAAAGGTTCAAGTTGCTAACCGCGATCGAGGAGGAAAAAATAAATGAGAAAGCTCAAGTGTGGCTCCAACACTTCATATCATGTTTGTTTCATGCTCTTGGGGCATTTCATCAAACACCTTATGTGCATAAGAGGAACCAAAAGCAAACCTAACACCCACTTGTGAAGTTTATGAAGAGAATGGCTCCAAATGGCTAAGTGTTGGCTGCTGGCTGGATATATATAGGGGGGGGGGGGGCTTTAGTCCCGGTTGGCCCGGCCAACCGCGACTAAAGGCCCTCGAGCACTCTTAGTCGCGGTTGGCCCGGCCAACCGCGACTAAAGCCCCCACGTGCACCGGCCGGCCACCGAGCGCCCTGGGCCCGAGCCTTTGGTCGCGGTTCGCCTCCCGAACCGCGACTAAAGGTCCCATTAGTCGCGGTTCCTACAGCTTCGCGACTTATGGGGCTCACCGGAAGCCTGTTTTTCTACCAGTGCTAATTGCATTTAGTGGCACTTGGCAAAGTGCCCCTAATTGGATTTAGTGGCACTTAGCAAAGTACCCCTAATTGGATTTAGTGGCACTTTTAGAAGTGCCCCTAATTGGATTTAGTTGCCGCCATCTTCCACCAACCCATCTCCAGGACAAGAATCAATGCATTGACCTTGCAAGGCCTACCGTCGACATCTCCACGACGCCGGACAACACTACCATCCCGCGCGCGTCCATCATCACGCATACGTTGATGAGTCACCGCTGCTCCATGATGTTGAAGCTCGTCGATGTTAATGTGGTACATGCCACACCGTTACACCTTATGACCCGTTATCCCCAGCAACTGATCCAAATGATAGCCACACGAGGTAGAATAGCGCCAAGCGTCGCGATCGTCCGATCCGGGAGACCCAGATTTAAGATTTCCCTGCAATAGCATGTGTGGGGAGGCGAGCGCTAACAATGCCTTCAGCAAGATAACGAGATCAAAGACACCACCATCATCCTCCCTAACCAAAGTCGACTCGAGTTTCACTTTCACCTATTGACTGGATGTGATCGATGTAGCGGCCGGCCGAAAGAAACAGACGGACATGCATGACAAACATGGCACGCCCTGCCCTGAAATGGCCTCAAGGGCCCAGAGCAGGCCCTTGCAGCCCCGCTACCATGCCCACGCCGGCTCTGTGCCCGATGGGACAAAGCTAGGATGCCTTGTAGCCGCCGCCGCGGACCAGGCTTTTTTCGGCCGCGCCTTGTGACGACAGTGAGGAAGGGGGTGAGGGGAGGACAGGGTGATTGAGGTGGGGATCACCGGATCAGGGTTGCCCTCCTTCGTGAGGTTGTCGGGGACTAGCCTAGGTAGGATTGCCGTCGTACGTGGACGCGGGGTGGCGCACGCGGCTGGCGCATGGACCCGACTGACCGGCTCGCGCCTTTCGTGTTGCGGTGCTGGATTTCGTGGCGAGGCCGGGCTGCTAGCTCGATGGGGCCTGGGTGGGTGTTGTCTGGGACGAGACGCACGGCGACCGACCCCGTCGCTCCTTCACTTGGTGGCAGCGTGCGCTAAACATTAGTAATGGCGAATGCATGTAGGACGAACAGCATGGGGAACAACAGACGAAACACAGAGAGAGGTTGAGAAATCACACAGGGTCGTCACCTGGCCGCGAGCCCTTCGTAGTCGTCCAATCTCTATACAAGATAGAGTTCAGCTCCCACCCACCCACCTACACTTGGCACAGGCGGGACCCGACGCCCTCACCAGCCATGTTTGGCCGAGAGCTCGCAAAGGAGACCCCATCTGGGCGGCGAGAATTTTCCCGGTCAGGCGCCGCCGTACCAAGCATTCCACTGGACGCCCGCGCTGAACCAGATCGATCGATCGAGGATAGGGAGCGCGTCCCGGGTTTGCGGACGCCGTACGCCGCGCTGATATGGGGAAAATCGTCCCACACCGGTGAACCTAGTACACTTGGCTCACAATTTTTTTCCATTTTTCTTTCTATCAAATTACAATTTTTTATATAAATTTAGGAAAATGATTAGATTCTCCCGGGGGATAGAGCGTCCCGCAGCCTCCTCTTCCTGCGCGCGACGCGTGTCCGCGGGACCCACCGTACCGCATGTCCTCCTTCCTTTGCTGGCCACTCGTTCCGTTTCGTTATCCTCTCGCGTTCACGTTTTCTGCAGACCGAGCCTAGGTGGAGGAAGCCGACGCCGGCAAGGGAGCCTCCTCCTGGACGGGAAGATTCGGCGAGGCTGGCCGGCCGCCGCTGCGGGGGGAACCCATGGCGCCGCCGCTGCTCGCACTGCCGACGACGCTGGTCGGCCGCCGCGCGCCGCGACCCATGGCGCCACCGCTGCTCGCACCGCCGACGACGCCGGTCGGCCGCCGCGCTAGGAATCCTCCGGGGATGGCCGTTGAGGCGGGAAGCGGCGGCAAGGAGCGGCTCGGTCCGGGCGCCGTCGAGCTCGCCCCTCCCTCTCGCGCGAGGTCGTCGCGACCACTTTCGTCGCCTACGCGGATCTCCGGCTACTCCCGTCCACCGGGCTCGCGCTCTCGGGCCCCGACGCTGCCTCAATATCGCCGACTCCGCCGGCGGATGCTGCCTGTGGCCGCCGCCGGCTCCTTCGGCTTCGGCAGCGCGCGGGAGGTCAAGCCGCCGTCGCCCTCGCCATGGTCACGTGGTGTCCTGATTTAGGACTTTGCTCCGCCAGCTACATAGATATATATACTTTTGCTATTTTTTGCTACCTCAAAGTGCTACGAAGCCACGATGCTACAATAGTATATTTTTTGCTACAATTATTAAAACTGTTTTGCTACTTTTGGTACAAAATTATGCTACGATTTTCCGACGAGGTTGGTTTTTGCTATGATTTTCGGCGGAGGGTGGATTTTTGCTACATAGACATAGGGTGTTGCTACTAGCAGCTTGTGGCGTTGCTGTCCTTAAAGGACGGAGTTGCTACAACCTCGGACAGCGTTGCTACCGGCTGCAGGCGATGTCTCCGTTGATGTTTTAGAGGATCTGCAACATATGAATAAAAAAATTTGCTACAATTTATTTGCGGTTTTGCTACATCTGCGTAATATGTTTGCTACGTGGTCTCCGGCGAGGTCTCCAGCGAGCCCAGCCTTTTTATTTTTCTTTTCTGAACGAACCGTTTTTTGCTTCAGTCATTTGCTGCCGGGGGTGATTTTTTGCTGCCGGAGATGTTTTTTTTTTGCTACATGCAAATCTAACCGTCAAAATGGTTGATCCGACAGCTCGGGACCCGGGGGCTGGGGAATCAGATCCCCCAGGGGACGCCCAGCAGTTTCCATAAATTTAAGCAACAGTTTAAACAATAATATTACTACAGTATTCAAACACATAAATAGCTTCACATAATAAGTTAAAAATAGAATAAGATTATTCATACACGAATTCAAATAAATCGTAGTTCAGCTTATTCAAGAATCATCCGGCGTTTCCTCTCCTCCGCCATGAATGCTCAACTAGACCTGTTAATGCCCTCAAGCTCATAGCTGTTGTGCTCATGTTTTTCAAGACGTGAATGCACATTATCGCGATGGGTAGATTTTTTACTCTGGTAGTAAGCTTACCGGCTCTTTCGTCGAGATTGGACAGGTCCTTCCTTGGCGATGAACATCCTGGGAGGTTTTGGCCTTCTTGGACATGCCTCCCTCTAACTTGTCTCCCGATCTTGTTCTGGTCTTCTATTTGGGTAGAAGTGCGGTATTGACGTATTCGACTGCTTTAGCATGCTCGTTCTCCCCACCGTTACTCAGTGATTTCAGATTGCTTATGAGTTTGTCATATACATTGTCCAATCTTCTTTGCTAGCCTCTTGGTGGGTGTACACATGCTCTTCGCATAAGTCATCGTAGGAGTCTTACCTGAAGTGTGTAGGGGAAGATCTTTGGCTTGATATTGTAGTTTGCCTGTCTTGATTAGATCTGAGTAGATGGATGAAGAAGAAACACTTGGGACAAGTCACAGGTTAAAGAGATTAGATCCACATAAAACCAAATCTTATCGAGTATGGGAATAGATAAATTGTTTACATCCCGGAAGGGTACTTAACAACCAGTGGTACGGTCATTGCGATTGTACCCCATTGTACCCCACGCTCGAACCATATCGAGGTATCATCTTAGAATACCGATTCTATCTAACCTTGTACGGGTGGGCGTCCCAGTACCGTCCTTCAGCAACTGACTTTCAATTTTTCTTTTGGAATAACAAATGAATAAAGAAAGACTAAACTTAAAGAAGATTTAACGAGCGGTAGTACGATGTGTTGCCCGTACCATGAGACCGTACCGAATTTTTTGAAAACGTTCTCATGTCTTCAAAAGTTTTAAAAACTGGTGGTAGAGTTGACGATGATCGTACGGCCCCACCGTACCATTTTCTCTAAGAATGAATATTTCTTAACATAAAGTTTAGCGGGCTCTAGTACGTTCAGGTACAACTGTACCGTGCGCCTATACCAACCCCCAAAAAGGCTAACATTTTCATAATAGAAATGCAAGGAAAGCAAAAAAAAACAAGGATTAAATTAATCTAGAAAAATTAAAAGCAACTTTATTCTCATGGAGGAAAATCATACTCTCAGTATTGAGAGATGTTCGGTGGACGGTTCTCATCTCCAAGCTTACTATTGTTCGTCTCCCTTGGCATTAGCATAGGAATCGTTAGTCCCCATGGCGGTAGTTAGTGCATCAGATACTTATTTCTATTTAGATTGATGCTGATGAGTACACCTCGTACACATCAATTCATTCTATACCCTCATTTTAGACTTTGAGGAGCATGGCCAGGACTAGATTGATGAATCTGAAGGCAAAATGACTCCTACTATGAGGAGCCATATCTGTCTAGAGGAGTCAAAAACATAGACCACGCCATAGTCTACAATATAGGAGAGGACGAGTGACAAGGTATTAACTTGTCAATGCCTACGTATTGTAGACTAGGATTTCGTTGGAAGTAGAGGGCAAGTAGATCTCGAAGGTTTCAGCCGAAAAGTACTCGACGATTAAGAAACTAGGGTTCTGTTGACAATTGATTCGATCTTCTCTTTGTCCCTCGACTCCCCCTTTTATAGGAGGCGGAGCCAAGGGTTTCGTAATACACAAGTTACAGTGTCCGGGAGGGTTTCTAACCCGTCCCGTAAAATTACAAGTCTCTATCTTTCCTAATACAATTCTAACTTTCCTTAATACTAACTGGGCTCCAGAACTTCATATTCTTCGACTTGTGGGCCTTTAGTAAACCCCGGGTACCATCTTCAGCAGGCCCATTGGGGATGCCTATGTCAACGAGTGCGTCCCTAGTAGAGTAGATGAGCCAAGCAACGTAGAACCTTTTTTCAGATGAAAAGCGTAGAACCTTATTTAAATAAATAAGCCACTGAGCTCCGATGTTACTTAGTTTAGTATTTTTTGGTTGTTCTCAAGTTGTTTAGTGTTGGAGTTGAGTTTTCACTATATCCTCAATGGACCGATGAGAATATCGAAATCTTTGTACATCTTTAGCTTGTAATAATAAGTGTTTGACATGTGGATCCACAATATTTCTATTGTACCATTCTGAGAAATTTAATATTTATGAAAAGCCATCTTTATAAGTGTTATGTCGATTTGCTAAAATATGCAGCAGTACGTCGAGTCACCACAATCTCGGACGGCCGCAGCATGACCCTCATGCCAAAGTGGTTCTTCCCCATCTTCCAAAACATTCTTTCATGATCAAATTTCACGGAACAAAGACTGCATCTCATGACCACACAATGGACAATCGCTAAGTTTTTTCTAATATGGTCTCCTCCTCGACATTCTTTTAATTCACCACAATGCAGCAACAATGAATCCGGCTAACACTGGCATTGTGGCATCAACAATGAAACACAATTAAGTAGTTCTACCAAAAGGTTGAAAACGAGCAAGGTATGGTACTAAATAGTTGTCAAACAAACATCATTTATACCAAAATTTTATGCTTAAGTACAACTGATTACATAATTTCCTTTCGTAGTTAGACTATTTGAGCACATAACTGCGTTGCATAAAGTTAATTTCAGTTTCCTTTTTTATACCAAACTTTTATGCTTAAGTACAACTGATTACATCATTTCCTTTCTTAGATAGACTATTTGAGTACATACCTAAAAAAATAGAGTTGCCCAATGCTAAAACTAAACATTAGCTGGCACTAAAAGTTATTTCCTTTTTTTTTGATAGTTCCCTTTGAAAGATCATTAAACCAAATTCATCGCAAAGATGAAAAAGATAAGATGGTATCTCTCCTTAGATTAGTTTACGATTCTTGCAGAGTTATAGCGTGTGTATACATGGGTGTGTATGTTTTATAATCACTTAATATATTAGTATAGATCTCACAACACGGGCTAACAAATATCTTGAAACATTATTCCAGTGCATACGTAGATATCTGCACAAGCGAGTAGGAAATTTTCTGTGTAGAAATATACCCCCTCCGTCCGTTAATAGATGTCGGAAGGTTCGTCTAAATTTAGATGTATCTATGCACTAAAGAGTGCCTAGATACATTTGAATTTAGACAAACTTTGAACATTTAAAAATAGACAGAGGTAGTATATCTTTTAGACTGAACGAGTACAACATGGACACACTCAAACCACCACATGCACATGCACACGCAACACCTACTAAACTGGCGCTCACCCCGATTAGTTTGGCTTTTTTTTTTTTGAGAAGTAACCACGTCTCTATTCATATATCATCGGATTACAGACGCAGAAACGACACGAAAACTCCAGAAACAACAGCTGTTCCGACACTTTGCACAAAAGACCTCGCGAAACCAGAAAAATACAAAGAAACCCAGAGATCTTTGTGCAGAGACGCCATCGGACATCTCCTGCGACCGCCGCCGTCGAAGACGCTGGAGGGGAGGAAGATGAAACCAACACACCAAGGCTCGGAGAAGCACCCTCGCAGACACCGCTGCTTTGTGGACCTCTAATCGCACCCGCCGGAGACGGCGGAGTTGCCTTCTTTGGGGCACATCGGCCGGGGAGAGCCCCGAGCTTGTCCGAGCCACACAACCGCCAACGCCAATCGACGGAGTCGATGGAAAACAGCGACGACGCCCTTCCGCATCCTCCATGCCCCCATCGGCCCAACCAGCTCCTGGAGTGTGCCGGCGGAACGCCAGCTCTACTCCTGTACAGATCCTCAGCAGCTCCATGGCGACGCCAGAGTAGTCGCAGCCACGACGGCGGAGCCAGAGGACAAAATCCACACATGGATCAACGCCGCCATCGCGCCAACCCCCCAGGAACCCTAGACCCACGGATCCGCCTGATCCCTGGGCAGACACGGCTTCTAGCTCTCCGACGTCGCCATGGGAAGCGTCGCCGCAGTGGAGAATGAGCTGAAGCATCTTTATTCCTCCACCACCACAGCGCCGCCGGCAGACCAACTAGCCCTACTATCTACATGCCGGACACACAGATCCACGGTTCCCCCGCTCTCCTGCCGCCGAAGCAGCATACGGAGAGGGAGGGAACCGGCGGTCTGGCCGGCGGCGAGATAAGGGAAACTTGGCTTCTCCTTTTCGCCTCTCACAAGTACGGTAGCAGGAAGAGGGGAAAAGGAAAGCTCGTGTACGTAGGTGCTGGGACTGGATCAGTGGTTGGCTTTTTTTTTTTAGATAGAACATATCTCCCTTGAACACTAGTATGTCTTGGGCACTAATTTTGGATCTAAAATGGTGGCGAAACGAAGCGTCCTATCCTATGATTTCAAATGAAGAAATCATCAATATGATACTTGTCCGCCTCATCGAGAGAATCAGCCGGTTGACCGCTCTCTCAACCACAAGCTGAAGCTAGAATGCGGAGGGCTTGCGAAGTCCAAGCGGCAGGCCCATGTACTTGCATGGCCACTTCTCCAATATGCAATGAAGAATGGAGCATGCCAACTCGACTTGCTCCGTGGAGCAGACGCAAACGTGACCTTATAAATTTGACTCTTTTATAAATCTAACTCTTTTATTGTACTTTTTAGCGAACGATCAAAACGCAAATAGAAACGAATAATGAGGCATGGGAAGACGTGGTGCTTACTATGCAGCTCTAGTTGCTTCACTAGTGGAGAACAGGCCTAATGTCGCGGGTGGTAAGGTTCTTTTGTCGCGGGCGGCTATCCGCGACAACGAAGGCGCGATAAAAGGTCCACCTTTTGTCGCGGGTCTCTTACCACATGCGACATATGGTCGACCACGTGGCAGGCGCGGGGCGCGCAGGGGACAGCCCCTTTTGTCGCCGGCTGTATTACCACTCGCGACAAACGGTCCTCTACGTGGCGCGCGCAGAACGCTGGTGCTTTAGGGTTTGAAGGGTGCAGCCCCCCCCCCCCCCCGCCACCGCCCCCTTTTATTTCATTTTTTCATTCGAAAATAAAAGTTGCATATATTTATACGCTACTAGAAGTTGTACACGTTCATTCATATATAGATTGATCAACCAAATATTGGAAACAAAAGTCGATTCCCCTTACATATTCGTAGATTCCCCTTACATATTCGTAGATTCCCCTTACATATATACATGAGCTCACGACTACCGGGACTAAACACTGGGAGAGGGAGAGCGCCTATTTGGACTAAACAAGCCGTTGTTGTCTATTACTTCTCTAAGCAAAAGTCCCGCCACTTCCTCTGCAATTCCTAGTAGGTGTTCCTTTGGTTGGAGTGTGTCCCGCATGAAGTCGACCTATATAGGAAAATGAGATGAGTATGACTATATCATTGTTGATAACGAAATATTGACGATAATAAATAAAGTTGTAAATGTTATTGCTTACGTTGAATTTATTATTGTTCTGCTTCTCAGTGGTTAACATGCGAATGGACTCGCAAACGTAGTATCCACATAGATTCGTCCCTTGTGGCTGCTGGGCGCACGGTACAGGAGTAAATGTTAGCCTCTCTGCCCAAGTACCCTTAGTAATTTTATTGAAAGCTATCCAAGCCCTGCCAGGCGAAAGAATGATTGAATGAGTGGATAATTAATTGATATCTCACGAAAGATATAGCGCGGCGATGAAGGAAATTACACTTGGAGCAACTTCGCAAGTCGCGGAACCCGTCCAGGCCTCTACTCATTGGGTCCCTTACTTCAACTATTCCCTTATCAACTTGAATGTCTAGTAGAATCCAGTGGAAGCTGCACATGTTTATGTATTTACGTCAGGAATTACACTTAACATCGAGTAAGCAAAATTGAATGTGCATAAAAGATCATTAAGACTTTCACTCGTAGTTGTAAGGAAACAGTATTGAATCACAGAAACTTTGCTCCCCCAAAAACCTTAGTAGGTTTCCCCCCGTTTCTTCGCGTTTATGCTTTACCGTTTCAACATGTACTTTATCTGGGTCAAAAAACCCAATATTGATAATATTATTACTTTTGCATTCACTGATCTTCAGTCTGCATAAGAGAACACATAAGATATAATGAGTATATGCAATGAAAACGAACATGAACTGAATAAAAATGAACTTATATGTAGTTAACAACTTACAAGTAATAGCAGCTCATGAGAGATTTGTCGAGGGCTTCTAAATTGAATAACTGCCAGAGTTCATTGATCTCAATATGGATCTCCTCCTTTCGGTAGTAATATTCATATGGGATATTCGCCACGATGTACCTTTGGTTCTCCTTGCACGCATCAAGGTACCACTGATGCAAATTCCGCATATGCGTTGGCATTTTATGCAGCCGCTCTCTGCTGACCAAGTCGGCCCCGTAGACAAATGTAGGAGCTATGTCAGCAAAGGGTAGTGCAACATCTGCGGCACTCAGCAATTCCTCCACGGTACAGGACATCGAAGCCGCTAGCGCCTCAGCTTCTTCCATATTGAAACCTTCACCATGTTCCCGGTACAGCTTGGGAACATCAAACACTTTGAGTGCTGGGATCGATTGTTTGGCCTGTTCTCCGAGCTGGGGAACTCCCTTTCTTTTTTTGCCTTTTGTCGTTTGCTTGGGCGCCTTGAGGGGTGCACTTGTCTTCTTCCCGGCTACAGTTCTAGCTGATGATTTGCTCGTGCTAGCACTATCCTTCTCCTTAGCCTTGTCATCCTCCTTCTTCTTAGCCTTGTCATCCTCCTTCTTCTTAGCCTTGTCATCAATTACCCTCGCAAGGTAGCGTGTATAGTCATCCTTCTTCTCGTGTAAGTCATATTGCGATGGTGTGTTCAGAAAACAAATAGCATATGCTTTTTGCTTCTCGGTGTATGGCTCTGGCGCTGGAGGTTTTGGCTTATGAAAATAATCATAGTTGTGTTTCGCAACAATGATCGCATTTTCCTCTTCAGTACGATCGTAAGGACGGGGGGGGGGGGGGGGGGAACCTTTGGTACTCTTGGGAGGGGCGACATCTTGCGGATAGGACTCTTGAAACGCTTCCGGCCGGGTGCATTCCGAGTCTTAGAGGGCGGAGGCGGTGGCGCTGGAGATGGAGATGGACTACGGATGTCGTGGTCGACGTCGTACCCATGGGGTGATGGTGGCGACATGTGATCAGTAGGAGGAGGTGATGGTGACCTGGGACGACTGGTACTAGGGGCTACCCAGCCTGGCAGCCTGATGTTCTTCTTTTCCTAGAGAATGATTTCTCCCAGCACCTCTCCGAGTATAACCCCCCCATCACCTCCAGGGATTTCGAGCTGCAATGTCTCCCACGACACGAGCATAGCCAGCTGGAATCTCATTGCCATGTCATGTTGCCGGCTCACCTTCAGCTCCAAATGCAGGTAAGACATAGCCGACCGCCACCTTAATAGATACGTTCCTGAACACGTCATGGAGATCACAAGGTGTTTGCTCCTTGATTCCATCCACGGGGTCGCCAGGACCGCCATCTATCATCTTTAAAGGCGGTGCCACCTCCGAGTCGGCCACGCTGCTGTCTCGCCGCTGAGATATGCCGGTGGTATTATCTGGCTGGCGCTGTCCTTTTAGTTCATTTATCTCCCGCTGCTGCTGCTGAATCTCCCGCAGCTGCTGGTCAAGTCGGCGTTGGAACTCGGCCATCCGGTCGTTCTGCACCTCCAGCTCGCGTTGTTTTGCTCTCACTCGGCTTCTATAAGTCTCCGCGTCGGCCGGAAACCCAAGCGACCACGGAACACTAGGGCCGAAGCCTCTTGTTCGTCCTCCCTTCTCAGGATTACCGAGGACAAGCGTCAGCAAGTCTTTCTCTCTATCGGGAGCAAACTTTAGTTTTCCCACCTTTATATCTGCCGTCACTTCAATCCATTTTTCCCTAGGTACCCTAACCCTGATGTCACTTTCAACAATGTTCCCTGTCTCATGTCATACTCACAACCATGCGCAAGGAACCAATTTCGAGCCCTAAAGTCCCATCCTTCTCGCATGGGTTCTGGAGTGATCCCATTCCGCTCCATCTCAGCCTCTTGTGCATCCCACTTAGGCATGGCTACTTCGTAGCCCCCTCGCCCCGTATGATGGTGATATTTCTTTTCGTTTGCATTCCTCTTGTTTTTCTTGGACAGGTTCACAACCTCCTCTGATTGTTTGTACTTCACAAATTCTTCCCAATTATGCTCCTGCTTCGCTAGATAGTTCTCGAAAACTGGAGGCTTCTTCTCGGCCTTATAAGTTGCCCATAACCGGTTCTTATACGCCCGGAAAAGTTCTCCCATCTTCTTAAGAGCCCATTTCTTCACTAGCGCCCTCTGCTTAGCCATCTCAGACTCCGATCCCAAATCTGGCAAAGTGAAATGTGCCATGAGGTCGTCAAAAAGTGTGTCTTTGTACCGATCGGCTACCTGATTTTCGGACACCTTCTTGGTCTTGTTCCATTCTCTAATAGTGATCGGGAGAGAATCCCAACCAGAACTCCGCACTGATTTTTAAATTTCGTTCTGACAGCTGGGGGTGCCACAGGTTGGCCTTCCGGTGATATAGCTTCAATTGTGAAGTAGTCTTTTTTGGTCAACTTCTTTGCCGGGCCTCGTTTGTCCAACTTATCTTCGGAGGCCTACGAGAATAAAAATTAATTAATTTATATACATATGTACATATAGAATTCCATTAATGCCTCTATACTAATCGTATACCTCGTCATGACCGGAGCCGTCGGCTTCTCCATCACCGGAGCCGTCCGCTTCTCCATCACCGGAGCCGTCGGCTTCTCCATGACCGGAGCCGCCGGCTTCTCCATCACCGGAGTCGCGGTCTTCTCGGGCGGCTTCTGGACCATCGCGGATTATGTTCTCGAAAATGTCTTCCTGTTCCAAGTCCCGTTCGAATGGATCCATTGTTTCTGCAAAAAATTAAATCAATAAGTACATGTTCTAACCCAAACCAAACCCTAACCCTAGCTAACCAAACACTAACCAAACCCTAACCCTAATCGGCGTCGGTTGTTCGCGTGAGGGAGAGGGCCGGTGTCGGCGTCGGTTGTTCACGAGAGGGAGAGAAGAGGGGAGTTGCGGCGTCGGTGGTTTTCGCGAGAGGGAGAGAGAGGTGTTTGCGAGAGGGAGAGAAGAGGGGTGTTTGCGAGAGGGTGTTCGCGAGAGGGAGAGAAGAGGGGTGTTTGCGAGAGGGTGTTCGCGAGAGGGAGAGGCCGCGTGAGGGTGTCGGCGACTAGCGTCGGCGAGAGGGAGAGGAGAGGGAAGTTGCGGCATTTCCAGAGGTCTCGTCGAGGGAGAGGAGGGGAAGGCGGCGTGGAGTAGGGCGAAGAGGGCGCGAGAGGGGGAGGGCCGGTGTCGGCGTTGGGTTCGTGTTTGCGAGAGGGAGAGGGCCGGTGTTGGCGTCAGGTTCGTGTTTCGCGCTAATTAACTAAATACTAAATTAAAACTAAATAACTAACAAAACTAACTAAATACAAAATACTTACAAAAACTTAAATTAACTAACTAAATACAAAATACTTACAATAAACTTAAAGTAACTAAATAAAAAATAATTAAACTAAATAGAAAAATAACTAAACTAAATACAAAATAATTGAACTAATTACTAACTACTAATTACTAAAACTAAATACAATATAATTAAACTAATCTAACAACTAACTAAAAAAGAAAAGAAAAAAAACATGGCCGGCCGGGCCGGCCGGCGCCGGCGGCTGCGCGGTTCTACCTGCGCAGAGGTGGCGGGGGCGGCGCGAGGTGGCGGGGGCGGCGCAGATCGAGGTGGTGGCGGCCCGAGGTGGCGGCGGCGCGAGGTGGCGGGGGTGGCGCGAGGTTGTCGCGCGCGGGTGGCGCAGTGGAGCGGCGCAGAGGGAGGCGGGAGCGGCGCAGAGGGCGGCGGGGGCAGCGTAGAGGGAGGCGGTGGCGGTGGCCGGAAGCGAGGAAGACGGCGGCGCGGGATTTGGGCAGCCTGGCGGCGTGGCTTCGTCGTCTAGGGTTGCCTCCGGTGTCGCGGGTGGTTGCTCCGCCCGCGATGCGCGGGTTATATATTCAACCCCTTTTGTCGCGGGTCGTGGCTCGACCCGCGATAAAAGGCCCCCCTTTTATCGCGGGCCGTGGCACCACCCACGATAAAAGGGGGGGCCTTTTTTCGCGGGCCGTGGCACGACCCGCGACAAAAGGGGGTGGGAGGTGATCCGTGGCAAGCCCATCCAACGGCTCCGGCCGTTTGAATCCAACGGCCTGGAGCCGTTGGACGCGGATCAGTCCCATTTCTGAACCCCTTTTCTTTTTTAATTTAATAAAAAACTATTATTTCAATAACTTTTAAATGGTAACTCAAATAGAAATATTTTATATATGAAAATTGATCAGAAAAATCCAATGAACATGAATATGACATCCATATAGCTATTTGCATCTCGCATCATATCAAACGTTGATAGTCGTGTATGTTTCACCCGTAATGATATGCGGAGTGACACCGACTAAGTTTCCCCGTGCCACGTGTCGCCGCCGTTTCCACGTGCCTCGCCCCGTCGCTGTCGGCGTGCGACGTTTGTAGCCGTGGCTTACACGTGCCTCGCCCCGTCGCTGCCGGCGTGCGACGTGTGTAGCCGTGGCTTACACGTGCCATGCCCCGCGTACGCTATATAGAGCGCCGCGTGCGGGCGCAGCCACACGTCGCCACCGCCTCCGCTCATTCATCTCCGGGATGCCTCCACGTCGTCGAGGGTCGTCCGGTTTCCGTGGCATTCGAGTGCGTCCGAGAGGTAGGTTCTACGCTGAGATACGCGCCGGTGGCTTCCGCCTCACCCTCGGCACGTACAACACGCCGGAGCTGGCGACGCGCGCTTACGACGTGGCGGCGTGGCGCTTTCGGCGGCCACGGCGCGACATGAACTTCCCGGATGTTGATTCGCTAGAAGAGGCGGAGTTCCTCGTGCCAGCGCCGTGCCTCATCGACGACGAGGACCGTCGCCGGCACCGCCAGGTGCAGCGCAGGATCGCCATCGCCGAGCACGACGAGCAGTTGATGCGCCAGTGGAGGGCGCAGTTCCCCAACGACGTCGACAACACCGACGCGTTCTTCGCTGACCTCAGGGCCCAACGCAGGTCCAACAGGCGCCACTGTCGGGCCGTCGCCGAGTTCGAGCTCGAGAACCCGAATACAACTTGGACCGAAAACGACCCTCGGTGGGATGAAATTTGGACGGAGACAACCTCCGACGACGAGTAGAGACTAGACTAGTCATTTATCTATTTTATTGTAATTTCAATAAAGTCATTGTCGGTTCTTTTAGTTTAAATTTAGTTTATAAAGTCGTTGTCGGTTGTTTTTGTTCAATAAAGTGGTTGTTACGAAATTTAATTACGATTGAACTGGAATTAAAGTACAGAGCTCAACTGAAAATTAAGATACATGGCCAGATTCGAATGTTGGAGCCATTCAGTCATAGTCGTGCCTAGCCCTATAATACTCGCCACTGTAGTCATCATAGTCGCCGATGTCATCGTCGCTACCATCGGGGTCGCGGTTGTCGAACCTCGGCGGGTGAGCACGCGTGGGCTGGGATTGAGGATAGCGCAGGCGGGGGCCACGGTATGCCATGACGCTCTGGAGAGTCCGGCCGCGCCACCACAGCCGACGGCCGGCCTCGTTGAAGTTCGAAGGAGGCGGGCCGTCCTCCTCGTACACGGCAACCG
The DNA here is from genome assembly GCF_022539505.1 of Lolium rigidum. NCBI lineage: Eukaryota > Viridiplantae > Streptophyta > Magnoliopsida > Poales > Poaceae > Lolium > Lolium rigidum. Next base: position 264,604,952 of record NC_061513.1, on the reverse strand, counting down.
CCCTCTCACGCCGATTGATGAAGAAGCTGTCCCAAGTCGGGCCGTAGTCGGGATGCCACCGGGGATTCCTCCGCTGCTCAGGCGTGAGCTCGAAATAGTAGTGGTTCGTGATGGCCATCTCACGTGGCACACCTAGAGGGATAGGAGGGACCGGTACGCCTCCGACGCTCAGCAACCAGCCGGTCGGGACGCGGTAGCCTGGCGGGTAGGGGTAGTTCGAGGCGCAAAGCGCCTCCGCCTCCCGGGGTGTTAGACATACAATGGAAGCCATGAGGGAGAGTGATGAGGTTTGCAGATATGAGTCTAGATGTGATATGTAAATGGAGGCCAAGCCTACATATATATAGTGAAAAAATGGCGGGAAGACGGAGGCGGGAACGCGGGAAGAAAATAGGCGGGAACGCTGTGGCGCGGGAAACTTTCATCCCGGGTGGAGGCTCAAACCGGGACAAATGATAGTGGGCCTTAACTGGGGGAGGCTTATCTAGGAGGGCCTTATCTGGGGGGCTGACGTGCGGGTAACATTTTGTCACGGCTGGTGGGTGCAACCGGGACTAAAGCTGTCGGCAGATAAGGATGTGTCGGTAACCTTTAGTCACGGTTGGTGGGTGCAACCGGGACTAAAGCTGTCGGCAGGATAAGGACGCGTGGGTGGACGCACTGCTCGATGAGATAAAGCATGTAGCGCACGACGCCCGTCGAAGGAACAAGACAAAGTAGAAGCGGTGCCGTGCCTATAAAAGGAGCATCGATACGCCTTGCCAAGCGGATCAACAAGCCAAGCAGAGTTTCATTCCTATGGATGAAGGAAAGGGTTGGGAAATCTCCGTGGCGCAGCTTCTCGAAGATGTCGTTGGTGCACACGCCCTACGGCTCTTCGGAAGCTGCTCCTCGGAGAAATTTCCCTGCAAGCCCGTGAAAGACTCCATCTCCTCTAACAGTCTTGGGGAAAGGGTTGGGAAATCTCCCGTGGCGCAGCTTCTCGAAGATGTCGTTGGTGCACACGCCCTACGGCATCTTCGGAGGCTGCTCCTCGGAAAAATTTCCCTACAAGCCCATGAAAGACTCCATCTCCTCTAACAGTCTTGGGGAAAGGGTTCTCATTATTACATAAATGTAGAGATTGTCTTGGTAAATATATATGAAAAATACATTATTACATCGCCATCTATTGTTGTGATCTTCTACGCCGTAGCCATGGAGAATCTTCATCATTTAGCAAGATGCTTGGGTCAATTTTCACCGTGAAGGGCGGAATTTCTTTAAACTTATTATAATCTTCGACATGTCTCGTCTTGTCATCCACTCCCACGATGTTTCTTTTCCCTGAAAGAACTATCTGGCGCTTTGGCTACTCGGTTGATGTATTCTTTTGTTGATTTCTTTTTCTCGATTTGCTAGACATGTCCTTCACGTAGAAAACTTGAGCCACCTCGTTGGCTAGGACGAATGGCTCGTCCATGTACGCAAGATTGTTGAGATCCACTTGTTGTCATACCATACTTATCGTCTACCCGTACACCGTTGAGCTTCACCCATTTGCACCGGAACAAAGGGACCTTAAAAGTGGGTCCATAGTCAAGTTCCCATATCTCCTCTATGTACCCATAATATGTGGTGGTCTTCCCATTCTCGTCTTTTGCATCGAAGCGGACACCACTGTTTTGGTTGATGCTCTTTTTATCTTGGTCAATCGTGTAAAATGTATTCCCGTTTATCTCGTACCCTTGGAATGTACATATGTTTGAAGATGGTAACTTGGCCAACAAGTACAGCTGCTCTACAACAGTGGTATTCATGAGATGTCTTTGCAACCAACTGCCGAAGGTATTCATGTGTTGATGTGTAATCAAGGACTCGGGCTGCCCCGGGTTTATTTCTCGTAAAATATTCTTGTGTTTCTGGATGTATGGAGCCACTGATACGTCTCAAACGTACCTATAATTTCTGATGTTCCATGCTTGTTTTATGACAATACTTACATGCTTTGCTCGCACTTTATAATGTTTTTATGCATTTTCCGGAACTAACCTATTAACAAGATGCCACAGTGCCGGTTCACGTTTTCTGCTTGTTTTTGGTTCCGGAAAGGCTGTTCGGGCAATATTCTCGGAATTGGACGAAATCAACGCCAAAGATCTTATTTTTCCTGGGAGGCTCCAGAACACCGAAGGGGAGTCGGAGGAGAGCCAGGGGGCCACCACACATGTGGGCCACGCGGGCTACACCCTGGCCGCGCCGGCCTGGTGTGGGGCCACCCTGTCGCCCCTCCCGCGCCGCCTCTTCGCCTATTTAAGCCCTTTCGACCTAAAAACGCAGTACCAATTGACGAAACTCCAGAAAGACTCCAGGGGCGCCGCCACCATCGCGAAACTCCAATTCGGGGACGAAGTCTGCGTTCCCGCACCTGCCGGGACGGGGAAGTGCCCCGAAAGCCATCTCCGTCGACGCCATCGCCTCCATCATGCTCCGTGAGTAGTTCCCCCATGGACTACGGGTTCTAGCTGTAGCTAGTTGGTATCATCTCTCCCATGTACTTCAATACAATGATCTCATGAGCTGCCTTACATGATTGAGATTCATCTGATGTAATCGGTGTTGTGTTTGTTGGGATCCGATGGATTGTTACGTTATGATTAGTCTATCTATATAAGTTTGTGAAGTTATTGTTGCTGCAATCTTGTTGTGTTTAATGCTTGTCACTAGGGCCCGAGTGGCATGATCTTAGATTTAAGCTCTATACTTATTGCTTGGATTGTATCTACAAGTTGTATGCACATGTCTATGTCCGGAAACAAAGGCCCCAAAGTGACGAAATTGGGACAAGCTGGAGGGAAAGGCTTAGATATGAGGATCACATGTTTTCACGGAGTGTTAATGCTTTGCTCCGGTGCTCTATTAAAAGGAGTACCTTAATTTCCGAGTAGATTCCCTAGAGGCCCGGCTGCCACCGGCTGGTAGGACAAAAGATGTTGTACAAGTTTCTCATTGCGAGCACGTATGACTATATATGGGAAACATGCCTACATGATTAATGATCTTGATGTTCTTTCTTAATGCTATTTCAATCCTATCAATTGCCCAAGCTGTAATTTGTTCACCCAACACTTGTTATTGGAGAGTTACCACTAGTGTAGATAGCTGGGAACCCCGGTCCATCTTTCATCATCATATACTCGTTCTACATGACATTAGAAGTAGTATCAACTATTTTACGGTGCCATTGCTCTCATATTACTATTACTAGCTGTCGTATTCTCGTTACTACTTGCTCTCATATTACTGCTGCTTTCCATCACCCCTGTTACTAGTGCTTTTCCAGTGCAGCTGAATTGACAACTCAGTTGTTAAGGCTTATAAGTATTCTTTACCTCCCCTTGTGTCAAATCAATAAATTTGGGTTTTACTTCCCTCGAAGACTGTTGCGATCCCCTATACTTGTGGGTCATTGATGCGTGTGGTTGACACGTCCGTTGGGAACCCCAAGAGGAAGGTGTGATGCGCACAGCGGCAAGTTTCCCTCAGTAAGAAACCAAGGTTTAATCGAACCAGTAGGAGTCAAGAAGCACGTTGAAGGTTGATGGCGGCGGGATGTAGTGCGGCGCAACACCGGGGATTCCGGCGCCAACGTGGAACCTGCACAACACAACCAAAGTACTTTGTCCCAACGAAACAGTGAGGTTGTCAATCTCACCGACTTGCTTGTAACAAAGGATTAACCGTATTGTGTGGAAGATGATTGTTTGCGAGAAAACGAGTAGAACAGTATTGCGATAGATTGTATTTCGGTAAAGAGAATTGGACCGGGGTCCACGGTTCACTAGAGGTGTCTCTCCCATAAGACAAACGGCATGTTGGGTGAACAAATTACGGTTGGGCAATTGACAAATAAAGAGGGCATGACCATGCACATACATATTATGATGAGTATAGTGAGATTTAATTGGGCATTACGACAAAGTACATAGACCGCCATCCGGCATGCATCTATGCCTAAAAAGTCCACCTTCGGGTTATCATCCGAACCCCCTCCGGTATTAAGTTGCTAACAACGAGACAATTGCATTAAGTATTGCGCGTAATGTAACTAGTGACTACATCCTTGAACATAGCACCAATGTTTTATCCCTAGTGGCAACAGCACATCCATAACCTTAGAGGTTCTTGTCACCCCTCCGATTCACGGAGACATGAACCCACTATCGAGCATAAATACTCCCTCTTGGAGTTACTAGCATCAACTTGGCCGGAGCATCTACTAATAACGGAGAGCATGCATGATCATAAACAACACATAGACATAGCTTTGATAATCAACATAACAAGTATTCTCTATTCATCGGATCCCAACAAACGCAACATATAGAATTACGGATAGATGATCTTGATCATGTTAGGCAGCTCACAAGATCCAGACAATGATAGCACAATGGGGAGAAGACAACCATCTAGCTACTGCTATGGACCCATAGTCCAGGGGTAGACTACTCACACATCACACCGGAGGCGACCATGGCGGTGTAGAGTCCTCCGGGAGATGATTCCCCTCTCCGGCGGGGTGCCGGAGGCGATCTCCTGGATCCCCCGAGATGGGATCGGCGTTGGCGGCGTCTCTGGAAGGTTTTCCGTATCGTGGCTCTCGGTATTGGGGTTTTCGTCACGGAGGCTTTAAGTAGGCGGAAGGGTAGGTCAAGAGGCGGCACGAGGAGCCTAGACCATAGGGCCGCGTGGCCAAGGCAGGGGCCGCGCCGCCTTAGGGTTTGGCTGCCTCGTGGCCCCTCTTCGTCTCGTCTTCGGACTTCTGGAAGCTTCGTGGCAAAATAGGACCCTGGGCGTTGATTTCGTCCAATTCCGAGAATATTTCCTTACTAGGATTTCTGAAACCAAAAACAGCAGAAAACAGCAACTGGCACTTCGGCATCTTGTTAATAGGTTAGTTCCGGAAAATGCACGAATATGACATAAAGTGTGCATAAAACATGTAGATAACATCAATAATGTGGCATGGAACATAAGAAATTATCGATACGTTGGAGACGTATCGGCATCCCCAAGCTTAGTTACGCTCGTCCCGAGCGAGGTAAAACGATAACACGAGATAATTTACGGAGTGACATGCCATCATAATCTTGATCATACTATTTGTAAAGCATATGTAGTGAATGCAGCGATCAAAACAATGTATATGCCATGAGTAAACAAGTGAATCATAAAGCAAAGACTTTTCATGAATAGCACTTCAAGACAAGCATCAATTAAGTCTTGCATAAGAGTTAACTCATAAAGCAATAATTCAAAGTAAAGGCATTGAAGCAACACAAAAGAAGATTAAGTTTCAGCGGTTGCTTTCAACTTGTAACATGTATATCTCATGGATATTGTCAACATAGAGTAATATAATAAGTGCAATATGCAAGTATGTAGGAATCAATGCACAGTTCACACAAGTGTTTGCTTCTTGAGGTGGAGAGAAATGGGTGAAGCTGACTCAACATTGAAAGTAAAAGAATGGTCCTCCATAGAGGAAAAGCATCGATTGCTATATTTGTGCTAGAGCTTTGATTTTGAAAACATGAAACAATTTTGTCAACGGTAGTAATAAAGCATATGTATCATGTAAATTATATCTTACAAGTTGCAAGCCTCATGCGTAGTGTACTAATAGTGCCCGCACCTTGTCCTAATTAGCTTGGACTACCGGATCATTACAATGCACTGTTTTAACCAAGTGTCACAAAGGGGTACCTCTATGCCGCCTGTACAGAGGTCTAAGGAGAAAGCTCGCATTGGATTTCTCGCTATTGATTATTCTTCAACTTAGACATCCATACCGGGACAACATAGACAACAGATAATGGACTCCTCTTTTATGCATAAGCATGTAACAACAATTAATACTTTTCTCATTTGAGATTGAGGATATATGTCCAAAACTGAAACTTCCACCATGGATCATGGCTTTAGTTAGCGGCCCAATGTTCTTCTCTAACAATATGCATGCTTAACCATAAGGTGGTAGATCTCTCTTACTTCGGACAAGACGGACATGCATAGCAACTCACATGAAATTCAACAATGAATAGTTGATGGCGTCCCCGATGAACATGGTTATCGCACAACAAGCAACTTAATAAGAGATAAAGTGCATAATTACATATTCAATGCCACAATAGTTTTTAAGCTATTTGTCCCATGAGCTATGTATTGCAAAGGTGAATGATGGAATTTTAAAGGTAGCACTCAAGCAATTTACTTTGGAATGGCGGAAAATACCATGTAGTAGGTAGGTATAGTGGACACAAATGGCATAGTGGTTGGCTCAAGTATTTTGGATGCATGAGAAGTATTCCCTCTCGATACAAGGTTTAGGCTAGCAAGGCTTATTTGAAACAAACACAAGGATGAACCGGTGCAGCAAAACTCACATAAAAGACATATTGAAAACATTATAAGACTCTACACCGTCTTCCTTGTTGTTCAAACTCAATACTAGAAATTATCTAGACCTTAGAGAAACCAAATATGCAAACCAAATTTTAGCATGCTCTATGTATTTCTTCATTAATGGGTGCAAAGCATATGATGCAAGAGCTTAAACATGAGCACAACAATTGCCAAGTATCACATTACCCAAGACATTTATAGCAATTACTACATGTATCATTTTCCAATTCCAACCATATAACAATTTAACGAAGGAGAAACTTCGCCATGAATACTATGAGTAGAAACCAAGGACATACTTGTCCATATGCTACAGCGGAGCGTGTCTCTCTCCCATAAAGTGAATGCTAGGATCCATTTTATTCAAACAAAACAAAAACAAAAACAAACCGACGCTCCAAGCAAAGCACATAAGATGTGATGGAATAAAAATATAGTTTCGGGGGAGGAACTCGATAATGTTGTCGATGAAGAAGGGGATGCCTTGGGCATCCCCAAGCTTAGACGCTTGAGTCTTCTTAATATATGCAGGGGTGAACCACCGGGGCATCCCCAAGCTTAGAGCTTTCACTCTCCTTGATCATGTTGCATCATACTCCTCTCTTGATCCTTGAAAACTTCCTCCACACCAAACTCGAAACAACTCATTAGAGGGTTAGTGCACAATAAAAATTAACATATTCAGAGGTGACACAATCATTCTTAACACTTCTGGACATTGCATAATGCTACTGGACATTAATGGATCAAAGAAATTCATCCAACATAGCAAAAGAGGCAATGCGAAATAAAAGGCAGAATCTGTCAAAACAGAACAGTTCGTATTGACGAATTTTAAAATGGCACCAGACTTGCTCAAATGAAAATGCTCAAATTTAATGAAAGTTGCGTACATATCTGAGGATCATGCACGTAAATTGGCTTAATTTTCTGAGCTACCTACAGGGAGGTAGACCCAGATTCGTGACAGCAAAGAAATCTGGAACTGCGCAGTAATCCAAATCTAGTACTTACTTTACTATCAAAGACTTTACTTGGCACAACAAAACACAAAACTAAGATAAGGAGAGGTTGCTACAGTAGTAAACAACTTCCAAGACACAAAATAAAAACAAAGTACTGTAGCAAAATAACACATGGGTTATCTCCCAAGAAGTTCTTTCTTTATAGCCTTTAAGATGGGCTCAGCAGTTTTAATGATGCACTCGCAAGAAATAGTATTTGAAGCAAGAGAGAGCAACAAGAAATAAATCCAAAACACATTTAAGTCTAACATGCTTCCTATGAAAAGGAACCTTGTACACAATTAAATTCATGAAGAGCAAAATGACAAGATCAGGAAGATAAAACAAGTGTAGCTTCAAAAATTTCAGCACATAGAGAGGCATTTTAGTAACATGAAAATTTCTACAACCATATTTTCCTCTCTCATAATAATTTTCAGAGGCATCATGAACAAACTCAACAATATAAGTATCACATAAAGCATTCTTATTCACATGCATAAAAGTATCATTACTCTTCACATAAGCATAATCAATTTTATTAGTTGTAGTGGGAGCAAATTCAATAAAGTAGCTATCATTATTATTCTCATTATCAAATATAGGAGGCATATTGTAATCATAATCAAATTTATCCTCCATAACAGACGGTACTAAAAGACCAATATCATTATCATAAATAGGAGGCAAAGTATCATCAAAGTAAATTTTCTCCTCAATGCTTGGGGGAATAAAAAGATCATGAAAACCAGCTTCCCCAAGCTTAGAACTTTCTATATTATTATCAACAATGGTGTTCAAAGCGTTCATACTAATATGACTACCAGCATGCAAATAAGATCCCATAGGTTTTTTAATTTTCGCATCGAACAATCCATGTTTTAAATCAGGAAATAGAATAAGAAGATCATTCTTGTCCATTATGCCAAACTAGTGTAATAAAAACATGCATGATATTATAAAGTAAAACAAGTAACTAATTTTTTTGTGTTTTTGATATAGAGTGCAGCAAACAAAGTAGTAAATAAAACTAAGCAAGACAAAAACAAAGTAAAGAGATTGAGAAGTGGAGACTCCCCTTGTAGCGTGTCTTGATCTCCCCGGCAACGGCGCCAGAAATTTGCTTGATGCGTGTGGTTAACACGTCCGTTGGGAACCCCAAGAGGAAGGTGTGATGCGCACAGCGGCAAGTTTCCCTCAGTAAGAAACCAAGGTTTAATCGAACCAGTAGGAGTCAAGAAGCACGTTGAAGGTTGATGGCGGCGGGATGTAGTGCGGCGCAACACCAGGGATTCCGGCGCCAACGTGGAACCCGCACAACACAACCAAAGTACTTTGTCCCAACGAAACAAGTGAGGTTGTCAATCTCACCGGCTTGCTGTAACAAAGGATTAACCGTATTGTGTGGAAGATGATTGTTTGCAGAAAACAGTGAGAACAAGTATTGCGATAGATTGTATTTCAAGTAAAGAGAATTGGACCGGGGTCCACAGTTCACTAGAGGTGTCTCTCCCATAAGACAAACAGCATGTTGGGTGAACAAATTACAGTTGGGCAATTGACAAATAAAGAGGGCATGACCATGCACATACATATTATGATGAGTATAGTGAGATTTAATTGGGCATTAAGACAAAGTACATAGACCGCCATCCAGCATGCATCTATGCCTAAAAAGTCCACCTTCAGGTTATCATCCGAACCCCTCCGAGTATTAAGTTGCTAACAACGGACAATTGCATTAAGTATTGCGCGTAATGTAACTAGTGACTACATCCTTGAACATAGCACCAATGTTTTATCCCTAGTGGCAACAAGCACATCCATAACCTTAGAGGTTCTTGTCACCCCTCGCAGTTCACGGAGACATGAACCCACTATCGAGCATAAATACTCCCTCTTGGAGTTACTAGCATCAACTTGGCCAGAGCATCTACTAATAACGGAGAGCATGCAAGATCATAAACAACACATAGACATAGCTTTGATAATCAACATAACAAGTATTCTCTATTCATCGGATCCCAACAAACGCAACATATAGAATTACGGATAGATGATCTTGATCATGTTAGGCAGCTCACAAGATCCGACAATGATAGCACAATGGGGAGAAGACAACCATCTAGCTACTGCTATGGACCCATAGTCCAGGGGTAGACTACTCACACATCACACCGGAGGCGACCATGGCGGTGTAGAGTCCTCCGGGAGATGATTCCCCTCTCCGGCGAGGTGCCGGAGGCGATCTCTCGGATCCCCCGAGATGGGATCGGCGTTGGCGGCGTCTCTCGGAAGGTTTTCCGTATCGTGGCTCTCGCATCGGGGTTTTCGTCACGGAGGCTTTAAGTAGGCGGAAGGGTAGGTCAAGAGGCGGCACGAGGAGCCCAGACCATAGGGCCGCGCGGCCAGGGCAGGGGCCGCGCCGCCCTAGGGTTTGGCTGCCTCGTGGCCCCTCTTCGTCTCGTCTTCGGACTTCTGGAAGCTTCGTGGCAAAATAGGACCCTGGGCGTTGATTTCGTCCAATTCCGAGAATATTTCCTTACTAGGATTTCTGAAACCAAAAACAGCGAAAACAACGAATCGGCACTTCGGCATCTTGTTAATAGGTTAGTTCCAGAAAATGCACGAATATGACATAAAGTGTGCATAAAACATGTAGATAACATCAATAATGTGGCATGGAACATAAGAAATTATCGATACGTTGGAGACGTATCAGTCATCAAGACTGTTTTCTGGCGCCGTTGCCGGGGAGGCATAGCTCTACTCATAAGTTCACCTGGGGAGTACACTCTACCTCTCTCTCTGTTTTATTTTGTTTTGTTTTACTTAGTTTACTTCTGTCTAGTTTATTTGTGCTTAGTTTATTTCTGTCTAGTTTTATTTTGCTTAGTTTACTTTTGTCTAGTTTGTTTTTGTTTTGTTTTATTTTCCCTATATACCCGAAAATCCATAAAAATTTGAAAAAAACTAAAAATTAAAAACTGTTGTTATGGGAGAACCCATAACCTACTTGGAGCTTATAGAATATTATAATAATTATAGAGAATCAAGAGCGGGAAAAGTGATGAGTGTTGTGATAGAAAAATTGAATACAATTGCTAAAATCTTGCTTAAACGCCATAATATAAACTGTTGCTCTCAACAGGACACTAAACATCTTAAATTTCAATGTGGCTTTAGTGAGAAATTTTTAATTAAGAACTATAATCGGAATAGCTATATTCATTTTGGGTTTGAAGAGGTAGAACAATTTGTCATATTTATGGGAGCCTGCGAGATAGAATCCTTCATGGTTAAAAATTATGAAACTTGTGTTGTTTATAAGGACCTTAAAGATTATGTCTCTTCTATCCTTAATTTTTGCAATGAAAGTTACACTGATAATCCTTATATCATTGATTATAAAGAGAGACTCATTAATGCACAAGAATGCACTCACAATTTGCAGGGACCTGTGGAAGAAGAAATTGATGAACTTGAAAGCTCATTGGATGAAAAAGAGGAGGAAATTGATGAACCTGAAAGCTCATTGGATGAAAAAGAAGAGGAGAGTGATGAAAAAAAGGAGGAAGAATGGATTAGCTACCCATGCCAACCTTCTAATGAGAGTAACTCTTTATCTCTTACATTATTTGATTGTCCTCCATGCTTACCAAAGGAGGATGAATGTTATGTTCCTGTGGATTCTCTTGAAATATTTCCTATGAGTAAAACTTGTGAGAATAATTATGCTACTGTTATTTATGATAATCCATGCTACTTTGATAAATCTTATGATAATGCTTTGTTTGTGCCTGATGTCAAAATGCATGGTACTAAAGAATTTTGCGTAGCAAATGTTTATGATAAAGCTCTTGATGATGGTCCTATGTTACTTGATAATATTAATTGTACTACTAATGAAAATGGGATTGGAGAGGTCTTGACATTATTTATGAGTCCCATATCTCTTGAGATTGATCAACCGTCTTGTTATATTATTGATAAAAGTGTGTTTGAAAGTTTTAATCGCACTATTTTTGAGCTTGATAAAAATTATGTGTTTATGGATCATGAAAAGCATGCTATATGTGATAGTTATATTGTTGAGTTTATCCATGAAGATACTGAAAATTATTATGAGAGAGGAAAATATGGTTGTATAAATTTGCATGGTACTAAAACACCTCTCTATATGCTGAAAATTTTGAAGTTACTCTTGTTTTATCTTCTTATGCTTGTCACTTTGTTCTTCATGAATTTATTTGTGTACAAGATTCCTATGCATAGGAAGTGGGTTAGACTTAAATGTGTTTTGAACTTGCTTCTTCATGCTCTCTTTTGCTTCAACTCTTATTTCTTGCGAGTGCATCATTAAAATTGCTGAGCCCATCTTAATGGCTATAAAGAAAGCACTTCTTGGGAGATAACCCATGTGTTTATTTTGCTACTGTTTTGTTGAGTCTTGGAAGTTGTTACTACTGTAGCAACCTCTTCTTATCTTTATTTTATTGCATTGTTGTGCCAAGTGAAGTCTCAAATAGAAGGTTGATACTAGATTTGGATTTCTGCGCAGAAACAGATTTCTATCTGTCACGAATCTGGGTAGGGCTCTCTGTAGGTAACTCAGAAAAATCTGCCAATTTACGTGCGCGTTCCTCAGATATGTACGCAACTTTCGGTAGTTTTGAGTTTTCTTATTTGAGCAACGGAAGTACCTGTTTAAAATTCGTCTTTACTAGCTATTCTGTTTTGGCAGATTCTGTCTCTGTTTTTTGCATTGTCTCTTGTGGACTTTAAGCAAGGCTTTCTAGACGTGGAGAGCTGTAGCTAATGTTTTATTGAGTTCTTGCAATGTGTCACTACAGGACCAAGGTGGATTCAAGTTTTTTTTGGGTACTAACCCCTCTAATGAAGTTTATGAGAAGTTTGGTGTGAAGGAAGTTTTCAAGGGTCAAGAGAGGAGGATGATATATGATCAAGAAGAGTGAAAAGTCTAACCTTGGGGATGCCCCCGTGGTTCATCCTCGCATATTTCAAGAAGACTCAAGCGTCTAAGCTTGGGGATGCCCAAGGCATCCCCTTCTTCATCAACTTATCAGGTTTCTTCTATTGAAACTATATTTTTATTCGGTCACATCATATGTGCTTTACTTGGAGCGTCTGTTTGTTTTATTTTTGTTTGTGTTTGAATAAATTCGGATCCTAGCAATCCTTGTGTGGGAGAGAGACACGCTCCACTTTTTCATATGAACACTGATGTTCTTAGCTTTATTTTAATGTTCATGGCGGAGTTGAAAACCGCTGCACTTATTGATATTTGGTTGGAAACAGAAAGTGCTTCATAATGTCTTGAATAATTTGATACTTGGCAATTGTTTTGAGCTCTCAAGTAGATCGTGATTAAGCTCTTGCATCATGTAGTTTAAACCTATTAGTGGAGAACTACCGTAGAGCTTGTTGAAATTGGTTTGCATGATTGGTCTCTCTTAAGGTCTAGATATTTTCTAGTAAAAGTGTTTGAGCAACAAGGAAGACAGTGTAGAGTATTATAATGCTTGCAATATGTTCTTATGTAAGTTTTGCTGTACCGGTTCATACTTGTGTTTGCTTCAAACAACCTTGCTAGGCCAAATCCTTGTACTGAGAGGAAATGCTTCTCGTGCATCCAAAACCTTGAGCCAAAACCTATGCCATTTGTGTCCACCATATCTACCTACTATGTGGTATTTCCTGCCATTCCAAGCAAATACTTCATGTGCTACCTTTAAACAATTCAAAAGCTATTATCTCTTATTTGTGTCAATGTTTTATAGCTCATGAGGAAGTATGTGGTGTTTTATCTTTCGATCTTGTCATTTACTTTTGACAGACTTTCACCAATGGACTAGTGGTACATCCGCTTATCCAATAATTTTGCAAAAAGAGCTGGCGCGGGGTTCCCAGCCCCCAATTAATCAACTTTCATTAATAATTCTCTTCACATGTTTTGCTCTGATTCATCAGTAAGCAACTTAATTTTGCAAATAGACAGTCCTTCATGGTATGTGATTGTTGGAAGGCACCCGAGGATTCGGTTAGCCATGGCTTGTGAAAGCAAAAGGTTGGGAGGAGTGTCATCTAAAAATTAAAAATAAAAACTAAACTAAAATACATGTGTAAACAAAAGAGAAGAGGGATGATCTACCTTGCTGGTAGAGATAACGTCCTTCATGGGAGCAGCTCTTGAAAGTCTGGTTGATGAGGTAGTTAGAGTACCCATTACCATTCGTTGACAACAACAAACACCTCTCAAAATTTTACTTTTATGCTCTCTATATGATTTCAAAACTTGAAAAGCTCTAGCACATGATTTAATCCTCGCTTCCTCTCGCGAAGGGCCATTCTTTTACTTTATGTTGAGTCAGTTTACCTACTTCCTTCCATCTTAGAAGCAAACACTTGTGTCAACTGTGCATTGATTCTTACATACTTGCTTATTTGCATTCATCATATTACTTTGTGTTGACCATTATCATTGAGATATACATGTTGAGAGTTGAAAGCATTTGCTGAAACTTAAATCTTCCTCTGTGTTGCTTCAATGCCTTTACTTTGAATTTATTGCTTTATGAGTTAACTCTTATGCAAGACTGTTGATGCTTGTCTTGAAAGTACTATTCATGAAAAGTTTTGCTATATGTTATCTATTTGTTAGCAACTATAGATCATTGACTTGAGTCACTTCATTCATTTCATATGCTTTGTAATAGTATGATCAATGTTATGTAAGTAGCATGTCACTACAGAAATTACTCTTTTTATCGTTTACCTACTCGAGGGCGAGCAGGAACTAAGCTTGGGGATGCTTGATACGTCTCCAACGTACCTATAATTTCGATGTTCCATGCTTGTTTTATGACAATACTTACATGCTTTGCTCGCACTTTATAATGTTTTTATGCATTTTCCGGAACTAACCTATTAACAAGATGCCACGGTGCCAGCTCTCGTTTTCTCGCTGTTTTTGGTCCGAAAAGGCTGTTCGGGCAATATTCTCGGAATTGGACGAAATCAACGCCAAAGATCTTATTTTTCCCGGGAGGCTCCGGAACACCGAAGGGGAGTCGGAGGAGAGCCGGGGGGCCACCACACATGTGGGCCGCGCGGGCTACACCCCGGCCGCGCCGGCCCGGTGTGGGGCCACCCCTGTCGCCCCTCCGCGCCGCCTCTTCGCCTATTTAAGCCCTTTCGACCTAAAAACGCGAGTACCAATTGACGAAACTCCGTGAAAGACTCCGGGGCGCCGCCACCATCGCGAAACTCCACTCGGGGGACGAAGTCTCCGTTCCGGCACCTCGCCGGGACGGGGAAGTGCCCCGAAGCCATCTCCGTCGACGCCATCGCCTCCATCATGCTCCGTGAGTAGTTCCCCCATAGACTACGGGTTCTAGGCTGTAGCTAGTTGGTATCATCTCTCCCATGTACTTCAATACAATGATCTCATGAGCTGCCTTACATGATTGAGATTCATCTGATGTAATCGGTGTTGTGTTTGTTGGGATCCGATGGATTGTTACGTTATGATTAGTCTATCTATATAAGTTTGTGAAGTTATTGTTGCTGCAATCTTGTTGTGTTTAATGCTTGTCACTAGGGCCCGAGTGGCATGATCTTAGATTTAAGCTCTATACTTATTGCTTGGATTGTATCTACAAGTTGTATGCACATGTCTATGTCCGGAACCAAAGGCCCCAAAGTGACAGAAATTGGGACAACTGGAGGGAAAGGCTTAGATATGAGGATCACATGTTTTCACGGAGTGTTAATGCTTTGCTCCGGTGCTCTATTAAAAGGAGTACCTTAATTTCCAGTAGATTCCCTAGAGGCCCGGCTGCCACCGGCTGGTAGGACAAAAGATGTTGTACAAGTTTCTCATTGCGAGCACGTATGACTATATATGGGAAACATGCCTACATGATTAATGATCTTGATGTTCTTTCTTAATGCTATTTCAATCCTATCAATTGCCCAACTGTAATTTGTTCACCCAACACTTGTTATTGGAGAGTTACCACTAGTGTAGATAGCTGGGAACCCCGGTCCATCTTTCATCATCATATACTCGTTCTACATGACATTAGAAGTAGTATCAACTATTTTCTGGTGCCATTGCTCTCATATTACTATTACTGCTGATGTGTTACTGTTACTATCGCTCTCATATTACTGCTGCTTTCACATCACCCTGTTACTAGTGCTTTTCCAGGTGCAGCTGAATTGACAACTCAGTTGTTAAGGCTTATAAGTATTCTTTACCTCCCCTTGTGTCGAATCAATAAATTTGGGTTTTACTTCCCTCGAAGACTCGTTGCGACCCCCTATACTTGTGGGTCATCGGCCACCAAGATGGAATTGTATAGAATCGTGTAGTGTGCTTGATTGAAAGAAATCTTGTCCCCGCACACCTTTGCTTTCCTTCCTAGTGTGCCTTTTCCAGTCAGCCTCCCCTCATACCGAGATTCAGGAACACCAATCGGCTTAAGGTCAGGAAGAAAGTCAACACAAAACTCAATGACCTCCTCAGTTCCGTATCCCTTTGAGATACTTCCTTCCGGCATAGCGCGGTTATGAACATATTTCTTTAAGACTCCCATGAACCTCTCGAAGGGGAACATATTGTGTAGAAATACAGGACCGAGAATTCTAATCTCTTCAACTAGGTGAACGAGGAGGTGCGTCATAATATTGAAGAAGGATGGTGGGAACAACAACTCGAAGCCGACAAGACATTCGACCACATCGACTCGTAACCCCGACAAAGTTTCTGGATCCATTACCTTCCGAGAAATTGCGTTGAGGAATGCACATATCTTCACAATGGCTAGTCGAACATTTTCCGGTAAAAGTCCCCTCAATGCAACCGGAAGCAATTGTGTCATAAGCACGTGGCGGTCATGGGACTTTAGGTTCTGGAATTTTTTCTCCTTCATATTTACTATTCCCTTTATATTCGATGAGAAACCGGATGGAACCTTGATACTGAATAGGGCTTCAAAAAATATTTCCTTCTCTTGTTTGGTAAGAGCGTAGGCGGCGTGTGCTCTTCAAACTTCCCCGGATGATTGCCGTCTCGTCCTTTATGATGTTTCTGGTCCTCACGTGCTTCGTTGTATCTTTTGACTTCCCATACACACCCGTAAAACCTAGAATATTCACACAAAGATTCTTGGTCAGGTGCATCACGTCGATTGCAGAGCGGACTTCCAGGGCTTTCCAATATTCTAGCTCCCAAAATATAGATTTCTTCTTCCACATGGGCGCGTGTCCGTCGGCGTCTTTCGGAAAAGGTTGACTGCCTGGACCCTTTCCAAAGATAACATTTAAATCCTTGACCATGTCAAATATATCAGCACCACTACGGGGGACATGCTTCGGATGGCGGTCTGCCTCGCCATCGAAATGCTTGCCTTTTTTTCTTAAGGGATGCTTGTGCGGAAGGAAACAACGATTGAACGGGTACACAACTTTTCTGCTTTTTCCTAAATATTTACTTTCAGTCTCATCTAAACAGTGTGTGCATGCATTGTATCCTTTGTTCGTATGTCCTGAAATGTTACTAAGAGCATGCCAATCATTGATGGTTACGAATAGCAACGCTCGTAGGTTAAATTCTTGCTCGGTGTGCTCATCCCACACACGTACACCTGGTTTGCCCCACAACTCCAAAAGTTCATCGACTAATGGCCTTAGGTACACATCAATGTCGTTGCCCGGTTGCTTTGGGCCTTGGATAAGCACTGGTATCATAATGAACTTCCGCTTCATGCACAACCAAGGAGGAAGGTTGTAGATACATAGAGTCACGGGCCGGGTGCCGTGGACTCGCAGCTCTGCTCCCCAAAAGGATTTATGCCATCCGTACTTAGACCAAAGTATAAGTTCCTTGCCTCACCTCGCAAAATCCGGGAACTCTCTCCCGATGTTTCTCCACTGCCGACCATCAGCGGGGTGCCTCAACATCGCGTCTTTCTTACGTTCTTCCATGTGCCATCGCATCAACTTGGCATGCTCTTTGTTTCTGAACAAACGTTTCAACCGTGGTATTATGGGAGCATACCACATCACCTTCGCAGGAACCCTCTTCCTGGGTGGCTCGCCCTCAACATCACCAGGGTCATCTTTTCCGATCTTATACCGCAATGCACCGCATATCGGGCATTTATTTAAATTCTCGTACTTCTCACCGCGGTAGAGGATACAGTCATTAATGCATGCATGTATCTTCTGCACATCTAATCCTAGAGGGGAGACAAGCTTCTTTGCTTCATATGTACTGACGGTCAATTCGTTATTTCTTGGAAACAACTTCTTTGATATTATCATCAATTTTTCAAAACCCGAGTCACCACACCGACCTCTCGCCTTCCATTTCAGCAATTCCAATATGCTACCCAGCTTTCTCTGCCCATCTTCACAACCTGGGTACAACAATTTGTGGTGGTCCTCTAACATCTTGTCAAACTGCAATCTCTCCTTATCCGTGCCACAGTCTCTTCTTGCATCAGAAATGTCCCGACGAAGATCATCATCAACAGGATCATCTGCTGCATGTTCTTCACCTCCTTCTTCTTCATTGTCTTCCATTGCGGTATCATCGCATTCAGATACTCGTCATCGTTATCTTCTTCTTCATCACCGTCTTCCATCATAACCCCTTCTTCTTCGTGCTTGGTCCAAACATTATAGCTGGACATGAATCCAAACCGAAGCAGGTGGCTCTTAATGTCTCTTGAGCAAGAGTAATCCTTCTCGTTCTTACATTTCAGACATGGACAGCACATAAAACCTTGCTTCGACTTGTTGGCCTCGGCCACAAGTAGGAAAGAATTCACGCCCTCTCTGAAAGCGGGAGCACATCGGTTACCGTACATCCATGGATGACTCATCTGCATCATAAGTACAATTATGTATCGTATGCAATCACCTTGCTAAAATTAGTATTGTACGGACTATGTATATACGAGAAAATAGTTGCTAACCTTTTAGGATCAAAAAGAGGAGAAATCTTATCAAATAAAATCAAGTGGCATCCCTCACAAGCATTCCATCAAACACCTCTTGTGCACATGAAGAAAAAATGAGCTAGAGCATACACCTCCACCTTTCACCACCAAGGAAAAAAATGTAGGGAGGTGGGGGGCTGGCTGCGTGTATATATAGGCATGGTCCTTTTGTCGCGGGCCGTATTACGACCCGCAACAAAAGGGGTGCCGGCAGGAGGCGCCAGAGCTCAGACCCCCGCGGGTTGTGATACGGCCCGCGACAAAAGGGCGCGACAAAAGGCCCGGCTCGCTCCAAATGGTTTCTGGACGACGTGGCCACGCCATTTGTCGCGGATGCAGTCGCGCCCGCGACAAAAAGCTTCCACGAAAGCCCTGTTTTCCACTAGTGCTTGGAAAGATTATAGGCTCAAAAGTCCTTGTCCTAGCTGTAGCTGCTCCATGCATTTGCCCACTTGTTTGTCATTTCCCGGCAACCTTGGCCCTAGGAATCTTCTAAGAGCACTAAGCTCCCAGGGTTTTCAAGCCCTGTGCGTGGTTCCGTTTTGATTTTCGCTCCTAAGATCGCGTGGTGCCACGAAAGGGGCTACGTGCCGTCGGGCCAGCTAACTCCAGTTTCTATTTTTCAGAGTCGGTTCTTTAGGCTTTGGGTCAACGTGTGTGGGGCAAATTCTTATAAGGAACGCACACACGCAGATCGCGACATAGCATTGCTCAGCCACCGACCGTGGCGGCTCCGCGACCCCGTTGCCTATGCCGTGCAGGGCCATCGCCCATCGCTGCCTCTGCGCGCGCCGCCGCGCATAGCTGCTTTCTAGCAGCACATGGATTGAAGCTGCCCGCCCGGACTGAAGCCACGCATGGATTGAAGTTGTGGCCACCTGCATGGATTGAAGCTACGCATCGCTAGCTAGCAAGAGCCTGAGCGCAAGTGGCCGGCCGCCGCGACTCCTCTCAAGCTCCGGCCGCCCCGGTTCTTCTCCGAGCTCTGGCCGCCGTAGCTTTGCCTTATATGGATGCCTCCAGCTCGCCTCAGCCATGTTTGGTCGACAGAAGCGGTCGGAACAGGTCGAAATCGTTGGAATACGGCGACGATTTGGCCGGACAACGGACAACGCGGCGAATTTCCTACGAGAGTTGACCAAACTTTTGGGTACGCCAAAGTTCATTTTATATTTTGGCCAAAATTTTGCATGTATAGAGTACAGAGTGAGATGATTTTTTTAGGTTTGCTGCAAAAATATTTACAGCCAGACCGTTATTTACGGCTAAAATGTACTTAATCTGTTCGGAAAAGTTTTTTGATAAATCCGTAAATTTCACGTTTTTAGCTATTTTGCGGTATCTGCTAAAGAAGCTCAATGCACATTCTTACGCATAAAACAGACCTAGGAGGTACAGCTAGCTGGTGATATGCTAAACACATTCTTATGCATAACACGTGTTTGTTTTTTGTTCACACCATCTCTTCGTTGCTTTACTGCCCCATGTATTCTTAGCTTTGGTTTTTTGGTTTGGAATTGGTTGATTGGTAATACAGACAAATGTCGGTAGACAGTAGATCTTTTTGCATTCAGCTAACTTTATCGCAGTGGATTTTGTTGTACTATTGATTATCTATACTGCATTTGCTAACTGCCACTGTGAAGCATATAATTATACTAATTGCTGATTTATTGTGCAGTGGTCTTATATTAGTGAATGCTTGCATAGAGTCTGATCAGTGGTCTTATATTAGTGAATTTTAGTACTATGTTGAAGTTGAGGCATGTCGAGGTGAACATATCACCATTATTTCCTTATTGTGAGCCAGAGAGTAAATTGAGCTCTATTTCTGACTTCATACATACAATTTGTTGCGGACGATCATAAGACATATAAGCCGTAAATTCAACTGATGATCATGTTTCATGGCAAGCCTCCTCCCTCTTCTGCATTGAAGCACAATATTGATATTCGCATTAAACAACAGAATGCACATTATCTTTCAAATGCTAGCAGTGTAGATTAGTGTGTGAAATGTTATAGTTACTTTAGAATTGTGATTGGGGCATATGCTATTTGTTAATAAAGAAATGTGCTATATTTTCTTATTTATATTTCAGTTGTAGCTTTTACAACCTGATATTTGAGGGAAAATTGTAATGCTCCATTTGGTAGTTGATCCTACTATCTATTCCCTTGTTTTCTCATAACATACGTTATTATTACAACCAATATACATATATTGGTTGTAATGATACATTATATTGTGAGACAGATTGATTACAAAACGCTCTGGGACCCACCATGCTAAACCTCCGGACAAAAAATCATTGAGAAACCCATATATATGACAACAAAGAAACAACCACGCCACAAAAATTAGACGCCGATACTGGAGGACGGCGCGGCCGAGCGCGCTGGGTCCATCTAGTGTAATTTGAAAGTGCAACCCAGATGTTGTTTGGTTATCATATGTGGTAGGAAACCCAGTCCCGCGACCATGGCGACGAGGCACGCGACGGCGGCGCCACCAGCCTGATCACCCTCCTCCGACGCCCGTTCCACCTGCTGAAGCTAGATCCGACATCTCCTCGTCGCTCTCTCCCACCCCTCCACTCGGCATGTAGGCGCTGGGCTTGCCGACGCCGCGGTGCCGCCGTTCCTGTAGCTCCCGGCCCTCCTCCTGATGTCCGCGTCGGCGGCCTCCCTGGCCACGTCGCCCTCCGTCGCCGAGCTCGCTGCAGCTGCCATCGCCTCCCGCAGATCGGATCCTGGAGTTCGTGGGCGGTGCAAGGTGGTGCGTTCCATGGACGTGAATACGTCCGTCCCAGCAACGTCGCCCGCTCCCCTCGTCAACCCGTCGCGCTCGAGCCTTGATCCGGACTTGGCGAATTCGTCGCCCCCGCCGCGGGCCTTCGGTGCAGGATGTGGTGCGTTCGCTTCGGAGGTTACGATTTCTTCTCTGCCCACATCACATCCGGTTCTGTGGGTCGCTGCCGCTGTGGGCGAGATTGAAGTTGAAGACTAAGACGAAGAGGAGCTGGCTCCCCTGACCCCACCGCCTGCTTCGACTATGTAAGCGACTGCTGCTGCACCAGATCCTGCTTCGTGGGTTTCCGCTATTGACGACGACGAGGATGAAGATGAAGAGGAGCTGGCCCCACGGACACCACCGTCGGCTGCCGCCATGACCTGCGCTGCACCTGATGCTGCCGGAGGCAATGTGGTGGTGTTGGCCTCGCTGATGCTCTTGGCTGCCCCCAATGGCCTTGTTTCCGGTGGGTTTTCCGGGGCCTCCGATGCAGCCGATGTCGTGTATGTCGAGGCTGAGCTTGCTCTCGAGACGACGCGGTCTACTGCTCTCGGCGGTTTTGAGGTGTTGGTCCCCAAGACGATGCCGGCCACCAAGACCTTCATCGATGTGCCCCCGTTGTCGAGGAGCGTGATGGCTGGAAGGAGGTGATGCCGCGGCGTGTCCCGTGCCGCTTGACTCGGCCAGCCCAGCCTGCTGCTCGTCGTCATGTTCCTGCTTGGCTCAAAGGAAGATGTTGCATATGCCTGGTTCTTGGTCACCGTGTTGTTGTTTGCTGTGATCCCTTCAGATTCTCTAGATGCCTTGAGAACGGTCATCGGGCCTGTGACTGCCGTAACGCTTGGCGTCCTCTCAGCTCGTTGGAAGGCCCTACCGGGTCGTCGCCCCGCCAGAATCATGCCCCTCGCCGTGCCCAGGTCGATGTCCCTCTCCCGTCCAATGTGCCTCCTTATCATCGGTCTTGGGCGTCAGTTGTTTCTGCTCCGGTTGGCTCTTTGACCTCGGTGGATATGCAATCCGGTTTGCAGAAGCAAGCTGCGTTGCTACATGAGGCCGTCCATCCTCTTCTCGAGGTGGTTGACTCCTTGCACGGTTGGGTGCTTGCGCTTGGAGGCTTTCTGGAGCGGGCATAATTTGCGTTGGGTAGGCTCTCCTGGACGCCTGACGATCCTTTGGTTTTTCCTAATGTTGGTAAGGTGGGCGCTAGCGGAGCGAACCTCTATGGTTGTTTCTCTCCTCGTGTTGGGGCGTGCTCGGCAGTGACTGCTCCGTTCATGCAGGTCTTGCCTGAGCTCCAAAAGTTGTGTGATGTTGTGGTTATGTCTCCTTGTGCCAAGGAAGTGAGGAATTATTTGCACGAGATCGTAGTTGTGGCCTCTTCGCCGAGTCAAGATCTTGGCTCTCTGAAGAGTGATGTTGTTGACGCTGCAGTCGACATGCTTGCAGCCCCTTTTGGTGATGGGGTTGCTATGTCAGGGTTGCTGCCTACGGTGCCGGTGCCATCGTTGCCAGAGAGGTTTGTGCCTTTCTTGCCACGTTGGCTACTGCATACCCTGAATCCACAGTTGTTTGATGCCCCCCCCAACCAATGTCACGGCCAGTCTTTGTTGGCGCGGTGCTGGAGTGTTGGGTAGTGAATGTTTGTCGGGTCACATTGTGGTCTCTTGTGTTCGCTTGAGTGGGTGGGGTTTTGTTGTTCGGGTCTCTTGTTAGACTTGGTTGAGGGTGTGTGTACGTATTGCTTGTGTGGGCTTGGCGTGTGGTTGTAGATTTTTACCCGGTTTTCTCCTAAAAACTGGACTCCTTCTTCTTAATTAATAAACGAGGCAAAACTTTTGCCTCGGTTTCAAAAAAACATACCGGTTTCATGTGATTTTTCCTTCCGGACAAGGAAAATCGTCTCGTGGTTGGGTGACCAAGTATATTGTACACCGTACCATTTCTTAAGATTCGTTTTGAACATTATATAAATTGCTCCTCCAAATTTATCCATTTCTACTTACAAAGGCCCCTCATTTTCTTTGGTTTTGTTAAGTATACCCCTAAAGTTTAACAACCCATTTCGATTTCTTACACTACGACCTACAAGAAAAATATACATTGTTAGTGATGTATAGACCTCTTTACTGTATATTCTCCAGTGTATGAGGGGTTCCTTGCATATTGCCCTTTACTGTATATTCTCCAGTGTACGAGTGGTTCCTATTGCACCGTGTACATATATTGGCCTTTGGCCAACATTGAATACTAGATGCTCATTCACAACATGGTATTAGAGCTCTAAGTTTAGCTCTTTGCATGCTGCAACTCCATGCTCAATCCGCACCGCCGCCGATGATCTTTTCGGCCGCCGCTGCTCCACCTCCTCTTTTTCTCCCGTTCTCGCCGGGATTGAGTTATTTTCCAAAAAAAAATAGCCACGTCGGTTCGGTTTTAGAGGCCCTGATCCGGCCGCCCCCGCTGCCGATCGGCGCCGCCCCGGCCGCCCCCCGCTGCCGGCTGGCTTTGCCCCGGCTGCTCCCGTGGTCCGGCCGGCCTCGCCCCGGCCACCTCGTTTTGAACTTTATGCATTTCTACTTACAAAGGCCCTCATATTTTGTTGGGTTTTGTTAAGTACACCGTCAAAATTAACAACCCAGTTCGTTCTTACACTGCAACGAACAAGAGAAATATACAGTTCTTACTAAAATAAAAGAGAGGAAGAATCCGGAAGTAAGTTTTTTTCATTTGTATGATTGTATTCATACTTGCTTGCTATCGCCGGTGCGATTTGTGAAGGGCTCTCGAAGTGAGCAAACTGTTGGGCCTATAGCGGGAGCGGAAACTAGCTAGACGTCAGAAAACTGCTCAAAGGCCGTCAGCCCGTGACAGCCAACCATTCGTCGCTCCTAGGCGGCTGGGCCTGGGCCTGTGTAAACAGCCCAACGACCCAAGAGGCCGAGGGTCCATCTTCCGCGCGTGAAGGAAATCACTGGAAACAGGAAAATCTGTGTGCAATGAGGAATGCAAATAAGGGAAACCACAGACCGTGAGGGCATCTCCAGCGGCGCAACGCATTTCGGACGCCCAAAAGTGATCGGCAGCGTCCGTTTGCGTCGCTCAGCGGACATATTTTGACCGCGCGTCCGTTTGCGTCTGGGTGTGCTCCCACCGGGGCGACCCATTTTTGAATTGCAACATAGTTTGATCTCATACAATTCCTTTGGTTTTGTAGCAGGAGCGATTGATTCATATGAAAACCAAAGATAGAAAGTACATAAAAACTATACAAGACCTAGACTACTTGGTTCCTGACGGGCCAGCACCGTCGTTGCGTCGCTCCGTGGCCTGCTTCTCCGCCGCCTCCCGCGCGGCCGCTATGGCTCGGTGCGCCGCCGCGTCCTCTTGCAGTGCCTGCTCCAGCCTTGCGTTGGCGGCCTCGTCCTTGAGCGTCTCGAAAGACGCGTGATACGTCTCCGACGTATCGATAATTTCTTATGTTCCATGCCACATTATTGATGTTATCTACATGTTTTATGCACACTTTATGTCATATTCGTGCATTTTCTGGAACTAACCTATTAACAAGATGCCGAAGTGCCGATTCTTGTCATTTCTGCTGTTTTTGGTTTCGAGAAATCCTAGTAAGGAAATATTCTCGGAATTGGACGAAATCAACGCCCGGGGGCCAATTTTTTCACGAAGCTTCCGAAGTCCGAAGATGAAACGAAGAGGGGCCACGGGGTGGCCAAACCCTAGGGCGGCGCGGCCCCACCCCGGCCGCGCCGGCCCGTGGTTTGGGCCCCCGTGCCGCCTCTTGACTTACCCTTCCGCCTACTTAAAGCCTCCGTGACGAAACCCCGGTGCCGAGAGCCACGATACGGAAAACCTTCCGAGACGCCGCCAACGCCGATCCCATCTCGGGGATCCGAGAGATCGCCTCCGGCACCCCTGCCGGAGAGGGGAATCATCTCCCGGAGGACTCTACGCCGCCATGGTCGCCTCCGGTGTGATGTGTGAG
This sequence comes from Lolium rigidum, assembly GCF_022539505.1. Classification (NCBI taxonomy): domain Eukaryota; kingdom Viridiplantae; phylum Streptophyta; class Magnoliopsida; order Poales; family Poaceae; genus Lolium; species Lolium rigidum. The sequence goes on along the minus strand of NC_061513.1, from coordinate 264,579,680 downwards.
TAGTCTACCCCTGGACTATGGGTCCATAGTAGTAGCTAGATGGTTGTCTTCTCCCCATTGTGCTATCATTGTCGGATCTTGTGAGCTGCCTAACATGATCAAGATCATCTATCCGTAATTCTATATGTTGCGTTTGTTGGGATCCGATGAATAGAGAATACTTGTTATGTTGATTATCAAAGTTATATCTACGTGTTGTTTATGATCTTGCATGCTTTCCGTTACTAGTAGATGCTCCGGCCAAGTAGATGCTTGTAACTCCAAGAGGAGTACTTATGCTCGATAGTGGGTTCATGCCCGCATTGACACCAGGACGATGATGAGAAAGTTCTAAGGTTGTGTTGTGTCGTTGCCACTAGGGATAAAACATTGATGCTATGTCTAAGGATGTAGTTGTTGATTACATTACGCACCATACTTAATGCAATTGTCCGTTGCTTTGCAACTTAATACCGGAGGGGGTTCGGATGATAACCTGAAGGTGGACTTTTTAGGCATAGATGCCGTTGGATGGCGGTCTATGTACTTTGTCGTAATGCCCAATTAAATCTCACTATACTCATCATGATATGTATGTGCATGGTCATGCTCTCTTTATTTGTCAATTGCCCACCCGTAATTTGTTCACCCAACATGCTGGTTTGTCTTATGGGAGAGACACCTCTAGTGAACTGTGGACCCCGGTCCAATTCTCTTTACTCGAAATACAATCTCACTTGCAATACTTGTTCTACTTGTTTTCTCGCAAACAATCATCATCCACACTATACATCTAATCCTTTGTTACAGACAAGCCGGTGAGATTGACAACCTCACTGTTTCGTTGGGGCAAAGTACTTCGGTTGTGTTGTGCGGGTTCCACGTTGGCGCCGGAATCCCTGGTGTTGCGCCACACTACATCCCGCCGCCATCAACCTTCAACGTGCTTCTTGGCTCCTCCTGGTTCGATAAACCTTGGTTTCTTTCTGAGGGAAAACTTGCTGCTGTGCGCATCATACCTTCCTCTTGGGGTTCCCAACGAACGTGTGAGTTACACGCCATCAAGCATATTTTCAGCGCGCGTCGCCAGGGGAGATCAAGACACGCTGCAAGGGGAGTCTCCACTTCTCAATCTCTTTACTTTGTTTTTGTCTTGCTTAGTTTTATTTACTACTTTGTTTGCTGCACTAAATCAAAATACAAAAAAATTAGTTGCTAGTTTTACCTTGTTTGCTATATCAAAAACACAAAAAATTAGTTTACTTGCATTTACTTTATCTAGTTTGCTTTATTTACTGTTGCTAAAATGGCCAACCCTGAAAATACTAAGTTGTGTGACTTCACAACCACAAATAATAATGATTTCTTATGCACACCTTTTGCTCCACTCGCTACTACGACAGAATTCTTTGAAATTAAACCTCGCTTTATCGAATCTTGTTATGCGAGAGCAATTTTCCAGTGTTAGTTCTGATGATGCTGCTGCCCATCTTAATAATTTTGTTGAATTATGTGAAATGCAAAAGTATAAGGATGTAGATGGTGATATTATTAAACTAAAATTGTTCCCTTTCTCATTAAGAGGAAGAGCTAAAGATTGGTTGCTATCTCTGCCTAAGAATAGTATTGATTCATGGACTAAATGCAAGGATGCTTTTATTGGTAGATATTATCCCCTGCTAAAATTATATCTTTGAGGAGTAGCATAATGAATTTTAAACAATTAGATACTGAACATGTTGCTCAAGCTTGGGAAAGAATGAAATCTCTGGTTAAAAATTGCCCAACCCATGGACTGATTACTTGGATGATCATCCAAACCTTCTATGCAGGACTAAATTTTTCTTCGCGGAATTTATTGGATTCAGCTGCTGGAGGTACCTTTATGTCCATCACTCTTGGTGAAGCAACAAAGCTTCTTGATAATATGATGATCAACTACTCTGAATGGCACACGGAAAGAGCTCCACAAGGTAAGAAGGTAAATTCGTCGAAGAAACTTCTTCCTTGAGTGATAAGATTGATGCTATTATGTCTATGCTTGTGAATGATAGGACTAATATTGATCCTAATAATGTTCCGTTAGCTTCATTGGTTGCACAAGAAGAACATGTTGATGTAAACTTCATTAAAAATAATAATTTCAACAACAATGCTTACCGGAACAATTCTAGTAACAACTATAGGCCATATCCTTATAATAATGGCAACGGCTATGGTAATTCTTATGGGAATTCTTACAACAATAATAGGAATTCACCCCTGGACTTGAAGCCATGCTTAAAGAATTTATTAGTACACAAACCGCTTTTAACAAATCTGTTGAAGAAAAGCTTGGGAAAATTGATATACTTGCTTCTAAAGTCGATAGTCTTGTCTTGCTGATGTTGATCTTTTGAAATCAAAAGTTATGCCTAATGAGAATCATCATAATAAAATTGTTACTACAGCAAATGCCATCCAAGTTAGAATTAATGAGAATATAAGATTAATGGCTGAACTGCGTAGCTAGGTGGGATAGAGAAGAAAATGAAAAACTAGCTAAAGAGAAGAATATAGCTAAAGTTTGGACTATTACCACCACTAGTAATGCTAATGCTACACATGTTGCTGCACCTCCTACTAATACTAATAAAAAGAATTGGTGTTAGCAATGTTTCCACTTCTAAAGCAAAGCGAGAAGCCGCCTGAAATCGCTAAAGCTCACTGAAAGCACTGTGATAAAGCTGCTGAAATTTTTTCCAACATTGGGGATGATGATCCCATTGATTTAGATTATAATGGTTTGAA
>NC_061513.1:264437633-264576811 GCF_022539505.1 Lolium rigidum | reverse complement strand
TAGTTTTCATAATCGTCGAGTACTTTTCGGCTGAAACCTTCGAGATCTACTTGCCCTCTACTTCTAACTAAACCCTAGCCTACAATCCATAGGCATTGACAAGTTGATACCCTGTCAGCTGCTCCTGCTGCTCCTGCTCCTCCTCCTGCTCCTCCTGCTCCTCCTCCTCCTCCTCATCTGAAGAGAACGGCTCGTCGTTCCTCATCCTCGACAAAGCTGATCTCCGCGGCGGCCCGTCATCCTCCTCAGTGACAACCTTCTTTCCTCGGTTGACATAATCTTCCGGAGTGTACCGGTTTGGAGCCTTGCCCCTTGGCTTGAACTGGTAAGCTGACCGTGGGGCTTGCTTGGAGGTATGCTTTGGAAGTATGCCTTGACTCAGAATTAGGTCATCCTCAGGAATCTTCACAAACATGAACACATGAGATTACAAAAGTTGAAATTAGTAAGAACATGTTTGACAGCAACAAAATAGTCCATACCTCCCGCTCTTCTGAAGAGGAAGATGTAGCGATTTCGCCTTCCCGGCAACCTAGCAAGCTGGCTAATCGCCGCATCTTTCGTGCAGTGTTCTGCGCCATGCCGTTAATGGTTACAAAGCCACCACATCATAGTACCGTACATTCAAAGTTGGTGATCATACCTTAATGAAATACCGCAACGGTCCGACAGGCTTTTCATCTCTCCCGCTCTCGCTCCCACATAACCTCGCACTCCTCAGCCTGTTTTTGGATCTCCTCCCGCTGTGACAAACATAGCATACACAATTGAAGCGAGCACATGGCAATCTAGATGATGTACTAGTTAGTGAGAGAATCCGTTACCACGAAGTTCAGCTCGGAAGCAATAGAAGTCGATCTCCCTCTGCGAGCAAAGGTGTCGTGCTGGCTTTGCCCAACCTCATCGAACTGGATGGGGTCGTCCAAGATCTCCTCAGGATACGCATGCTTAACTAACTCGATACGCGTGTTCTCATGGAACCACTCGAGGTAGTTGTTGAAAGCGGTGAAGTCGTGAGGCACAATCTGCTCAGGGCCAGCATTCCGTGCCGCTTCCAAACGAGTGTTGGAACGCCTGCGATGTGGCCGCTATGATGGATCGGCCAATTTGTGATCTTCCTCTGCCGCTGTCTATCAAGCCTGCAAGAATCAACAAGTTAGTTTGTACCTCTTCTATCAAGAATCTTCCATCGCATGATTCCACAAGTTTACCTATGAAGCGCCTTGTCCGTGTCTTGCCACAGTGGTGGGCACTCCTGATACAGCCCAAGCTTGTCTCATCACTCTTTGCGGCTGGTGGTGTTCAACAAGCCACATGCATATGAGTGGGCAGCGCATACGCCAGAACCGCGCCTCCTCCGTGCACTTGTGGTTGAGGTCAGCCATCCCCGCGCCAATACGGTAGTAGTTACCATATGGCTCCCATTCCACCTGCACCATACAAATATTTCAGAATTTAGAACATGCCAGTACAATCAATGAAAACTAGGATTGCAAAAGAGTGATCGGTTACATGCTCAGCGGTAAGAGTGTCCAACTCCGCAGTGTACTTGCTTCGTACATGACCATTGGATCGCTTGTCATCTCCGAGACATTGTCCCAAAGGTATGCCCAAGTGGGCTCCCGATCGGGGTTCTCATGGTGATGAGGCCATGGCCTCTCGTTGAGTACCCTAGGCCGCCCAACCGATATGCGGTCCCGGCTTCATACGGAAAGTAGGAGCAAGCATCCACCAATACCGCCGCTCCCGGTCCTCGCTCCCGAGTCCTGCGACAAGCTTCGTCCAAGCTGCGTACATAAGACATTTGGTTACTACTTTGTGTAGCACACTACTATAGGAAAATAGTACATAGAACAAGTCATCACCTGCCGGTAGAGGTAGGCAAGTGCCGCTGTTCCCCAACTCCACCGGCTGTCCAACACGATAAGCGCCTTCGGCCAACACCAATGGGCCAGCTTCCCCCCACTGTCAGGAAAGAGAGTCCTCGAAATTATGTACCATAAGTACACGCGGGCGTACGTCCTCCGAGTGTCCTCGTTGGCCCCTTCCGGGCATTCTGCAAAGTTAGTCCTGATCCAAGAGAAAGACGCGCCGGCGGGAACTCTCTCCTTTGGATTTGCTTGGCGCCGGAGGAGCCCCGCCAATAAGGTCCTCCATCCGTCCGCGCCACCCATCGAAGCTGTGTTCATACACGATGGGTCACCACTGAATAGGTAGTCCAAGGATCATGGAAACATCCTGGAGAGTAGGGGCCATCTCGCCGGCCCTCAAGTGGAAGGTGTGAGTCTCCGGCCTCCACCGGTCGACAAGGGCGGTGAGTGCAGAGGGGTTCATGTTCGGCCCCCCATTGCTTACAAGGGATATGAACGGCATAAGACCGGTAGGCTGGATGAACTCCGTGTACCTCTCGTCATACGGTATATCCACTGTGCCATGGTAACGAATCTTCAAAGGGTGAAGATCCGTTCCCCTCTCCGTCATATGAACAGCCCCATGCTCCCTGTCGTACTCTTCATCCAGAAGCCACACCATCCTACATGTTTACACAACCATATTATGAGTCATTCCACTAACAAAAATGAGCAACACATACATGAGAGTTCATATCCAAATACATGAGAGTTCCATACATACACACATACATTCATATCTAGGGTTCCAACAAATATTTGGTTCAAATATGAGTTATTCCATCACAAATAGTAGACATTTCAAGACATACATACATAGAATTTGAACACATACATAGCCATTTTATATCTACATAGCCAAATCTAGGGTTCATATCCAAATCCACCAAATCCATCAACAATAGTGGACGAATCAGAGGGAATCGAAGGGGAATACCTTGAGGAATGGAGGAGGAAGGACTTGGCCGGATAGATCTGACGATTCTTTGGTCGATTTGGTGGGGGGGCCGAAGGGGAGGCGGGTGGTGGCGACGGTTGGGGAGGAGAAGCAGAGAGGAAGAGAAAGAAGAAAGAGAGGGTCGGGCTGGGCGCGGGCGCGGGCGCCACACTTAAGTGGATGTGTGGCGCCCGTGGCATCGGCGCCACACAGGCTAGTGTGGCGCCCGTGGCATCGGCGCCACACATCGAGCCTCGCAAAACGGCTAAGTCCCGGAGGATTTGTCTCACGGTATGTTTTGGGCAATTCCAAGTGCATGTGTGGCGCCGTTGGGAGGGGCGCCACACATGCTGCCACGTCGGATGGGCGCACCGGCTCAGCGGCGAGGGGGCCACGTCGGCTGGGACAGTGGCGCCGGCAGGAGGGGAGCCACATGGGCATGTGTGGCGCCCGTTGGAGGGGCGCCACACAAAAGGGTTAGATTGGTGAAATAGTTTCGCCCGAGGGTCAGTCTGTGCTTTTCTTTCAGTTTTGGGTTATTTTTGTGCAAATCGCCTGAGGGTCGGGTGCCGTGAGTTATTTCTTATTTTCTTATTTTGTTTTATTTTCATTTTTTTCAATTCTATAAACTGATGCCAACACTGGAACTTGATGGATATGCCGATAGAAAAACAGATACATGCTAACGATGGATAAACAGCGATGACAAATAAACATAGATATTGTTTGTGTTCACTATATGAGCGGCGGAGCTAGTTTATTTAATGACAACTAACATGGGAGAGTCCCATTTGGTTTTTTAAAACGCTGGAGATTTGTTGAATGGTAAAAAATGGCATTGCCGAGATTGTTCATGGTACAACATCAATTTTTTATTTACTGTTGATTGACTTTTCCGGTCATCCTAATCACTTATGATCACACCCTTAACTCTATGGGTCTCTTTTTTGACTGTTACCGTGACTACACATGCGGCTCCACTAGCTTGCTCTCACAAGCTTGACAAGTCTAATATAATCTCATCCTTAGCATTATTCGGAGCCACCACTATTCAGCGACAATGGTTTCGGCTAAGACTAGTCGGCTCGAAACACAAGTGACTAGAATACAACTAAGAGGTTCTACCACAAGTGATGGTAATCACTAATTGTATTTATACTAAAAATGTATACTTTATTACAACTTACAAGAAAGAAGAGGTGAAGGGGATATCCTAAACACCAGACCACTATCGTCGTCACCGGAATGGAGCTCAAGGCCTTGGGCTGATGTGGTAGGGGAGAGGCTTGGGGAGGAGGCGATGCGGCCGGGGAGAAGCTTTCTCCGGTCGCCGGACGTGGGGAGGAGTCTACCCGTGGGGGATGGACGCGTCGCTTCCAGCGTTCCCGCCTCCGCCACCAGAGCGAGACGCGGAAGCGATTCACCACCTCTTCACTCGTGGAACCCTCTCCCGGGTTGGACGCGGAATCAACGTGGAACTGTGGGCTCGTGGTCGTCCAAACGGCCAGGTTGTTAACCCTGGTCAATTCGGCCCGGGGTTTGTTCGGCCCGAGAAAAGTAGGGGAACCCCGGGGGAATCCCTGTAACCAAACGATCCCTAAGAGGTTCTACCACAAGTGATGGTAATACTAATTGTATTTATACTAAAAATTTATACTTTATTACAACTTACTACTTAATTTGCTTACTTTCTTAGACTATTTGAGCACATCAATGCATTGCATAATGTCAATTAGTTTCTATTTTCTTACAAAGGCCTAACATAAAAAAATATAGTTACATTAGCTGGCGGTAAAAGTGATTTTCCTTTTTTGATAGTTCCCTTTGAAAGACCATTAGACCAAATTTTTCGTAAATATAAAAAAGACAAAATTGTATCTCTTCTTAGATTATTAGTTCACGATTCCTGCAGGAATTATAACGTGTGTCCACATGGATGTGTGTATTTAAGAATCATTTAACATATTTGTATGTATCGCAACAATACTACAAATATCTTGAAAGAGTTTCCAGTGCATGATTAGATATACTGCATAAGCGAATAGGAAATTTTCCATGTGAAAGTATCTTTTTTAGACTGAGCAAGTATAAAATGGACACACTCAAACCACCAGCCAATGCACACACCCAAAAGCATCTACTAAACTGACGCTCACCCTGATTACGTTGGCTTGCTTATGATGATGAGTGGATTTTGCGCCCACCATTTATTTTAGTTTAATAGTTATAATTTTTTGATCATCTCAGAGCATACCATTATCCTTGAAGGAAGGTCCAACAAGGAAGATGAAGAAGGGAGTCGTCTTCATCGAGCATCTCCATAAGGGATGGAGCCACCATGCTTCTCACTTCACCCCCTCTTAGCCGCCCGTGATGGGTTGCCCCTGTGCACTTCCAAAATACTAAATTAGTTGATCAAGTCTCTAGATTGACGAAGTCGCCACACATGCCTTCATATCGACGAGAACGACATCTCACTGTAAGATACACATACTCTCGCGGTTCCCAAGCAAACATAACCTAACTGAGGTGGCGCACAAAAATGCATGACACAATGACACCACGTAAGTTTCAGCCCCCCAATAATGCATTTCTCAACAACTAGCCGAGGTGGCGCAAGAGCACCCACCCAAATTGGCATCATCAACAGCATGACTCCTCCAGGTTATGCCACCTAGCTTGGAAGATACTAATCTTAGCAAACAAATCTCACCGAAAGCGTCCGGAAACTAGTCGGCAACAGCGACATGCTGCCATGCCGACATGGATTAAGTCGTTCTAACCACTTGCAAATCACCCTGAGCTTATAAAACTCGATCAGCACCCCTGCGCAATGAATCCTACGCACTGTCGCACCGGCCGCTCCTCGCGCTCCGCTTGGCAGATCTCGCACAGCTTAACAGCTTTCCCTCCGCTCCACCTCGTGAAGCGAGCCGCGATTCCTTCCAAAACGGCTCTCAGAGTCTCTGACGACGACGCACACTGTCACCCAGCCCCCCGCAGATCCACGCAGCAGCAGAGACACCTGAATTCTTTTCAAATCCCGGAGCGGATTCCGCGCACAAACCCACACCCCACCCGTCGAATCTTCATCTTCCTCCTCGTCGTCGCAGCGGCGGTCATGGGGAACAGCATATACCGCTTCCTCTGCGGCGTCTGCTCCGACCTCTCCGACGCCGCCTTCACACCCCACGGCGCCCACGACTCCGTCGCCAGGCTCGGCCAGGACATCCTCAATTTCCAGCGAACCAAGCAGGTACTTCTTATCTGAACCTCGACGATTCATTGGCTCTGCCGTTGCTGCTGCTAATTACGAGCTGGATTGTTGCTTCTGGTTTCAGGTCCCGGAAGGGCTCGGCCGGCATGTCGTCTCCTCCCAGAACGCGCAGGCCAACTGGTATGAATTCCATTTCCCCTTAACTTCGTGTCTTCTTCCTTCCTGAGTTTCAGCCAATTTGTTCCCATCGATTAGTTTAAGTTCATATGACGCGTTTGTCAAAGATCCAGAAACAGCTACTCCAGCTAGCTTCCGTGGATGCGAGGGTTTCCAGGTGTGAAAATGTGAAAGCGACCTCTAACACAAGAACTTGATAAATGGAAATAGCATACATATTTAAAAAGAAGAAGAAAAACCATGGTAGTAGAATTACCTGAACTTCTATGTATTACTTTTTGACATGTCAGAAAAGAGAAAGACCATAGTTTTACACAAAGAAACGGATAATTACTGGTAATTAAACAAAGAAATGAAGAATTCAGTACAACGAGCAGCTGCCAATGCCTTTTGTAAACGGCTGAAGGTTCCGGGAGGTTTCCTGGAATTAACGATGAACGCTCGTCACTAGTAGTAGCAGAAAACGTTGCGATCGAATAATGTTGTGATGTTTCCTTTCTCTGTTACTGAATTCCGTTGGTGTGTTTTTAATGTAATCGAAGGTACAAGAAGCTGCAAGTGGCATGGAAGAAGGCAAGGCCGACCCCGACGACGCCGGAGGACGCCGCGCAGCTCGTCGTGCTCACGCTCAAGAACCATCAGAAGGCAGATGTCGAGGTATAATGCTCATATCCGTTCTGTTGAAAGCACACTCTGCAGTCTGGGTCATATACACTGCTCACCCATGTCTGTTCCTTCAGGGCTTCCTCGCCTTCTACGGCCTGCCACACCCAAATGGGGCGGCACCATCAGCACCACCATCACATGCACCAGCACCTGCGCCGGCGGCTCACACCACTGCCCTCACGCACAAGCCAGTCAAGGCCGAGCTGCACACGCTCCCGGTGGACGCCAAGGCGGTGGCCGACGGCGACACGGTCACCGTGTACGTGGACGTGTCCGAACGCGGCGAGTCCGGCAGTGTGCCCGCGGACATCAAGAAGGCCGCGGCGGAGCGGACCAAGGCGCGCGCCAAAAGGGACTACCCCACGGCCGACGCGCTCCAGAAGACCATTGCCGACGCCGGATACAGGTAACTTCAGATTGACATAGTCCATCCATCAGCTGTGAGTGTCAGTTCTGAAACATTGTGAATGGTAATTTGCAGGCAAGTCCCGAACGCCAAGGGCCAGGAGGTGCTCGCCAGGAAGTACAGGATCAGGCTAAGGTTAGTTCCGTTTTTCTGCCACACTAAGTACTCTCTCCGTCCATAAATAGATGCCTTATATTTGTCTAAACTTGGATATATATATATACTAAATAGTGTCTATGTACATTCAAAATTTGATAATTCTATACATCTATTTATGGACAGAGGTAGTATAACTGATTGGATGATCAAGATCAAATGGCTTGTGTGCATTTTATTGATCTGATGGTGTGTGGATGAAATGCAGTGGGATCGACGCACCCGAAAGCGCGATGCCCTATGGCAAGGAGGCGAAAGAGGCGCTCCTAAAGCTTGTGGAGGGGAAATGTCTTACGGTGCACATCTACGACACCGACCGCTATGGCAGGTCCGTCGGGGACCTCCATGCCGGTGGGGTGTTCGTGCAGGTAAGGAACTACAGAATGTGTATTATCTTTCAGAAGAACATCTTGCCTCGTGGAAGCAACTTGACTAGCAAGAAGATACGAAACACATATTCTTTCCTTATGAGTTATGACATGATAGCCTGCATTCCTGTTAGCTTAATAGCTGTGTTACTTAGGACCATGAAAAGTGTTATAAAAGCGACAATCAAATAACGAAGAACGATAAAGGTAAATGCAGCGGAGACACAAGATTTAACGTTGAAAACCCCTTTCAACACAGAAGGGAAAAAAACCACGGGCGTCAGCCAGTAAAATTTTACTATATCGGGGAGTGTTTACAAATGCCGTGGGTTATCTTATAATCTGATAAACCCTAGCCGGCGGCTTACAAGATGTATATATAGGCGGTGACAACGATCCGCTACGCTTCGGCCCAAGCCTACCCGGCGACGGGCCTCGCTCCGCTCGTCAGAAGTTAGCCCCCTTTAGTATATGAATTTGGATCACAATATAACAAACTCCACCTTGAGACAAATTCCATCTTGTAGCATGAACTTCAACAATCTCCCGAACAACAAAGAAAAACACTTGCTGGCGCCAACAGCCACTTGGGCTAAATAGTTATACCAACCAAACTCGAGCAAAGCTCAAACTTGGAAACAGGAACTGGCTTTGTCATCATATCAGCAGGATTATCATGAGTACTTATCTTGCATACCTTCAGTTTACATTGAACAACAATGTCGTGCACATAATGGTACTTGATATCAATGTGCTTTGTCCTCTCTTGAAACATTTGATCTTTAGTAAGGTATATTGCACTTTGACTGTCAGAAAACAAGTTAATGCAAGAATCATCTCCACAAAGCTCAGCATACAAACCTTTCAATCAAACAGACTCTTTGCAAGCTTCATTAATTGTTATATATTCTGCTCCGGTCGTAGATTGGGCAACAACAGGTTGTAACGTTGTCTTCCAACTCACAACACATCCACCAACAGTGAACACATAACCTGTGAGGGATCTTCTCTTATCCAAAACGGCAGCAAAATCTAAATCCACATAGCCTACGAGTCCCTCATCGGTTTTGCCAAACTTCAAGCAAGCTTTAGATGTGCCACGAAGGTACCTGAAAATCCACTGAACAGCTTTCCAATATTCTTTACCAAGATCAGCCATGTATCGACTGACCAAACTCATAGCATATGATAAATCAGGGCGAGAACAAACCATGACATACATTAAGGAACCAACAACACTAGAATATGGAACTCGTGACATGTACTCAATATCTTCATCAGTACTAGGGCATTGCAACGCTGATAATTTGAAGTGAGAAGCAATATGTGTACTAACAGACTTTGCATCATGCATATTGAAACGATGAAGAACTTTCTGAATGTAATTTTGCTGACTAAGAAATAATACACTAGATTTTCTATCTCTTGTAATTTCCATACCTAGTATTTTCTTAGCAGCACCAAGATCCTTCATCTCAAATTCACTACTTAATTGTGCTTTCAAAATAGTGATCTCTTTCTTGCTCTTGGCGGCAATCAACATATCATCAACATATAACAGCAAGTATATAGGTGATCCATTAACAAACTTAATATAAACACAATATCATACTGAGATCTCTTAAACTCATGTGCAAGCATAAATGAATCAAACCTTTTATACCATTGTCTTGGAGACTGTTTCAGACCATAAAGAGACCTCTTTAGCTTGCAAACAAGATCCTCCTTACCAGGCACAACAAAACCTTCAGGTTGGTCCATGTATATCTCCTCCTCAAGCTCACCATGCAGAAAAGCAGTCTTTACATCTAGCTGCTCAAGCTAAAGATCATGCATAGCCACAATACCAAAGAATGCACGAATGGAACTATGCTTCACAACCGGAGAGAATACATCATTATAATCAATACTGGAATTTAACTGAAACCTTTTGCTACTAACCTTGCCTTAAACCTCAGAGGCTCATTAGGAGACAAACCTTCCTTTCTTTTAAATATCCACTTACAGCGGACAGCATTCTTTTGTTTAGGCAAGGGCACAACATCCTATGTGCCATTCTTGTCAAGCGATTGCATCTCCTCTTGCATAGCAGAAATCCACTTCACGCGGTCAACGAATGCAACAACCTTAGTATATGTAGCAGGTTCAGTATCATGCTCCACTTGTTCAGCACAACTCAAAGCATGATGAACAAGATTACATTCTTCAATTAAACTAGGATGTGGACCTTTATTACGCCTCGGTCTATCAGCAGCAATGGAAATATTTATTTGCTGCAAAACAGGTGGTGAGTGCTGAACAACAGTGTTATCTTTTTTACCAACATCATTTTCTTTCTCCTCCACGTGCTCCATCTGCACGCTAATCCTCTGTTGTTCATCATCAGAATTATCAGAAAAATCAACAACATCAGTAACATCTGTAGATGAACTCTTATAAAACATGACAGCCTCATTAAAGACAATATTCGTGCTATGCAAAACTTTCTTAGTTTCAGGATTCCATAACTTATATGCCTTAACTCCTGAACCATGACCAAGAAACACACACTTAACAGCCCTAGGCTCTAGCTTTCCATTATCAACATGAGCATAAGCAGTGCAACCGAAAACTCTCAACTGTGAATAATCAGAAGATGAACCAGAACATACCTCAATAGGAGTTTTCTTATCAAGCGGAATGCAAGGTGACCTGTTTATCAAGTAACAAGTGGTGGAGGCTACTTCAGCCCAAAAACGTCTATGCATACCAGCATTGGACAACATGCAGCGACCCTTGGAGATGATGGTCCCTGGAATATAGCACAGTTGCGTCCTTTCCACACTTAGCAATTTTTCTGAATTACATACTGTGTAATAGTTATACATGATCAATGAAATAAAGCATATGGTTCACTCTTTGAGTCTTTTACCTCCTTTACTTGTTCATTTTTAGATCATGTATGTTTTCCGACTAAAACCGCAGAGTCGGATATTTCCGCCTAGGCGTGTATGAAAGTTGTGATTTTCAAAATCGTCCTTTAGGACGTAAGCTTAAGTTTTACGGTGGAAAATTTTTACATTGCGAACTCATGGATTCCTGGTAGCGACTTCGGCACCCTTTGTCGGGGGCTTGTTTCCGCGGTTATTGACGGATTGCCATTGGGCTTCGTCGCCGCAGGCGAGCGTTTCCGACTAAAGGTCTTCCGGCTCATGGAAGGTCAAGTGAGCAAGCCGAAAAACTTAGAAACTAGCACTTGCTTTTTTCGATGAACGAAACATGCATTCATAACATTTAAAGGATCGCAGGATAAGTTTTCCGCCCACATGCAGTCGTTTCGTCCCTAGCTACTTCAAAATACTTAAGTCTTATTACAAACCCACTCCAGGGTCAAAATGATGCATTTCATTGTTTTTCGACAGGTTTCACTCGGAAACATGGTCTTCATCCTCCGAAGCCACATACGCAGAACCATCGCCGGAATCATCGCTGGAATCTTCGTTCGAGTGGTCGACGCTGGATCCGGAGCCTTCCTCGACGTCCTCATCTTCTTCGTCGTCCTCCGCGTCAGAGAAACCCTCGGGAAGATCATACTTGTTATACTAGAACGAGTGATTAACTCGTTCGACTAACAGCCTATCATATCCTTGGGTTTCCGCGAGGGCGACCTTGATGTTGGTACCCTTCAGAACTCCGCACGCAACGCTCGCGAAGTCCATGGCAGGGAAATGATCTTTGCACATTGCCAAGGTGAGGGAGGCGACCCCGCGGGAGGAAGACGCTTGCCAGTCCTTGATGAGATCCGGCACCATCTGCATGAGCTTGGTCATTCTATCAATCAGTGTGGTTCCGGCTCTCTTCAGGTTCAAGGACTTGGCGATTCTGCCACAGGCCTCCAAGAGATCGTCGATGGAATTCCGTGCATCTTCATATGCCTCCGTCCTACTAAGGGCAGCCTCTTTGGTCCATTTGAATCCGAGAGATGCTGTGAAATAATACGGTCAGTTTCCTCCGCGATAGAGGCACAATTAATATGAAAAAGGCGGAGTACATCAAGAAGTCCTTACGGAAGATCATCTTGTCAATGTTCTCCGCCTCCGTCTCGTAAGCTTTTGCCTTGGTGACCAGCGTTTTTATCCGCTGGTTGCTCTTCTTGAGTTTGTCGGCCAATACCGCTGTGGCCTGAGCATGCTTCTCCTCAAGTTCCTTCTTCTCTCCAGTTTCCTTCTCGGAGGATTCTTTGAGGAACTTTTGGAGGGATTCACGCTCGGCCTTCAGCACTTCAAGCTCGGCAGAAAGCGCGTCGATGGAAGGACGGTTGGCAAGTTGTTCTGAAAGGCGGAAATAGAAGAACACAGTTAGTTCGAAAACATAGTTGCATTGCAGAACCTGGGGCCTAAGTCGGAATTATTACCTTCGTAGTTCTTGAGGCGGGTCTCCAGGGTCGCAATGGACTTTTGGCTCTCCGCGTCTCTCTTATGCAGCCCTTCAATCTCTGTCTTTTGCTCTAGCACAAGGACGCGCAGATCTTTGTGCAGTTTTCGAGTGTTCTAAGAAGCAGGCACGAGTTAGCCGGAAATTCGAAATTCTGGGGGCTGGACACGAAGTTAAAATCCTTAGTCTGGGAAAATTTTAAGTTTCCGCTAAGGTACATAGTTAAAAGCATCGGCTCACATATTACCCGGAAAATGTATAAACCAATCGCTTGGGGGCTGGTGTTACCTGGCGCACATTCTTGTGCTTTGCAAAAAAGACTTTGAGACCGCTCTCGAGGTTGTTCAGCTCTTATTGCTCTGTTTCTGCGGGTCCCCACACTTCGTTCATCATATGGGAAATTTCCGCGTGACGTTGTGATAGGGGGACTTTCTGCAGAGTCGGAAAGAATTGTGGGTGCGTCTGGGGCGTACCAGTTGCACGACTCAGGAGCAATTTCTTTTCGGCATCATCAGCCGGAGCTTCAGCCGAGGTGACATCGGGCTGTTCAGGCGGAGGTTGAGGCGAGGACGCGCCCTTGTCAGATTCGCCGTTGTGGGATTTAGCATTTGGCTCCTCAGGGAGATCATCAAGGTTGATGACGTCCTTTGGATCCGGCTTGGCAAATGAAGAGGCCTTGGGTGGAACCTCTACTTTCGGTGTAACGGGCACTGAAGCCGGAGACGGCTTGGCCTTCTTCTTGGGGTTCTTGGGGAGTTTGCTTCCGGAACTTTTGCTGCATGCAAGGAAGGGCATAGCACTTAGCATATGCCTGTTAATAGTAGCAAAGGAATTATAGACGGAAGCCAATCACTTACGAAGACGACAGGAAAAACTGGTCAATGTTGGGCTAGGACTGCTTGCTGGTGTCAATTTGTTTGAGCGCTTGTTTTCTTTCTCCACCCTCCGGGTAGCCGCAGCACTTGGCGTTTCGCGGGCACGCTTCGGGGCAGGGCCGGAGGGGGCAGCTCTCTTACGCTTGGCGGGACCTGAGGTCTCAGGAATTTCCGCGTCGGAAGCGGCCTCGGGGTCGTTGGTTCCGGTGTGGGGAACTCAAATTAGAGTTCCAAGATCTTTCTCCTCGAGGTCCTCCACCTTAGCACACAAACACTTAGACAAATATTGCAAGAACAAAAAGGAACTGGTGATTAGGACAAGAAACATACCGCGATCCCGGAGCCGCTGGTGTGGATGTCAATGTTACACACGTGGATCCGGAGATCACGTGGAATCTTGATCAACATCCGGATCCGCTTGTCCACGGCGTCGGAGGAGAGGTTATCCTTGTAGGCGTGCATAAGGTCGTCGCGCCCCGTGTACTGGAACATTAGGCGGTCCCGGTGCTCCAGAGGCTGGATCCGCTTCGTGAACCAGGACATTGTGAGGTCCTTCCCTGACAAGCCATCCTCCGCCAGCTTGCAGATCCGCCTTACCGCTCGAGTAAATTGAGTAGACTCGGACAGATGAGGGCACTGGGTCCAGGCCGGAGTCTCGCTGGCAGGGCCATCCTTGAAAGCTGGCAGCACCCTTGTGCTAAATGGTTATTATAATATATCTTTGTGTTTATGATAATGTTTACATACCATGGTATAATTGTATTAACCGAAACATTGATACATGTGTGTTATGTGAACAACAAGGAGTCCCTAGTAAGCCTCTTGTATAACTAGCTTGTTGATTAATAGATGATTAGTTTCATAATCATGAACATTGGATGTTATTAATAACAAGGTTATATCATTATATGAATGATGTAATGGACACACCCAATTAAGCGTAGCATAAGATCACGTCATTAAGTTATTTGCTATAAGCTTTCGATACATAGTTACCTAGTCCTTATGACCATGAGATCATGTAAATCACTTATACTTGGAAAGGTACTTTGATTACATCAAACGCCATCTGCGTAAATGGGTGGTTATAAAGGTGGGATTAAGTATCCGGAAAGTATGAGTTGAGGCTTATGGATCAACAGTGGGATTTGTCCATCCCGATGATGGATAGATATACTCTGGGCCCTCTCGGTGGAATGTCGTCTAAAATAGCTTGCAAGCATATGAATGGTTCATAAGAGACCACATACCACGGTACGAGTAAAGAGTACTTGTCAGGAGACGAGGTTGAACAAGGTATAGAGATACCGATGATCAAACCTCGGACAAGTAAAATATCGCGTGACAAAGGGAATCGGTATCGTATGTGAATGGTTCATTCGATCATTAAGACATCGTTGAATATGTGGGAGCCATTATGGATCTCCAGATTCCGCTATTGGTTATTGGTCGGAGAGAGGTCTCAACCATGTCTACATAGTTCGCGAACCGTAGGGTGACACACTTAAGGTTTGATGTCGTTTAAGTAGATATGGAATAAGGAATGGAGTTCGAAGTTTTGTTCGGAGTCTCGGATGGGATCCAGGACATCCGAGGAGGTCCGGAATGGTCGGAGAATAAGATTCATATATAGGAAGTCATATTCCAAGTTTGGAAATGATGCGGTGCATTTATGGCGAGGTTCTAGAAGGTTCTAGAAAAGTCGGAAGAAATCACCATGGAAAGTGGAGTCCTGGAGGGACTCCACCTTGCATGGCCAGCCAACCCTAAAGGGGAGGAGTCCAAGGTGGACTCCCCAAGGGTGGCCGGCCAACCCCCAAGGAAGGGGTGGGAGTCCCACCTTGAGTGGGATTTCCCCTTGGGTAGGTTTTGTCCCTATGGAAGGTTTTGGTTTCGGGTCTTATTCGAAGACTTGGATACCAACACTTGGGGATTTCCACCTATATAATGAGGAGGAGAGGGAGGGGGCTGCCCACTCTTGGTCGCACCACCTAGGGCTGCCCATGGCCGGCGCCCTAGCCACCCCCTCTCCCCAAATCCTAGCCTCTCCTCCTCCACATAATACTCCCGCGCGCGCATAGGCGAAGCCTGCTCGGAGTTCTCCACCACCACCGCCACCACGCCGTTGTCTGCTGCAGGGATTCCGAGGAGGATCTACTACTTCCGCTGCCCGATGGAACGGGGAGAAGGACGTCGTCATCAACACCGAACGTGTGACCAGAGTACGGAGGTCTTTGCCCGGTTGTGGCACCGTCAAGATCTTCTACGCGCTTTTGAAAGCGGCAAGTGATCGTCTACCGCAGCAACGAGAGCCTCATCTTGTAGGCTTTGGAAATCTTCAAGGGTTAGTCTCGTTCATCCCCTCGTTGCTCCCATCTTCTAGATTGCATCTTGGCTTGGATTGCGTTCTCGCGGTAGGACATTTTTTGTTTTCTATGCTACGAATCCCTACAGTGGTATCAGAGCCGTGTCTATGCATAGATGGTTGCACGAGTAGAACACAATTGTTTTGTGGGCGTTGATGCTTATGTTGTCTTTAGTTTGAGTACTTTGCATCTTTGTGGCATAGTGGGATGAAGCGGCTCGGGCTAACTTTACATGACCGCGTTCATGAGATTTGCTCCACGCTCGACATGCAACTTGTATTGCATAAGTGGCTTTGCGGGTGTCTGTCTCTCCTACTATAGTGAAGATTCAATTTACTCTTCTATTGACAACACTAGTATCACCGTTGTGGTTCATGTTCGTAGGTAGATTAGATCTCACTCGAAAACCCTAAACCACGTAAAATATGCAAACCAAATTAGAGACGTCTAAGTTGTTTTTGCAGGGTTTGGTGATGTGATATGGCCATGATGTGATGATGAATATGTATGAGATGATCATTATTGTATTGTGGCAACCGGCGGAGCCTTATGGTTGTCTTTAAAATTTCATGTTGAGTAGTATTTCAAAGTAGTTGTAATAGTTGCTACATGAAGTGAACAACCATGAAGACGGCGCCATGGACCTTGACGCTACACCGACGATGATGGAGATCATGCCCGTTGATGATGGAGATCATGTCCGTGCTTTGGAGATGAAGATCGAAGGCGCAAAGACTAAAGGGCCATATCATATCACATATGAATTGCATGTGATGTTAATCCTTTATGCATCTTATTTTGCTTAGAACGCGACGGTAGCATTATAAGATGATCCCTCACATTAATATCAAGATAATAAAGTGTTCTCCCCTCGTATGCACCGTTGCACAGTTCGTCATTTCGAAGCATCTCGTGATGATCGGATGTGATAGACTCAATGTTCACATACAACGGGTGTAAGCCATGTTGCACACGCGGAATACTAGGGTTTGCTTGACGAGCCTAGCATGTACAGACATGGTCTCGGGACAACGGAAACCGAAAGGTTGAACACGAGTCATATGGATGATATGATCAACATGTTGATGTTCACCATTGAAGCTACATCATCTCACGTGATGATCGGTTTTGGTGTAGTGGATGTGGATCGTGTACCACTTAACAACTATGAGGGATGTTGTATTAAGTGGGAGTTCATTAGTAATTAGATTAAAACATGAACTAATTATCATAAACATAGTCACGAGTAGTATTTTGAATTAATTTTGTAGTATTGGCATCCGTTTTCTACAACGCGCTAGTCTTGTTATTGAGATAGAAATATCTGTTAAAATCGACAAGAAACTTTACGGATTGGTACCGTATTGTTAAAGAATCAAGAAATGATTAAGTCCTATTGCAAACTTTTAGTAAACCTCACATTGTTGATTCAGAGAGCTATGGTTTCAATTAGTACCTAAAGTTATCTTGTCTCCGTGAAACTTGAAATTCAAATCTGTTTGAAAAGTAAGGAGCTGAAAATTTAGTTTTCAGAAATAATCAAGGTATGAGATATATGTGATTTCTAAGACCTTATTGCAAGATGATAGAATATAATTTGGTGAGACTACATAAACTCATAAGTTTTATGGGAATGTAGGAAGGTTGAAGACGCAAGGCGTCCCAATCCTCCAACTATTGGGGCACTAACGATATTCGCATATCCATGAAGTGATCGTTCTTAGTATGCACCGTTGCTAAGACTCGTCGTTTCGAAGCATCACGTGATGATCGGGTGTTATAGATTCTACGTGTGCATACAACGGGTGCGAGCCAGATTTGCACATGCGAATACTGAGGTTATACTTTACGAGCCTAGCATGTACAGACATGGTCTCGGAAAAGTCGTCATGATATGATGGATAAAATTATGAGTGAAATTGTTCATCATATTACAAAGTTACTGATAGTGAAATGCGAAACACTTGTCATATGATGATCAACTTCAAAGTAAGAACCTCAAGGTTATTGGTATTTGACCAACAAACCTAGAAGTTAATGATGTTAAAGTGTTTTTCTGAATAATGAGTAAAGCTAAAAGAGAAACTACAAAAGATATTTTGGCAGAAAGAAAAGAAAAGACTAGAAAGTCTAGCTCAGGTGTATATAAATGATATACATGTTATGGATGTATTCCTTGTTTGGTCACACAATGAAATTCTTGGGTATTTGTACCATATTGGTTGGTATTAAGTGTCATACAAAACAACGCAATACAAGAATACAATGGCCTAAGTGACTGACAAGGAATATGATAGGAATGCACGTCTGGAACAAAAATAAAGTGTTATGATGTTCGTCGTTGGCATTCTATCTAGCCCTTAGAATTTATAATAAAGAACTTAATGATTGTTATTATGCTCTGGTCAAATAAAAACAATGAGTTGTTCAAATTATGACATTACTCCATGTACGATGGATAAGTTATTATAAATCTTAATGGTGAAACACACATACATAACAACGACGCTAAAATGCCATAAGGCAAATGATTTGAATTCCACTTATTTGTGGAACCGCCATTTAGGTCATGTTAGAAAGGAACGCATGAAGGAACTCCATGCAAATGGATTTTTGGAGTCATTCGATTTTTGAATCGTTTGGCGCTTGCAAATTTTTTCTAAAAGAGAATGGTCGAAATACCGTTCATAGGCCAAGAGTTGAACGGGCAACTAACTTAGTGGAAACATACATGATGATATATGTGGTTCACTGGCATAGTTGTGTGCGGGAGATTCTTCTACTTCATGAAAACTTCCAACAATGAATTGAGTATATATATGTGGATATATTCGATAAGGAAGAAGTTTGAAACATTTGAATAGATTCAAATAAATTTTAGCATGAAGTGGAAATCATCATAATAGAAAAGTCAAATATCTATGATTGGATCATAGTGGAAATATTTGAATTACGAATTTTAGCGAACATCTAAGAGAGTTATGAAGTTGTTCTACAACTCACGTTTCTTGGAGTATCATAGTGATGATGAAGTATCCAAGAAACGTATCCAAACCTTGTTGGATCAATGATGAGATAAATATTGATGCCATTATATTTTTGTGGATTATGCTTTAGAGACTACCACTTTTACACAGAATAGAGCATCATCATGATCCGTTGAAATGACACCATACGAGTTATGGCATGGGTATGAACCCTAATAGTCCTTTCTTAAATTTTGGAATGCATAGCATAAAGTAAATAAGTTTACAACCAAAATCGGATGAATGTCTTTGTTGGTTATCCCAAAGAATTGATTGGGAATTCTTTCCACTATGGAGACAAAGACAAAAGTGTTTGTCAATGTTTCTTACTTATTTCCAAGAAATTGTTTTCTAGCGAAGTATTTGAGTGGGAGGACAATAGAATTTGATAAGGTTTATGAACCTAAGCATAATGATCAGAGTAGCGTAGCATTGGAATTGGTTCCGGAAGCGGTCACGATGATCATAGCTCTCATGACTACAAAGTGTTTTAGTCATGGAGATCAAAGTACATATTGAACCTTGTAGGTATGGTTTACTTTGTGATCAAATAAATGATTTGTGAACAAAGGATTGATTTTGAACAATGATAAATCAACTACAAACAAAGAAGTTATGATGGGCCTCGACTCCGTTAAAATGGCTATACGCCATGAAATCCAAGATAGATGAATACTTTTTGAAAGTAAATAAATCTATGAAATTGATAGACTTGGATGAAATGTCCTTAAAGAAGCTAGGCTTGTCGAAAAGTTGTTTACGACAAAGTTCAAAGAGTTGACTACGATAAGATTAGATCTTCCGTAGCAATGCTTATAGTCTATGTGGATTATTCTAGCAATCACTACATATTTCTTTTATGAGATATGTTAGTAGGATGGCAAAATATATTACTTAACAGAAGTGTGTATTAAAGGTGTATACAAGATACAACCAAGAGTTTTGCTAGTCCGTAGAATACTAGATAGGAATACAAACTTCAATTGGATGAAGTGAGTATTGCGGAGTTGGAATCTTCACCGGATGAAATGATCAAAGAGTTATGATTTCATCAGAGACGATGAAGAGGCTTGCATTTGCAAGAAATTAAGTGGGAGCGCTGCGACATATTTGTAATACTTTATGTAGGTGACATATTGTTGATTATAAATAATGTAATTATATAATTGATTAAAAAGGTTTCATTGAGAATTAAACTTCAATGAAAGGATATGAACTGAAACATATTTAGTGTCAAGATCTATGAAGATGGATTGAAACACATAAAAGTTTAAGTTAAAAAGTACATAGAATGAATATTGAAGTAGTTCAATATAAAGAAGGTGTTGTTTTCATGTGAAGGTCTTACAGGACTTGAGTGTATTTGACACTCAATGAGTAAAAACACATGAGTGATTTTAGATCACGAATAATATGTACAATATCAGATGTCCTATGCTCTAAATGGTTAGGAGCATATACCAGAATGCATGATTCATGTGATGATCATTGGATAAACAGTAAGAATATCCCTGAGTGTTTTAGAAGAACCAAGGATATATAGTTTTGTATGAGTAATGACAAACAAATCGCTGTAAGGTGTTGGACCGATATTAGTTTGGTCACATATAAAAATAAAAATCTCAAATTAGGCTAAGTGTTGTTTAAAAGGTAGCACAAAGAGCTAGAATTTGTCTATGCTAGATTTAGATGAGTTCTAAATGTTGTGACGGATTCTACAAACGAAGGCAGAATATGTCATTGTTTTGACAATGACTGAGGATGTTAAGTCAAGAGGTTCTTTGAGAACTTGGTGTAGTTCCGATAGTGTCGGAACCTTGAAGCTATATTGTGTATGACAATATTAGTGACATATTTCGGACCACGGAATTAAGGTTCCACCGGAAGACCAAACATATTTAATGCCGACTCATTTAGAAAATGAGTGATGCGTTGAGACGCAAATGAATTGCAAAATACATACGTTTACGAGCATGTCAAATCCGTTGACTAAAACTTCTCCTGTGAGCAAAACATGATAAAGCACTGGAAGGCCAAGGTGTTATATCTTTACAAATGTAAACTAGATTATTGACTCTAGTGCAAGTGGGAGACTGTTGGAGATATGCCCAAGAGGCAATAATAAAATGGTTATTATAATATATCTTTGTGTTTATGATAATGTTTACATACCATGCTATAATTGCATTAACCGAAGCATTGATACATGTGTGTTATGTGAACAACAAGGAGTCCCTAGTAAGCCTCTTGTATAACTAGCTTGTTGATTAATAGATGATTAGTTTCATAATCATGAACATTGTATGTTATTAATAACAAGGTTATATCATTATATGAATGATGTAATGGACACACCCAATTAAGCGTAGCATAAGATCACGTCATTAAGTTATTTGCTATAAGCTTTCGATACATAGTTACCTAGTCCTTATGACCATGAGATCATGTAAATCACTTATACTGGAAAGGTACTTTGATTACATCAAACGCCACTCGCGTAAATGGGTGGTTATAAAGGTGGGATTAAGTATCCGGAAAGTATGAGTTGAGGCATATGGATCAACGAGTGGGATTTGTCCATCCCGATGACGGATAGATATACTCTGGGCCCTCTCGGTGGAATGTCGTCTAAAATAGCTTGCAAGCATATGAATGGTTCATAAGAGACCACATACCACGGTACGAGTAAAGAGTACTTGTCAGGAGACGAGGTTGAACAAGGTAAAGAGATACCGATGATCAAACCTCGGACAAGTAAAATATCGCGTGACAAAGGGAATCGGTATCGTATGTGAATGGTTCATTCGATCACTAAGTCATCGTTGAATATGTGGGAGCCATTATGGATCTCCGAGATCCCGCTATTGGTTATTGGTCGGAGAGAGGTCTCAACCATGTCTACATAGTTCGCGAACCGTAGGGTGACACACTTAAGGTTTGATATCGTTTAAGTAGATATGGAATAAGGAATGGAGTTCGAAGTTTTGTTCGGAGTCTCGGATGGGATCCAGGACATCACGAGGAGGTCCGGAATGGTCCGGAGAATAAGATTCATATATAGGAAGTCATATTCCAAGTTTGGAAATGATCTGGTGCATTTATGGCAGGTTCTAGAAGGTTCTAGAAAAGTCCGGAAGAAATCACCATGGAAAGTGGAGTCCCGGAGGGACTCCACCTTGCATGGCCAGCCAACCCTAAAGGGGAGGAGTCCAAGGTGGACTCCCCAAGGGTGGCCGGCCAACCCCCCAAGGAAGGGGTGGGAGTCCCACCTTGAGTGGGATTTCCCCCTTGGGTAGGTTTTGTCCCTATGGAAGGTTTTGGTTTCGGGTCTTATTCGAAGACTTGGATACCAACACTTGGGGATTTCCACCTATATAATGAGGAGGAGAGGGAGGGGGCTGCCCACTCTTGGTCGCACCACCTAGGGCTGCCCATGGCCGGCGCCCTAGCCACCCCCTCTCCCCAAACCCTAGCCTCTCCTCCTCCACATAATACTCCCGCAGCGCATAGGCGAAGCCCTGCCGGAGTTCTCCACCACCACCGCCACCACGCCGTCGTGCTGCCGGGATTCCGAGGAGGATCTACTACTTCCGCTGCCCGCCGGAACGGGGAGAAGGACGTCGTCATCAACACCGAACGTGTGACCGAGTACGGAGGTGCGGCCCGATTGTGGCACCGTCAAGATCTTCTACGCGCTTTTGAAAGCGGCAAGTGATCGTCTACCGCAGCAACGAGAGCCTCCTCTTGTAGGCTTTGGAAATCTTCAAGGGTTAGTCTCGTTCATCCCCTCGTTGCTCCCATCTTCTAGATTGCATCTTGGCTTGGATTGCGTTCTCGCGGTAGGAATTTTTTTGTTTTCTATGCTACGAATCCCTACAGTACCGCGCACACTCATGGCGGTCGGTGGGAGGATAGACGCGGCCAGGGTGGATCTTGAACGTGATAGTTCCGCATGTGGCTAGAGAAGAAGTTTGTGGAACTTTCTCCTTCTTGACGGAGAAGTAGAATTGGAAGAGGGAGAGTTCTGGGGTTACCCGGAGGTGGCCTTCGCATAGCGTCACATGGTTGCTGATGGCCAAGATGCTGTTTGGCGAGATGTTATGAGGTTGTAGCCCGTACGCCTTCAGGATTTCATGAAGAAGTCGCTGGGAGGAAAGGAGAAGCCCCGCTCGATGAGCGCCTTGGTCACCACCATCTCTCTGGCTTCGGGAGCAGGAGTCAGGGAACCCGGAATCGTACGCTAGGATCCGGAACTTAAGAATCCCTCCGCCTCGAGGTTGCGGAGTTCAGTTTCCGTAGTGGTGCAGGGCCACCACTTTCCCTTGGCTTCGCTGTCTCGCGCGCGAGCCTTAGATTTCTTGGCGGCAGTTTCTTCCGGATTTGCCGATGGCCCCTCGATGTCTTTGCCGGAGTCTTTTGAAGGCTCCAGCTGGACTGGGACAAAGGGAGGAGGGGCGGAGGAGATTGGTGTCGCCATGATCGGCTCAGACGTTGATGGAGGCGGAGTTGAAGAAGACATCTACAAGAAAATGCAAGTTGACTGAAACTTAGCCGGATCCATTATTACTGCCCTAGTCATCCCTACCAAGTACGGCCAGAAGATGAAGCTCGAAGGACTTACCGGAATGGAGTCCGCGGTGGTCGGAGTCGCCGACGGTGAAGTTTTTGCTGCGGTGGCTCGCCGGACTTAAGAACACGATGAACTGGACGAACAGCTCACGGTGGCGCTCGAACTCCGGTGTTCTTCCGGCGGGTTCCGGCACGGCGGAGGAGGAGCTCGGAGGCGGCGCTGGCGAGAGAGGTGAAAAGGGAGGTGAATGACAGATTAGGGTGGACGGTGAGATATTTATAGGCCGCAGGAGGAGATTCATGCTTCGCATCCTGTGGTTGGAACGCAAGCGTCGCGCCGTTGGATGGCTGACACGTGTCGAAAACCCTAAGCGGTGAAAATGGCTAACGATAAGTTACCGCTCAAATCGCCCGAAAATGGCGCCAAGATTGGCGGAACCGTTTAAACTTTTTGAGGTTCCGGGTAGCAGTTTAAAAATTGTCAACCGATATCTCAACAGGGGAGTAACCCAGAGATGCATTGTAAAAATAAGGTCGATGGATGAAGTCCCGCGGGATAAAGGTGTTTTCCGACTAAAAGTTAGGAAAGAAGAAAGAAGTTGGAGTTTGCTGGCGTGTAGTTGACACACGTCCGTTGGGAACCCCAAGAGGAAGGTGTGATGCGTACAGCAGCAAGTTTTCCCTCAGTAAGAAACCAAGGTTATCGAACCAGTAGGAGTCAAGGAACACGTGAAGGTTGTTGGTGATGGAGTGTAGTGCGGCGCAACACCAGGGATTCCGGCGCCAACGTGGAACCTCGCACAACACAATCAAAGTACTTTGCCCCAACGTAACGGTGAGGTTGTCAATCTCACCGGCTTGCTGTAAACAAAGGATTAGATGTATAGTGTGGAAGATGATGTTTGTTTGCGAAGAACGAGTAAAGAACAAGTATTGCGAGTAGATTGTATCTCGGATGTAAAGAATGGACCGGGGTCCACAGTTCACTAGTGGTGTCTCTCCCATAAGATAAATAGCATGTTGGGTGAACAAATTACAGCTTGGGCAATTGACAAATAGAGAGGGCATAACAATGCACATACATGTCAGGATGACTACTATGAGATTTAATCGGGGCATTACGACAAAGTACATAGACCGCTATCCAGACATGCATCTATGCCTAAAAAGTCCACCTTCGAAGTTATCATCCGAACCCCTTCCAAGTATTAAGTTGCAAACAATAGACAATTGCATTAAGTATGGTGCGTAATGTAATCAACACAAATATCCTTAGACAAAGCATTGATGTTTTATCCCTAGTGGCAACAACACATCGACAACCTTAGAACTTTCTCATCACCGTCCCGCATTCAATGGAGGCATGAACCCACTATCGAGCATAAATACTCCCTCTTGGAGTTACAAGTAGCAACTTGGCCAGAGCCTCTACTAGCAACAGAGAGCATGCAAGAACATAAACAACATATATGATAGATTGATAATCAATTTGACATAGTATTCCATATTCATCGGATCCCAGCAAACACAACATGTAGCATTACAAATAGATGATCTTGATCATGATAGGCAGCTCACAAGATCTAACATGTAGCACAATGAGGAGAAGACAACCATCTAGCTACTGCTATGGACCCATAGTCCAGGGGTGAACTACTCACACATCAATCCGGAGGCGATCATGGTGATGAAGAGCCCTCCGGGAGATGATTCCCCTCTCCGGCAGGGTGCCGGAGGCGATCTCCTGAATCCCCCGAGATGGGATTGGCGGCGGCGGCGTCTCAGTATGTTTTCTCGTATCATGGCTCTCGGTACTGGGGTTTTCGCGACAAAGGCTTTAAGTTGGCGGAAGGGTAGGGTTGGAGGCGGCACGAGGGGCCCACACCATAGGCGGCACGGGTCCCCCTCTAGCCGCGCGGCCCTGTGGTGGCGGTGCCTCGTCGCCCCACTTCGTAACCCTTTCGGTCTTCTGGAAGCTTCGTGGAAAAATAAGACCCTGGGCATTGATTTCGTCCAATTCCGAGAATATTTCCTTTATAGGATTTCTGAAACCAAAAATAGCAGAAAACAGCAACTGGCTCTTTGGCGTCTCGTCAATAGGTTAGTGCCAGAAAATGCATAATAATGACATAAAGTGTGTATAAAACATGTGAGTATCATCATAAAAGTAGCATGGAACATAAGATATTATAGATACGTTTGAGACGTATCAAGCATCCCCAAGCTTAGTTCCTAACAAGGATAATTTCTGAAGTGACATGCTATCATAATCTTGATCAATACTATTGTAAAGCACATGAGATGAATGCAGCGATTCGAAGCAATGGTAAAGACAATGAGTAAACAACTGAATCATATAGAAAAGACTTTTCATGAATAATACTTTCAAGACAAGCATCAATAAGACTTGCATAAGAGTTAACTCATAAAGCAATAAATTCTTTGTAGAAAGCTTTGAAACAACACAAAGGAAGATATAAGTTTCAGCGGCTGCTTTCAACTTCAACATGTTTATCTCATGGATAATTGTCAACATAAAGCAATATAACAAGTGCAATAGGTAAACATGTAAGAATCAATGCACACAGTTTACACAAGTGTTTGCTTCTTAGATAGAAAGAAGTAGGTAAACTGACTCAACAATAAAGTAGAAGATAGGCCCTTCGTAGAGGGAAGCATGGATTACTATTTTTGTGCTAGAGCTTTCATTTTAAAACACAGAAACAATTTTGTCAACGGTAGTAATGAATCATATGTGTTATGTATAAGACATCTTATAAGTTGCAAGCCTCATGCATAGAATACCAATAGTGCTCGCACCTTGTCCTAATTAGCTTGGATTAACACGGATTATCATTGCATAACATATGTTTCAACCAAGTGTCACAAAGGGGTACCTCTATGCCGCCTATACAAAGGTCTAAGGAGAAAGATCGCATTTGATTTCTCGTTTTTTATTATTCTCAACTTAGACATCTGATACGTCCCAAACGTATCTATAATTTCTTATGTTCCATGCTACTTTTATGATGATACACACATGTTTTATACACACTTTATGTCATTATTATGCATTTTCCGGAACTAACCTATTGACAAGATGCCGAAGTGCCGGTTCCGTTTTCTGTCGTTTTTGGTTTCGAAATCCTAGTAAGGAAATATTCTCGGAATTGGACGAAATCAACGCCCAGCACCTTATAATTCCACGAAGCTTCCAGAACACCGGAGAGGGGCCAGAGGAGAGCCACAGGGCCACCAGACAGTAGGCCGGCGCGGCCCAAGGGGGGGCGCCCCCCTATTGTGTGGCGCCCCCGTAACCCTTCCGACTCCGCCTCTTCGCCTATTTAAAGGTCCCTGACCTAAATCTTCGAGACGAAAAAGCCACGGTACCAGAACACCGGAGAGGGGCCAGAGGAGCTGCCTTACATGATTGAGATTCATATGAGCTTTGTATGACTATTCATCTATGTGTTACTCTGGTGATGTTATTAAAGTACTCTATTCCTCCTTCATGATGTAATGGTGACAGTGTGTGCATCATGTAGTTCTTGGCGTAGGTTATGATTGTAATCTCTTGTAGATTATGAAGTTAATTATTGCTATGATAGTATTGATGCGATCTATTCCTCCTTCATAGTGTGATGGTGACAGTGTGCATGCTATGTTAGTATTTGGTATAATTGCAATGATCTATTATGCACTCTAAGGTTATATAAATATGAACATCGAATGTTGTGGATCTTGTTAACTCCGGCATTGAGGTGCTCTTGTAGCCCTACACAATGAATGGTGTTCATCATCCAACAAGAGAGTGTAGAGTGGTTTTATTATGTGATCACTGTTGAGAGTGTCCACTAGTGAAAGTATGATCCCTAGGCCTTGTTTCCAATACTGCAAACACCGCTTACTTACTGTGCTGTTGCATGTTTACTCGCTGCCATATTTTATTCAGATTGCTATTACCACTCATATACATCCATACTACTTGTATTTCACTATCACTTCACCGAACTAGTGCACCTATACATCTGACAAGTGTATTAGGTGTGTTGGGGACACAAGAGACTTCTTGTATCGTGATTGCGGGGTTGCTTGAGAGGGATATCTTTGACCTCTTCCTCCCTGAGTTCGATAAACCTTGGGTGATCCACTTAAGGGAAACTTGCTGCTGTTCTACAAACATCTGCTCTTGGAGGCCCAACACTGTCTACAAGAATAGAAGCACTCGTAGACATCAAGCACTTTTCTGGCGCCGTTGTCGGGGAGGAAAGGTAAAAGGCACTCATACTCCGGTCCTAGGTAACTAAGTACTTTTCTGTTGCCGTTGTGTGTGTGCTCGAAGATATTTCCTTTAGATCCTGCAATTGCATCTTTTGTTTCTTGTTTTACACTAGTAAGGCATAATGGAAAACATATGTGAGCTTTTTAAACTATTTCCTGAGTCAAGACATGAATGGTTTAATGCGAAAATTAAAAAACCTATGGAACCTTATTGGCATGCTAGTAGTAATATTAGTATGAATGCTTTGAACACCATTGTTGATAATGATATAGAAAATTCTAAGATTGGGGAGGTCGGTTTTGATGAAAATGATCTCTTTAGCCCTCCGGGTATTGAGGAGAAAGTTTATGTTGATTATGATATGCCTCCCATATATGATGATTATAATGATAGTGGTCTTCTGGTGCCGCCTACTATGGAGGATAAAGTTTATTATGATGATACTATACCTCCTATATTTTATGATGAGAAGAATAATGATAGCTACTTTGTTGAATTTGCTCCCACTACAACTAATAAAATTGATTATGCTTATGTTGGGAGTAGTAATAATTTTATGCATGAGACTCATGATAAGAATGTTTCATTTGATAGTTATATTGTTGAGTTTGTTCATGATGCTAGTGAAAATCTTTATGAGAGAGGAAAATATGGCTGTAGAAATTTTCATGTTACTAAAACACCTCTCTATATGCTGAAATTTTTGAAGTTACACTGGTTTTATCTTCCTATGCTTGTTGCATTATGCTTCATGAACTTGTTTATTTACAAGATTCCTTTTCATAGGAAGTGGGTTAGACTTAAATGTGTTTTGAATTTGCTTTTTGATGCTCTCTTTTGCTTCAACTCTTATTTCTTGCGAGTGCATCATTAAAATTACTGAGCCCATCTTAATGGCTATAAAGAAAGAACTTCTTGGGAGATAACCCATGTGTTTATTTTGCTACAGTACTTTTATTTTATATTTGAGTCTTGGAAGTTGTTACTACTGTAGCAACCTCTCCTTATCTTTATTTTATTGCAATGTTGTGCCAAGTGAAGTCTCTAATAGAAGGTTGATACTAGATTTGGATTTCTGCGCAGAAACAGATTTCTATCTGTCACGAACTTGGGCAGGGTTCTCTGTAGGTAACTCAGAAAAATCTGCCAATTTACGTGCGTGATCCTCAGATATGTACGCAACTTTCATTAGTTTTGAGCTTTTTCATCTGAGCAAGGCCAGTGCCTCTAAAAATTCGTCTTTACGGACCGTTCTGTTTTGACAGATTCTGCCTTTTATTTCGCATTGCCTCTTTTGTCGTGTTGAATGGATTTCTTTGTTCCATTAACTTCCAGTAGCTTTGGGCAATGTCCAGAAGTGTTAAGAATGATTGTGTCACCTCTGAACATGTGAAATTTTGATTATGCACTAACCCTCTAATGAGTTGTTTCGAGTTTGGTGTGGAGGAAGTTTTCAAGGGTCAAGAGAGGAGGATGATATATGATCAAGAAGAGTGAAAAGCCTAAGCTTGGGGATGCCCCCGTGGTTCATCCCTGCATATTTCAAGAAGACTCAAGCGTCTAAGCTTGGGGATGCCCAAGGCATCCCCTTATTCATCAACTTATCGAGTTTCTTCTATTGAAACTATATTTTTATTCGGTCACATCTTATGTGCTTTACTTGGAGCGTCTGTGTGCTTTTATTTTTGTTTTGTTATTTTCATTCTCTGAATAAATTCATGCTTGTGTGGGAGAGAGACACGCTCCGCTATTGCGTATGAACACATGTGTTCTTAGCTTTACTCTTAATGTTCATGGCGAAGGTTGAAACTGCTTCGTTCATTGTTATATGGTTGGAAACAAAAAATGCTGCATGTGGTAATTGGTATAATGTCTTGAATAATTTGATACTTGGCAATTGTTGTGCTCATATAGATCATGTTTAAGCTCTTGCATCATGTAATTTGCACCTATTAATGAAGAACTACAAAGAGCTTGTTAAAATTTGGTTTGCATGATTGGTCTCTCTAAGTCTAGATATTTTCTGGTTAAGGTGTTTGAACAACAAGGAGACGATGTAAAGTCTTATAATGCTTACAATATGTTCATATGTGAGTCTTGCTGCACCGTTTTATACTTGAGTTTGCTTCAAACAACCTTGCTAGCCTAGCCTTGTATTGATAGGGAATTCTTCTCGTGCATCCAAATCCTTGAGCCAAAACTATGCCATTTGTGTCCACCATACCTACCTACTATGTGGTATTTTCTGCCATTCCAAGCAAATACTTTATGTGCTACCTTTAAACAATTCAAAAGCTATTATCTCTTATTTGTGTCAATGTTTTATAGCTCATGAGGAAGTATATGGTGTTTTATCTTTCGATCTTGTCATTTACTTTTGACAGACTTTCACAATGGACTAGTGGCTTCATCCGCTTATCCAATAATTTTGCAAAAAGAGTCGGCAATGGGGTTCCCACCCCAATTAATTAACTTGCATTAATAATTCTCTTCACATGCTTTGCCCTGATCTATCAGTAAGCAACTTAATTTTGCAAATAGATACTCCTCCATGGTATGTGAATGTTGGAAGGCACCCGAGGATTCAGTTAGCCATGGCTTGTGTAAGCAAAAGGTTGGGAGGAGTGTCATCCATAAATAATGAAACTAAAATACATCTGTAAACAAAAGAGAAGAGGGATGATCTACCTTGCTGGTAGAGATAACGTCCTTCATGGGAGCCGCTCTTGAAAGTCTGGTTGATAAGGTAGTTAGAGTACCCATTACCATTCGTTGACAACAACAAACACCTCTCAAAACTTTACTTTTATGCTCTCTATATGATTTCAAAACTCAAAAGCTCTAGCACATGATTTAATCCCTGCTTCCCTCTGCGAAGGGCCTTTCTTTTACTTTATGTTGAGTCAGTTTACCCACTTCTTTCTATCTTAGAAGCAAACACTTGTGTCAACTGTGTGCATTGATTCTTACATGTTTACCTATTGCACTTGTTATATTGCTTTATGTTGACAACTATCCATGAGATATACATGTTACAAGTTGAAAGCAATTGCTGAAACTTAATCATCCTTTGTGTTGCTTCAATGCCTTTTACTTTGAATCTATTGCTTTATGAGTAACTCTTATGCAACTCCTATTGATGCTTGTCTTGAAAGTACTATTCATGAAAAGTCTTTGTTATATGATTCATTTGTTTACTCATTGTCTTCATCATTGCTTCGAATCGCTGCATTCATCTCATATGCTTACAATAGTATGATCAAGATTATGATAGCATGTCACTTAAGAAATTATCTTTGTTATCGTTTACCTACTCGAGGGCGAGTAGGAACTAAGCTCGGGGATGCTTGATACGTCCCAAACGTATCTATAATTTCTTATGTTCCATGCTACTTTTATGATGATACACACATGTTTTATACACACTTTATGTCATTATTATGTATTTTCCGGAACTAACCTATTGACAAGATGCCGAAGTGCCAGTTCATGTTTTCTGCTGTTTTTGGTTTCAGAAATCCTAGTAAGTAAATATTCTCGGAATCGGACGAAATCAACGCCCAGCACCTTATAATTCCACGAAGCTTCCAGAACACCAGAGAGGGGCCAGAGGAGAGCCACGGGGCCACCAGACAGTAGGGCGGCGCGGCCCAAGGGGGGGCGCGCCCCCCTATTGTGTGGCGCCCCCGTAACCCTTCCGACTCCGCCTCTTCGCCTATTTAAAGGTCCCTGACCTAAATCTTCGAGACGAAAAAGCCACGGTACGAGAAACCTTCCAGAGCCGCCGCCATCGTGAAGCCAAGATCTGGGGGACAGGAGTCTCTGTTCCGGCACGCTGCCGGGACGGGGAAGTGCCCCCGGAAGGCTTCTCCATCGACACCACCGCCATCTTCATCACCGCTGTTGTCTCCCACGAGGAGGGAGTAGTTCTCCATCGAGGCTAAGGGCTTTACCGGTAGCTATGTGGTTAATCTCTCTCCTATGTACTTCAATACAATGATCTCATGAGCTGCCTTACATGATTGAGATTCATATGAGCTTTGTATCACTATTCATCTATGTGTTACTCTGGTGATGTTATTAAAGTACTCTATTCCTCCTTCATGATGTAATGGTGACAGTGTGTGCATCATGTAGTTCTTGGCGTAGGTTATGATTGTCATCTCTTGTAGATTATGAAGTTAATTATTGCTATGATAGTATTGATGCGATCTATTCCTCCTTCATAGTGTGATGGTGACAGTGTGCATGATATGTTAGTACTTGGTATAATTGCAATGATCTATTATGCACTCTAAGGTTATTTAAATATAAACATCGAATGTTGTGGAGCTTGTTAACTCCGGCATTGAGGTGCTCTTGTAGCCCTACACAATGAATTGTGTTCATCATCCAACAAGAGAGTGTAGAGTGGTTTTATTATGTGATCAATGTTGAGAGTGTCCACTAGTGCAAGTATGATCCCTAGGCCTTGTTTCCAATACTGCAAACACCGCTTACTTACTGTTCTGTTGCATGTTTACTCGCTGCCATATTTTATTCAGATTGCTATTACCACTCATATACATCCATACTACTTGTATTTCACTATCTCTTCGCCGAACTAGTGCACCTATACATCTAACAAGTGTATTAGGTGTGTTGGGGACACAAGAGACTTCTTGTATCGTGATTGCAGGGTTGCTTGAGAGGGATATCTTTGACCTCTTCGCCCCTGAGTTCGATAAACCTTGGGTGATCCACTTAAGGGAAACTTGCTGCTGTTCTACAAACCTCTGCTCTTGGAGGCCCAACACTGTCTACAAGAATAGAAGCACCCGTAGACATCAACATCCATACGGGACAACATAGACAACAAATAATGGACTCCTCTTTAATGCATAAGCATTCAACAACAGATAATATTCTCATAAGAGATTGAGGATTAATTGTCGAAACTGAAACTTCCACCATGATTCATGGCTTTAGTTAGCGGCCCAATGTTCTTCTCTAACAATATGCATACTCAAACCATTTGATCATGAAAATCGCCCTTACTTCAGACAAGACGAACATGCATAGCAACTCACATGATATTCAACAAAGGTGTAAAAGTTGATGGCGTCCCCGTAAGCATGGTTACCGCTCAACAAGCAACTTATAAGAAATAAGATACATAGCTACATATTCTTCACCACAATAGTTTTTAAGGCTATTTTCCCATGAGCTATATATTGTAAAGGAAAAGAATAGAATTTTAAAGGTAGCACTCAAGTAATGTACTTTGGAATGGCAGAGAAATACCATGTAGTAGGTAGGTATGGTGGACACAAATGGCATAGTTTTTGGCTGAAGGATTTGGATGCACGAGAAGTAATCCCTCTCAATACAAGGCTTAGGCTAGCAAGGTTGTTTGAAGTAAACTCAAGTATAAAACGGTACAGCAAAACTTACATAAGAACATATTGCAAGCATTATAAGACTCTGCACTGTCTCCTTGTTGTTCAAACACCTTAACCAGAAAATATCTAGACTCTAGAGAGACCAATCATGCAAACCAAATTTTAACAAGCTCTATGTAGTTCTTCATTAATAGGTGCAAAGTACATGATGCAAGAGCTTATACATGATCTATATGAGCACAACAATTTCCAAGTATCAAATTATTCAAGAAATTATACCAATTACCACATGAAGCATTTTCTGTTTCCAACCATATAACAATGAACGAAGCAGTTTCAACCTTTGCCATGAACATTAAAAGTAAAGCTAAGAACACATGTGTTCATATGCAACAGCGGAGCGTGTCTCTCTCCCACACAAGCAATGCTAGGATCCGATTTTATTCAAACAAAAACAAAAACAAACAGACGCTCCAAGTAAAGCACATAAGATGTGGCGGAATAAAAATATAGTTTCACTAGAGGTGACCTGATAAGTTGTCGATGAAGAAGGGATGCCTTGGGCATCCCCAAGCTTAGATGCTTGAGTCTTCTTAAAATATGCAGGGATGAACCACGGGGGCATCCCCAAGCTTAGATTTTTCACTCTTCTTGATCATATTGTATCATCCTCCTCTCTTGACCCTTGAAAACTTCCTTCACACCAAACTCAAAACAAACTCATTAGAGGGTTAGTGCATAATTGAAAATTCATATATTCAGAGGTGACATAATCATTCTTAACACTTCTGAACATTTCACAAAGCTACTGAAAGTTAATGGAACAAAGAAATCCATCAAACATAGCAAAACAGGCAATGCGAAATCAAAGGCAGAATCTGTCAAAACAGAACAGTCCGTAAAGACGAATTTTTCTGGGGCACTTAACTTGATCAGATGAAAATGCTCAAATTTAATGAAAGTTGCGTACATATCTGAGTATCACGCACGTAAATTGGCAGATTTTTCTAAATTACCTACAGAAGGGGCTGCTCAATTTCGTGACAGTAAGAAATCTGTTTCTGCGCAGTAATCCAAATCTAGTATCAACATTACTATCAACGACTTTACTTGGCACAACAATGCAATAAAATAAAGATAAGAAGAGGTTGCTACAGTAGTAACAACTTCCAAGACTCAAATATAAAACAAAAGTGCTGTAGTAAAATAATGGGTTGTCTCCCATAAGCGCTTTTCCTTAACGCCTTTCAGCTAGGCGCAGAAAGTGTGAATCAAGTATTATCAAGAGATGAAGCATCAACATCATAATTTTTTCTAATAATAGAATCATAAGGTAACTTCATTATCTTTCTAGGGAAGTGTTCCATACCTTTCTTGAGAGGAAATTGATACTTAATATTACCTTCCTTCATATCAATAGTGGCACCAACAGTTCGAAGAAAAGGTCTTCCCAATATAATGGGACAAGATGCATTGCATTCAATATCCAAGACAACAAAATCAACGGGGACAAGGTTATTCTTAACCATAATGCGAACATTATCAATCCTCCCCAAAGGTTTCTTTATAGCATGATCAGCAAGATTAACATCCAAATAACAATTTTTCAATGGTGGCAAGTCAAGCATATTATAGATTTTCATAGGCATAACAGAAATACTTGCACCAAGATCAGATAAAGCATTACAATCAAAATCATTGACCCTCATTTTAATGATGGGCTCCCAACCATCTTCTAACTTCCTAGAAATAGAATTTTCAAGTTTTAGTTTATCTTCTCTAGCTTTTATGAGAGCATTTGTAATATGTTTTGTAAAGGCCAAATTTATAGCACTAGCATTGGGACTTTTAGCAAGTTTTTGTAAGAACTTTATAACTTCAGAGATATGACAATCATCAAAATCTAAACCACTATGATCTACAGCAATGGGATCATTGTCCCCAATATTTTAAAAAATTTCAGCAGTTTTATCACAAGCAGTTTTAGCAGTTTCAGCAGTTTCAGGCAGTTTTGCACGCTTTGCACTAGGAGTAGAAACATTGCCAACACCAATTATTTTACCATTGATATTAGGAGGTTTAGCAACATGTGAAGCATTAACATTACTAGTGGTGGTAATAGTCCAAACTTTAGCTATATTATTCTCTTTAGCTAGTTTTTCGTTTTCTTCTCTTTCCCACCTAGCATGCAATTCAGCCATCAATCTAATATTCTCATTAATTCGAACTTGGATGGCGTTTGCTGTAGCAAATGACTTAATATCTTTGTCTTCATTAGGCATAACTTTCAATTTTAAAAGATCAACATCAGCAGCAAGACTATCAACCTTAGAAGCAAGAATATCAATTTTACCAAGCTTTTCCTCAACAGATTTGTTAAAAGCAAGCTTTGTGTACTAATAAATTCTTTAAGCATGGCTTCAAGACCAGAGGGTACACTTCTATTATTGTTGTAAGAATTACCATAAGAATTACCATAACCATTACCATTGTTAGAAGGATATGGCCTATAGTTGTTACCAGAATTATTCCTATAAGCATTGTTGTTGAAATTATTATTTTTAATGAAGTTCACATCAACATGTTCTTCTTGGGCAACTGATGACCCACAAGTATAGGGGATCGCGATAGTCTTCGAGGGTAGTATAACCCAAATTTATTGATTCGACACAAGGGGAGGTAAAGAATACTTATAAGCCTTAACAACTGAGTTGTCAATTCAGCTGCACTGGAAAAGCACTAGTAACGAGGGTGATGTGAAAGTAGCAGTAATATGAAAGCAATAGTAACAGTAACACAACAGCAGTAATAGCAATATGAGAGCGATGGCACCAGAAAATAGTTGATACTACTTCCAATGACATATAGAACAAGTATATTATGATGAGAGATGGACCGGGGTTCCCAGCGATCTACACTAGTGGTAACTCTCCAATAAGTGACAAGTGTTGGGTGAACAAATTACAGTTGGGCAATTGATAGGAATCAAAGCATTAAGATAGAACATCCAGATTATTAATCATGTAGGCATGTTTTCCGTATATAGTTGTACGTGCTCGCAATGAGAAACTTGCACAACATCTTTTGTCCTACCAGCCGGTGGCAGCCGGGCCTCAAGGGAAACTACTGGATATTAAGGTACTCCTTTTAATAGAGTACCGGAGCAAAGCATTAACACTCCGTGAAAACATGTGATCCTCACATCACCGCCATCCCCTCCGGTTGTCCCGATTCTTGTCACTTCGGGGCCTTTGGTTCCGGACAGTGACATGTGCATACAACTTGTAGATACAATCTAAGCAACAAGTATAAAGCTCAAATCTAAGATCATGCCACTCGGGCCCTAGTGACAAGCATTAAGAATAACAAGATTGCAGCAACAATAACTTCACAAACTTTATAGATAGACTAATCATAATGTATCATCC
Source organism: Lolium rigidum (assembly GCF_022539505.1). Classification (NCBI taxonomy): domain Eukaryota; kingdom Viridiplantae; phylum Streptophyta; class Magnoliopsida; order Poales; family Poaceae; genus Lolium; species Lolium rigidum. Next base: position 264,540,634 of record NC_061513.1, on the reverse strand, counting down.
ATCGGATCCCAACAAACACAACACCGATTACATCAGATGAATCTCAATCATGTAAGGCAGCTCATGAGACCATTGTATTGAAGTACATGGGGGAGAGTATACCGACATAGCTACTGCTAGAACCCGTAGTCCATGGGGGAACTACTCACGGAGGATGATGGAGGCGATGGCGTTGATGGAGATGGCTTCCGGGGGCACTTCCCCGTCCCGGCAGGGTGCCGGGACAGAGACTTCTGTCCCCCGAATTGGAGTTTCGCGATGGCGGCGGCGCCCCTGGAGTCTTTCTGGAGTTTCTTCAATTGGTGCGGTGTTTTTAGGTCGAAAGGGCTTTTATAGGCGAAGAGGCGGCGCAGGGGGGCACCTGGGGGCGCCACACCCTAGGCCGGCGCGGCCAGGGTCTGGCCCGCGCCGCCATGTGGTGTGGTGGCCCCCCGGCCCCTCTCCGACTCTTCTTCGGTGTTCGGAGCCTTCCGGGAAAAATAGGAGGTTTGGCGTTGATTTCGTCCAATTCCGAGAATATTGCCCGAACAACCTTTCCGGAACCAAAAACAGCAGAAAACGAGAACCGGCACCGTGGCATCTCGTTAATAGGTTAGTTCCGGAAAATGCATGAAATCATCATAAAGTGCAAGCAAAACATGTAAGTATTGTCATAAAACAAGCATGGAACGACAGAAATTATGGATACGTCGGGGACGTATCAGCATCCCTAAGCTTAGTTCTCGCTCGTCCCGAGCGAGTAAACGATAAAAGAATAATTTCTGTAGTGACATGCTACTTACATAACCTTGATCATACTATTACAAAGCATATGAAATGAATGAAGTGACTCAAGGCAATGATCTATAGTTGCTAACAAGTAGATAACATATAGCAAAACTTTTCATAAAGAGTACTTTCAAGACAAGCATTAAAAGATCGCACAAGAGTTAACTCATAAAGCAATAAATTCAAAGTAAAGGCATCGAAGCAACACAAAGGAAGATATAAGTTTCAGCGGTTGCTTTCAACTTTCAACATGCATATCTCATGGATAATTGTCAACACAAAGTAATATGATGAATGCAAATATGCAAGTATGTAAGAATCAATGCACAGCTTAACACAAGTGTTTGCTTCTAAGGTGGAAGGAAGTAGGTAAACTGACTCAACATAAAAGTAAAAGAATGGTCCTTCAAAGAGGAAAGCATCGATTGCTATATTTGTGCTAGAGCTTTGGTTTTGAAAACATAAAGAGAGCACAAAAGTAAAGTTTTTGAGAGGTGTTTGTTGTTGTCAACGAATGGTAATGGGTACACTAACTACCTCGCCAACCGGACTTTCAAGAGCGGCTCCCATGAATTATTTGCTTGTTTATGTGGCACTCCTTCCAACCTTTCTTACACAAACCATGGCTAACCGAATCCTCGGGTGCCTGCCAACAATCTCATACCATGAAGGAGTGCCTTTTTATTTTAGTTTTATTATGATGATGACACTCCCCCAACCTTTGCTTACACAAGCCATGGCTAACCGAATCCTTCGGGTGCCGTCCAACAATCACATACCATGGAGGAGTGTCTATTTTTGTTAATTAATTTGGGACTGGGAATCCCGTTGCCAGCTCTTTTTGCAAAATTATTGGATAAGCGGATGTGCCACTAATCCATATGAGAGTCCGTCAAAAGTAAATGACAAGGTTGAAAGCTAAACACCACATACTTCCTCATGAGCTATAAAACATTAACACAAATCAGAGGTGATAAATTTTGAATTGTTTAAAGGTAGCACTCAAGCAATTTACTTTGGAATGGCAGGAAATACCATATAGTAGGTAGGTATGGTGGACACAATTGGCATAGTGGTTGGCTCAAGGATTTGGATGCATGAAAAGTATTCCCTCTCGATACAAGACTTAGGCTAGCAAGGTTGTTTGAAGCAAACACAAGTATGAACCGGTACAACAAAACTTACATAAGAACATATCGCAAGCATTATAATACTCTACACTATCTTCCTTGTTGCTCAAACACTTTACCAGAAAATATCTAGACCTTAAGAGAGATCAATTATGCAAACCAATTTTAACAAGCTTTACGATAGTTCTCCACTAATAGGTTTAAACTACATGCAAAAACTTATGATCTACTTGAGAGCTCAAAACAATTGCCAAGTATCAAATTATCCAAGACATATGAGGCATTTTCTGCTTCCAACCAAATAAAGATAAGTATTGTAGCTTCCAACTTTTATCATTGAACATTAAAAGTAAAACGAAGAACAAGTGTTCATATGAAAAAGCGGAGCGTGTCTCTCTCCCAAACAAGGATTGCTAGGATCCGAATTTATTCAAACACAAACAAAACGAAAATAAAAGCAAACAGACGCTCCAAGTAAAACACATATGATGTGACCGAATAAAAATATAGTTTCGTGGGAGGAACCCGATAAGTTGATGAAGAAGGGGATGCCTTGGGCATCCCCAAGCTTAGACGCTTGAGTCTTCTTGAAATATGCAGGGATGAACCACGGGGGCATCCCCAAGCTTAGACTTTTCACTCTTCTTGATCATATATCATCCTCCTCTCTTGACCCTTGAAAACTTCCTTCACAACAAACTTCTCATAAACTTCATTAGAGGGGTTAGTACTCAAAAAAATTTGAATCCACCTTGGTCCTGTAGTGGCACATTGCAAGAACTCAATAAAACATTAGCTACAGCCCTCTACGTCTAGAAAACCTCGCTTAAAGTCCACAAGAGACAATGCAAAAACAGAGACAGAATCTGCCAAAACAGAACAGCCAGTAAAGACGAATTTTAAATAAATACTTCCGATGCTCAAATCAGAAAACTCAAAACTAATGAAAGTTGCGTACATATCTGAGGAACACGCACGTACATTGGCATATTTTTCTGATTTTTCTACAGAGAAAACAGCCCAGATTCGTGACAGATAGAAATCTGTTTCTTGCCAGAAATCCAAATCTACTATCAACCTTCGATTAGAGGCTTCACTTGGCACAACAAAACACAAAACTAAGATAAGGAGAGGTTGCTACAGTAGTAAACAACTTCCAAGACACAAATATAAAACAAATTACTGTAGCAAAATCACACATGGGTTATCTCCCAAGAAGTTGCTTTCTTTATAGCCATTAAGATGGGCTCAGCAGTTTTAATGATGCACTCGCAAGAAATAGTATTTGAAACAAAAGAGAGCACCAAGAGGCAAATCCAAAACACATTTAAGTCTAACATGCTTCCTATGCAAAGAAATCTTGTACACAAATAAATTCATGAAGAACAAAGTGACAAGCATAAGAAGATAAAACAGAAATAACTTCGAGATTTTAAGCATATAGAGAGGTGTTTTAGTACCATGCAAATTTCTACAACCATATTTTCCTCTCTCATAATAATTTTCAGTAGCTTCATGAACAAACTCAACAATATAGCTATCACATGCAGCATACTTTCCATGATCCATAAGCATATAATTTTTATCAAGTTCAAGAATAGTGGAATTAAAACTTTCAAACTTTCTTTTATTAATAATATAACAAGGTAGTTGATCAATCTCAAAAGATATGGGACTCATAGAATAAGTCAAGGACTCTCCAATCCCATTTTCATTAGTAGTACAATTAATATTATCAAGTAACATAGGACCATCATCTAGAGCTTTATCATAAACATTTGCTAAGCAAAATTCTTTAGTACCATGCATTTCGACATCGAGCACAAACAAAGCATTATCATAAGATTTATCAAAGTAGCATGGATTATCATATATAACAGCAGCATAATTATTCTCACAAGTTTTACTTATAGGTACTATTTCAAGAGAATCCACAGGAACATAACATTCAACCTCTTTCGGTAAGCATGGAGGACAATCAAATAGTGTAAGAGATAAAGAGTTACTCTCATTAGAAGGTTGGCATGGGTAGCTAATCCATTCTTCCTCCTTTTGTTCGTCTCTCTCCTCTTATTTTTCATCCAATGAGCATTCAGGTTCATCAATTTCCTCCTCTTTTTCATCCAATGAGCTTTCAGGTTCATCAGTTTCTTCTTCCACAGGTTCCTGCAAATTGTGAGTGCATTCTTGTGCATTAATGAGTCTCTCTTTATAATCAATGATATAAGGATTATCACCTAAGCATTCTATGCAACAATTAAGGATAGAAGAGACATAATCTTTAAGGTCCTTACAAACAACACAAGTTTCATAATTCTCAACCATGAAGGATTCGATCTCAGAGGCTCCCATAAACACGACAAATTGTTCTACCTCTTCGAACCCATAATGAATATAGCAATTCCGATTATAGTTCTTAATTAAAAATTCCTCACTAAAGCCACATTGAAATTTAAGATGTTTAGTATCCTGTTGAGAGCAACGAGTTTATATCATGGCGTTTAAGCAAGATTTTAGCAATTATATTCACTTTTTCTATCATAGCACTCATTACTTCACCAGCTCTTGATTTTCTATAATTATTATAACATTCTATAAGCTCCAAGTAGGTTGTTGGTTCTCCCATAACAGCAGTTTTTAATTTTTTTGGTTTTTCAAATTTTTATGGATTTTTTTGTATATGAGACAAATAAAACAAGACAAAAATAAACTAAGCAAAAGTAAACTACGCAAACTAATACTAGACAGAAATAAACTAAGCACAAATAAACTAGGCAAAAGTAAACTAAGCAAAGCAAAATAAAACAAATTAAAAACAGAGAGAGAGGTAGAGTGTACTCCCAGGTGAACTTATGAGTAGAGCTATGCCTCCCGGCAACGGCGCCGTAAAACGAGTCTTGATGACCCACAAGTATAGGGGATCGCGATAGTCTTCGAGGGTAGTATAACCCAAATTTATTGATTCGACACAAGGGGAGGTAAAGAATACTTATAAGCCTTAACAACTGAGTTGTCAATTCAGCTGCACCTGGAAAAGCATTAGTAACAGGGGTGATGTGAAAGTAGCAGTAATATGAAAGCAATAGTAACAGTAACACAGCAGCAGTAATAGCAATATGAGAGCGATGGCACCAGAAAATAGTTGATACTACTTCCAATGACATATAGAACAAGTATATTATGATGAGAGATGGACCGGGGTTCCCGACGATCTACACTAGTGGTAACTCTCCAATAAGTGACAAGTGTTGGGTGAACAAATTACAGTTGGGCAATTGATAGGAATCAAAGCATTAAGATAGAACATCCAGATTATTAATCATGTAGGCATGTTTTCCGTATATAGTCGTACGTGCTCGCAATGAGAAACTTGCACAACATCTTTTGTCCTACCAGCCGGTGGCAGCCGGGCCTCAAGGGAAACTATCTGGATATTAAGGTACTCCTTTTAATAGAGTACCGGAGCAAAGCATTAACACTCCGTGAAAACATGTGATCCTCACATCACCGCCATCCCCTCCGGTTGTCCCGATTTCGTCACTTCGGGGCCTTTGGTTCCGGACAGATGACATGTGCATACAACTTGTAGATACAATCTAAGCAACAAGTATAAAGCTCAAATCTAAGATCATGCCACTCGGGCCCTAGTGACAAGCATTAAGAATAACAAGATTGCAAGCAACAATAACTTCACAAACTTTATAGATAGACTAATCATAATGTATCATCCATCGGATCCCAACAAACACAACACCGATTACATCGGATGAATCTCAATCATGTAAGGCAGCTCATGAGACCATTGTATTGAAGTACATGGGGGAGAGTATACCGACATAGCTATCGCTAGAACCCGTAGTCCATGGGGGAACTACTCACGGAGGATGATGGAGGCGATGGCGTTGATGGAGATGGCTTCCGGGGGCACTTCCCCGTCCCGGCAGGGTGCCGGGACAGAGACTTCTGTCCCCCGAATTGGAGTTTCGCGATGGCGGTGGCGCCCCTGGAGTCTTTCTGGAGTTTCGTCAATTGGTGCGGTGTTTTTAGGTCGAAAGGGCTTTTATAGGCGAAGAGGCGGCGCAGGGGGGCACCTGGGGGCGCCACACCCTAGGCCGGCGCGGCCAGGGTCTGGCCCGCGCCGCCATGTGGTGTGGTGGCCCCTGGCCCCTCTCCGACTCTTCTTCGGTGTTCTGGAGCCTTCCGGGAAAAATAGGAGATTTGGCGTTGATTTCGTCCAATTCCGAGAATATTGCCCGAACAGCCTTTCTGGAACCAAAAACAGCAGAAAACAGGAACCGGCACTGTGGCATCTCGTTAATAGGTTAGTTCCGGAAAATGCATGAAATCATCATAAAGTGCAAGCAAAACATGTAAGTATGTCATAAAACAAGCATGGAACGACAGAAATTATGGATACGTCGGGGACGTATCAGCAACCAATGAAGCCAAAGGAACATTATTAGGATCAACATTAGATCTACCATTCACAAGCATAGACATAATAGCATCAATCTTATCACTCAAGGAGGAGGTTTCTTCAACAGAATTTACCTTCTTACCTTGTGGAGCCCTTTCGAGTGTGCCATTCGAGTAATTGATCATCATATTATCAAGAATCTTTGTTGCCGCCCCCAAAGTGATGGACATAAAAGTACCTCCAAGCACTGAATCCAATAGGTTCCGCGAAGAAAAATTCAATCCTGCATAAAAGGTTTGGATGATCATCCAAGTAGTTAGTCCATGGGTAGGGCAATTCTTTACCAAAGATTTCATTCTTTCCCATGCTTGGGAAACATGTTCATTATCCAATTGCTTAAAATTCATTATGCTACTTCTCAAAGATATAATTTTAGCAGGAGGATAATATCTACCAATGAAAGCATCTTTACATTTAGTCCATGAATCAATACTATTCTTAGGCAAAGATAGCAACCAATCTTTTGCTCTTCCTCTTAAGGGGAAAGGAAACAATTTCAATTTTATAATGTCTCCATCTACATCTTTATACTTTTGCATTTCACAAAGTTCAACAAAATTATTAAGATGGGCAGCAGCATCATCAGAACTAACACCAGAAAATTGCTCTCTCATAACAAGATTTAGTAAAGCAGGTTTAATTTCAAAAAATTCTGCTATAGTAGCAGGTGGAGCAATAGGTGTGCATAGGAAATCATTATTATTTGTGCTAGTGAAGTCACACAACTTAGTATTCTCAGGAGTATTCATTTTGACAGTAGTAAATAAAGCAAACTAAATAAAGTAGAGTAAATGCAAGTAACTAATTTTTTTGTGTTTTTAATATAGAGAACGCAAACAAGACAGTAAATAGAGTAAATGCAAGTAACTAATTTTTTTGTATTTTTGATATAAAGAGCAAACAAAGCAGTAAATAAAATCAAGTAAAGCAAGACAAAAACAAAGTAAAGAGATTGGATGTGGGAGACTCCCCTTGCAGCGTGTCTTGATCTCCCCGGCAACGGCGCCAGAAAAAGTCTTGCTGGCGTGTAGTTGACACACGTCCGTTGGGAACCCCAAGAGGAAGGTGTGATGCGTACAGCAGCAAGTTTTCCCTCAGTAAGAAACCAAGGTTATCGAACCAGTAGGAGTCAAGGAACACGTGAAGGTTGTTGGTGACGGAGCGTAGTGCGGCGCAACACCAGGGATTCCGGCGCCAACGTGGAACCTGCACAACACAATCAAAGTACTTTGCCCCAACGTAACAGTGAGGTTGTCAATCTCACAGGCTTGTTGTAAACAAAGGATTAGATGTATAGTGTGGAAGATGATGTTTGTTTGCGAAGAACAGTAAAGAATAAGTATTGCAGTAGATTGTATTTCAGATGTAAAGAATGGACCGGGGTCCACGGTTCACTAGTGGTGTCTCTCCCATAAGATAAATAGCATGTTGGGTGAACAAATTACAGTTGGGCAATTGACAAATAGAGAGGGCATAACAATGCACATACATGTCACGATGACTACTATGAGATTTAATCAGGGCATTACGACAAAGTACATAGACCGCTATCCAGCATGCATCTATGCCTAAAAAGTCCACCTTCAGGTTATCATCCGAACCCCTTCCAGTATTAAGTTGCAAACAACAGACAATTGCATTAAGTATGGTGCGTAATGTAATCAACACAAATATCCTTAGACAAAGCATTGATGTTTTATCCCTAGTGGCAACGAGCACATCGACAACCTTAGAACTTTACATCACTGTCCCGGATCCAATGGAGGCATGAACCCACTATCGAGCATAAATACTCCCTCTTGGAGTTACAAGTATCAACTTGGCCGGAGCCTCTACTAGCAACGGAGAGCATGCAAGAACATAAACAACATATATGATAGATTGATAATCAACTTGACATAGTATTCCATATTCATCGGATCCCAACAAACACAACATGTAGCATTACAAATAGATGATCTTGATCATGATAGGCAGCTCACAAGATCTAACATGATAGCACAATGAGGAGAAGACAACCATCTAGCTACTGCTATGGACCCATAGTCCAGGGGTGAACTACTCACACATCAATCCGGAGGCGATCATGGCGATGAAGAGTCCTCCGGGAGATGATTCCCCTCTCCGGTAGGGTGCCGGAGGCGATCTCCTGAATCCCCCGAGATGGGATTGGCGGCGGCGGCGTCTCAGTATGTTTTCTCGTATCGTGGCTCTCGGTACTGGGGTTTTCGCGACGAAGGCTTTAAGTAGGCGGAAGGGTGGGGTTGGAGGCGGCGCGAGGGGCCCACACCATAGGGCGGCGCGGGCCCCCCTCTGGCCGCGTGGCCCTATGGTGGCGGCGCCTCGTCGCCCCATGATGGCGTGTATTTCACACGTTCGTTGGGCAACCCCAAGAGGAAGGTATGATGCGCACAGCAGCAAGTTTTCCCTCAGAAAGAAACCAAGGTTTATCGAACCAGGAGGAGCCAAGAAGCACGTTGAAGGTTGATGGCGGCGGGATGTAGTGCGGCGCAACACCAGGGATTCCGGCGCCAACGTGGAACCTGCACAACACAACCAAAGTACTTTGCCCCAACGAAACGAGTGAGGTTGTCAATCTCACCGGCTTGCTGTAACAAAGAGTTAACCGTATTGTGTGGAAGATGATTGTTTGCGAGAAAACAGTAGAACAAGTATTGCAGTAGATTGTATTTCAGTAAAGAGAATTGGACCGGGGTCCACAGTTCACTAGAGGTGTCTCTCCCATAAGACGAACGAGCATGTTGGGTGAACAAATTACAGTTGGGCAATTGACACATAAAGAGGGCATGACCATGCACATACATATCATGATGAGTATAGTGAGATTTAATTGGGCATTACGACAAAGTACATAGACCGTCATCCAACTGCATCTATGCCTAAAAAGTCCACCTTCAGGTTATCATCCGAACCCCCTCCAGTATTAAGTTGCTAACAACGAGACAATTGCATTAAGTATTGCGCGTAATGTAATCGGTGACTACATCCTTGAACATAGCACCAATGTTTTATCCCTAGTGGCAACAGCACATCCGTAACCTTAGTGGTTCTTGTCACTCCTCCGCATTCACGGAGACATGAACCCACTATCGAGCATAAATACTCCCTCTTGGAGTTACTAGCATCAACTTGGCCAGAGCATCTACTAATAACGGAGAGCATGCAAGATCATAAACAACACATAGCATAACTTTGATAATCAACATAACAAGTAATCTCTATTCATCGGATCCCAACAAACGCAACATATAGAATTACAGATAGATGATCTTGATCATGTTAGGCAGCTCACAAGATCCGACAATGATAGCACAATGGGGAGAAGACAACCATCTAGCTACTGCTATGGACCCATAGTCCAGGGGTAGACTACTCACACATCACACCGGAGGCGACCATGGCGGCGTAGAGTCCTCCGGGAGATGATTCCCCTCTCCGGCGAGGGTGCCGGAGGCGATCTCTCGGATCCCCCGAGATGGGATCGGCGGCGGCGGCGTCTCTGGAAGGTTTTCCGTATCGTGGTTCTCGGTACTGGGGGTTTCGTCACGGAGACTTTTTATAGGCGGAAGGGCAGGTCAAGAGGCGGCACGGGGGCCCCACACCACAGGCCGGCGCGGCCAAGGGGGGGGCCGCGCCGCCCTATGGTGTGGCCCCTCCGTGGCCCCTCTTCGTCTCTCCTTCGGACTTCTGGAAGCTTCGTGAGAAAATAGGCCCCTGGGCTTTGATTTCGTCCAATTCCGAGAATATTTCCTTACTAGGATTTCTGAAACCAAAAACAGCAGAAAACAAGAACTGGCACTTCGGCATCTTGTTAATAGGTTAGTTCCAGAAAATGCACGAATATGACATAAAGTGTGCATAAAACATGTAGATAACATCAATAATGTGGCATGGAACATAAGAAATTATCGATACGTCGGAGACGTATCAGCATCCCCAAGCTTAGTTCCGCTCGTCCCGAGCGGGTAAAACGATAACACGGATAATTTCGGAGTGACATGCCATCATAATCTTGATCATACTATTTGTAAAGCATATGTAGTGAATGCAGCGATCGAAACAATGTATATGACATGAGTAAACAAGTGAATCATATAGCAAAGACTTTTCATGAATAGCACTTCAAGACAAGCATCAATAAGTCTTGCATAAGAGTTAACTCATAAAGCAATAATTCAAAGTAGAGATATTGAAGCAACACAAAAGAAGATTAAGTTTCAGCGGTTGCTTTCAACTTGTAACATGTATATCTCATGGATATTGTCAACATAGAGTAATATAATAAGTGCAATAAGCAAGTATGTAGGAATCAATGCACAGTTCACACAAGTGTTTGCTTCTTGAGGTGGAGAGAGATAGGTGAACTGACTCAACATTGAAAGTAAAAGAATGGTCCTCCATAGAGGAAAAGCATCGATTGCTATATTTGTGCTAGAGCTTTGATTTTGAAAACATGAAACAATTTTGTCAACGGTAGTAATAAAGCATATGCATCATGTAAATTATATCTTATAAGTTGCAAGCCTCATGCATAGCGTACTAATAGTGCCCGCACCTTGTCCTAATTAGCTTGGACTACCGGGTCATCACAATGCATTGTTTTTACCAAGTGTCACAAAGGGGTACCTCTATGCCGCTCTGTACAAAGGTCTAAGGAGAAAGCTCGCATTGGATTTCTCGCTATTGATTATTCTTCAACTTAGACATCCATACCGGGACAACATAGACAACAGATAATGGACTCCTCTTTTATGCATAAGCATATACCAACAATTAATAATTTTCTCATTTGAGATTTGAGGATTGTTGTCCAAAACTGAAACTTCCACCATGGATCATGGCTTTAGTTAGCGGCCCAATGTTCTTCTCTAACATATGCATGCTTAACCATATGGTGGTAGATCTCTCTTACTTCGGACAAGACGAACATGCATAGCAACTCACATGAAATTCAACAATGAAAAGTTGATGGCGTCCCCGGTGAACATGGTTATCGCACAACAAGCAACTTAATAAGAGATAAAGTGCATAATTACATATTCAATACCACAATAGTTTTTAAGCTATTTGTCCCATGAGCTATATATTGCAAAGGTGAATGATGGAATTTTAAAGGTAGCACTCAAGCAATTTACTTTGGAATGGCGGAAAATACCATGTAGTATAGGTAGGTATGGTGGACACAAATGGCATAGTGGTTGGCTCAAGTATTTTGGATGCATGAGAAGTATTCCCTCTCGATACAAGGTTTAGGCTAGCAAGGCTTATTTGAAACAAACACAAGGATGAACCGGTGCAGCAAAACTCACATAAAAGACATATCGAAAACATTATAAGACTCTACACCGTCTTCCTTGTTGTTCAAACTCAATACTAGAAATTATCTAGACCTTAGAGAAACCAAATATGCAAACCAAATTTTAGCATGCTCTATGTATTTCTTCATTAATGGGTGCAAAGCATATGATGCAAGAGCTTAAACATGAGCACAACAATTGCCAAGTATCACATTACCCAAGACATTTATAGCAATTACTACATGTATCATTTTCCAATTCCAACCATATAACAATTTAACGAAGGAGAAACTTCGCCATGAATACTATGAGTAGAAACCAAGGACATACTTGTCCATATGCTACAGCAGAGCGTGTCTCTCTCCCATAAAGTGAATGCTAGGATCCATTTTATTCAAACAAAACAAAAAAACAAAAACAAACCGACGCTCCAAGAAAAAGCACATAAGATGTGATGGAATAAAAATATAGTTTCAGGGGAGGAACCTGATAATGTTGTCGATGAAGAAGGGGATGCCTTGGGCATCCCCAAGCTTAGACGCTTGAGTCTTCTTGATATGTGCAGGGGTGAACCACCGGGTGCATCCCCAAGCTTAGAGCTTTCACTCTCCTTGATCATGTTGCATCATACTCCTCTCTTGATCCTTGAAAACTTCCTCCACACCAAACTCGAAACAACTCATTAGAGGGTTAGTGCACAATATAAATTGACATATTCAGAGGTGACACAATCATTCTTAACACTTCTGGACATTGCATAATGCTACTGGACATTAGTGGATCAAAGAAATTCATCCAACATAGCGAAAGAGGCAATGCGAAATAAAAGGCAGAATCTGTCAAAACAGAACAGTTCGTATTGACGAATTTTAAAATGGCACCAGACTTACTCAAATGAAAATGCTCAAATTGAATGAAAGTTGCGTACATATCTGAGGATCATGCACGTAAATTGGCTTAATTTTCTGAGCTACCTACAGGGAGGTGGACCCAGATTCGTGACAGCAAAGAAATCTGGAACTGTGCAGTAATCCAAATCTAGTACTTACTTTTCTATCAACGGCTTAACTTGGCACAACAAAACACAAAACTAAGATAAGGAGAGGTTGCTACAGTAGTAAACAACTTCCAAGACACAAAATAAAAACAAAGTACTGTAGCAAAATAACACATGGGTTATCTCCCAAGAAGTTCTTTCTTTTCAGCCATTAAGATGGGCTCAGCAGTTTTAATGATGCACTCGCAAGAAATATTATTTGAAGCAAAAGAGAGCTTCAAGAGGCAAATTCAAAACACATTTAAGTCTAACATGCTTCCTATGAAGAGGAATCTTGTAAATAAACAAGTTCAAGAAGCATAATGCAACAAGCGTAGAAAGATAAAACAAGTGTAGCTTCAAAAATTTCAGCACATAGAGAGGTGTTTTAGTAACATGAAAATTTCTACAACCATATTTTCCTCTCTCATAATAACTTTCAGTAGCATCATAAGCAAACTCAACAATATAACTATCACATAAAGCATTCTTATCATGAGTCTCATGCATAAAATTATTACTCTCCACATAAGCATAGTCATTCTTATTAATTGTAGTGGGAGCAAATTCAACAAAGTAGCTATCATTATTATTCTCATCACCATAATCATCAAATGTAGGAGGCATAGTATAATCATAATAAACTTTATCCTCAATAGTAGGTGGCACCAAAATACCACTATCATCATAAATGGGAGGCAAAGTGTCATCAAAGTAAATTTTCTCCTCCATGCTTGGGGGACTAAAAAGTTCATGCTCATCAGAGCCAGCTTCCCCAAGCTTAGAATTTTCCATAGCATTAGCAACAATGGTGTTCAAAGCATCCATAGTAATAACATTCCCATTAGCATGCATATAAAGTTCCATGGGTTTTTTAATTCTCTCTTCAAATACATCATGTCCTAATTCAAGATAAAGTTCATAAAGATCTCTCATATTTTTGTGATTTTCCATTATGCTTAACTAGTGAAATAAAAACATGCATGATATTAAGTAAAGTAAAACAAGTAACTAATTTTTTTGTGTTTTTGATATAGCAAACAAGATAGCAAATAAAGTAAAACTAGCAACTAATTTTTTTGTATTTTGATTTAGTGCAGCAAACAAAGTAGTAAATAAAACTAAGCAAGACAAAAACAAAGTAAAGAGATTGAGAAGTGGAGACTCCCCTTGTAGCGTGTCTTGATCTCCCCGGCAACGGCGCCAGAAATCTATGCTTGATGGCGTGTATTTCACACGTTCGTTGGGCAACCCCAAGAGGAAGGTATGATGCGCACAGCAGCAAGTTTTCCCTCAGAAAGAAACCAAGGTTTATCGAACCGGGAGGAGCCAAGAAGCACGTTGAAGGTTGATGGCGGCGGGATGTAGTGCGGCGCAACACCGGGGATTCCGGCGCCAACGTGGAACCTGCACAACACAACCAAAGTACTTTGCCCCAACGAAACAGTGAGGTTGTCAATCTCACCGGCTTGCTGTAACAAAGAGTTAACCGTATTGTGTGGAAGATGATTGTTTGCAGAAAACGAGTAGAACAAGTATTGCGGTAGATTGTATTTCAGTAAAGAGAATTGGACCGGGGTCCACAGTTCACTAGAGGTGTCTCTCCCATAAGACGAACAGCATGTTGGGTGAACAAATTACAGTTGGGCAATTGACAAATAAAGAGGGCATGACCATGCACATACATATCATGATGAGTATAGTGAGATTTAATTGGGCATTACGACAAAGTACATAGACCGTCATCCAACTGCATCTATGCCTAAAAAGTCCACCTTCAGGTTATCATCCGAACCCCTCCAGTATTAAGTTGCTAACAACGGACAATTGCATTAAGTATTGCGCGTAATGTAATCGAGTGACTACATCCTTGAACATAGCACCAATGTTTTATCCCTAGTGGCAACAAGCACATCCGTAACCTTAGTGGTTCTTGTCACTCCTCCAGATTCACGGAGACATGAACCCACTATTGAGCATAAATACTCCCTCTTGGAGTTACTAGCATCAACTTGGCCAGAGCATCTACTAATAACGGAGAGCATGCAAGATCATAAACAACACATAGCATAACTTTGATAATCAACATAACAAGTAATCTCTATTCATCGGATCCCAACAAACGCAACATATAGAATTACAGATAGATGATCTTGATCATGTTAGGCAGCTCACAAGATCCGACAATGATAGCACAATGGGGAGAAGACAACCATCTAGCTACTGCTATGGACCCATAGTCCAGGGGTAGACTACTCACACATCACACCGGAGGCGACCATGGCGGCGTAGAGTCCTCCGGGAGATGATTCCCCTCTCCGGCAGGGTGCCGGAGGCGATCTCCTGGATCCCCCGAGATGGGATTGGCGGCGGCGGCGTCTCGGAAGGTTTTCCGTATCGTGGTTCTCGGTATCGGGGGTTTCGTCACGGAGACTTTTTATAGGCGGAAGGGCAGGTCAAGAGGCGGCACGGGGGCCCCACACCACAGGCCGGCGCGGCCAAGGGGGGGCCGCGCCGCCCTATGGTGTGGCCCCTCCGTGGCCCCTCTTCGTCTCTCCTTCGGACTTCTGGAAGCTTCGTGAGAAAATAGGCCCCTGGGCTTTGATTTCGTCCAATTCCGAGAATATTTCCTTACTAGGATTTCCGAAACCAAAAACAGCGAGAAAACAAGCAATCGGCACTTCGGCATCTTGTTAATAGGTTAGTTCCAGAAAATGCACGAATATGACATAAAGTGTGCATAAAACATGTAGATAACATCAATAATGTGGCATGGAACATAAGAAATTATCGATACGTCGGAGACGTATCACCCCACTTCGTAACCCTTTCGGTCTTCTGGAAGCTTCGTGGAAAAATAAGACCCTGGGCGTTGATTTCGTCCAATTCCGAGAATATTTCCTTTGTAGGATTTCTGAAACCAAAAACAACAGAAAACAACGAAGCGGCTCTTCGGCATCTCGTCAATAGGTTAGTGCCGGAAAATGCATAATAATGACATAAAGTGTGTATAAAACATGTGAGTATCATCATAAAAGTAGCATGGAACATAAGAAATTATAGATACGTTTGAGACGTATCAGAGTTCTTCAAGTTTCCCCATGTTACCGAGAGGATTGTCAGAAGCCACGGAGCTTCAGCAAGGCGGAAACAAGAGGTGAAACTCGGAGAACTCTGGGGGGCTACTGTTGTGGGTATACTTCATGGGTGTACCATCGACAGTGCCTAGATCCGGCAAGCCCGGATGGCCCACAGATGGTGATGTGGCATGTGGCCCATCGGGCGGCCCAGTTGCTGTAGATCGTGAAGGATGAAGTCCAGCCCAGGATCAGGGAGCCGGATCCAAACCGACCTACGAAGGAGCTTGGATCCGTGGAGGCCCATAAGGAACTCGGATCCAGTACGACATAGATGGAAGGGGGATCATTGACGTACACGGCAAGACATTGTGCCGTAGTTAGGCAACCTGTAATCCGGCTAGGACACTCCATGTAAACCCTAGATTCGTGCGCCTTTATAAGCCGGATCCTGGGAGCCCTAGAGGCACAACCACAACTCATTGTAACAACGCGAAAGCGCTCATATAATTCCAGACAAGCAGCAGTAGGCCCTATCTTCGAGCAGGTGTTCCGAAGCTGGGTAAATCGCGTACCACCGTCCCGAGGACTCTCCGCCCTATGGCCCCTACTTTCTCTCCCCCTCATGAGGATCCCTCCTCCAGGGTACCATCGAATAGGCAACGACAATACCTCTCAAAATACATTTTCAACACCTTTGTTTTATTCAAAATAAAACGCTATAGCACATGAGTAATCTCTGCTTCCGTCGGTGAAGGGGCTTTCTTTTACTTTTATGTCGAGTCTTCATCTTCTAACTTTATGCACCAATTAAGAGAGCAGAGTTGTCATTCTGAGTATAATGTGCATAGTCCCAAGATTTATTATTGATTGATTCATAATTATGTTATTGCATGTTCTCAAATTATTTGTATCTAGTCACCCTTTTGAACTTTAAAGATGTCCTATGCATTTATGTTTTGCTATTCCATGAAGGACAAGCTTAATACCACTTTGCTATGTTTTCTCTATGATAAAAAACAAATAGTTGCTTTCAGTGCACTATTATTCATGATCTTTTGTTTGAGTTACTTTTCATGTTGTAACATAGTTGCTAAGTTCTATTGTTAGAATTATATCTATCATGCCTATGTTTAGAGTACTTTGATCTCAGCTTACAATGCTTTTACAATAACTTGATCAAGATTGTGTTGGCTGCATGTCACCTCAAAAATTTATTTTTGTTATCACTTACCTACTCGAGGACGAGCATGAGTTAAGCTTGGGGATGCTGATATGTTGCAAACGTATCTATAATTTTTGATGCTCCATGCTTGTTTTACACCAATTGCTATATGTTTTGTTTACACTTTGTGGCATTTTTATGCATTTTCTGGAACTAACCTATTAATAATATGCCACAGTGTCAGTTCCTGTTTTCTGCTTTTTTTGTATTTCAGAAAAGTTTTTATGGAAATATTCTCGGAATTGGACGAAACAAAAGCCGAAGTTCCTATTTTCCTGTCACGAAGACGGAGTCCGAAGGAGAGACGAAGAGGTGCACCAGGGTGGCCACTCCACCAATAGGCGCGGGCCCACCCCTAGCCTTGCCTAGGCATGGTGTGCCCCCCGGGCGCCCACCGACCTCGCCCCTTCGCCTATAAATTGACATCCTCGGGGAAAACCCTAAATACCCGAGCCTCCATCCACGAAAAGTTCCGCACCCGCCGCCATCGTCGACCCTAGTTCGGGAGGGTTCTGAAGCTCTTCCTGGCACCCTGCCGGAGAGGGAGATCATCACCGGAGGCCTCTTCATCACCATGCCTGCCTCCGAAGTGATGTGTGAGTAGTTTATTTTTGGACAACGAGTCCATAGCAGTAGCTAGATGGTTGTCTTCTCCTCCTTATGCTTCATGTCTAGATCTTGTGAGCTGCCTAACATGATCAAGATCATCTTTATGTAATGCTGGGATCCAATGAATATTGAGTACTATGATTGTGTTGATTATAGATCTGTTTTATATGTTATTTGTGATCTTGCATGCTCTCCGTTGCTAATAGATGCTCTGGCCAAGTATGTGCTTGTGACTCCAAGAGGGGGTATTTATGCTCGATAGTGGGTTCATGCCTCTGTTAATATGGGAGAGTGAAAATAACTCCTAAGGTTGTAGATATGTTGTTGCTACTAGGGAGAAAACAACAATGCTTTATCCAAAGATAATTCTATTGTTTACTTTACACACTTAACTTAATGCAATAATCTATTGCTTGCAACTTAATACCCAAAGTTTGTTCGGATGATATCCTGAGGGTAGATTATTAGTCATAGATGCAGTTGGATTACGGTCTATGAATCTTGTTGTAATGCCCAAGTGGATCTCATAGTAATCATCTTGTCATGTATGATCTTTATTCTGTCAAATGCCTAGCTGTAATTTGTTTACCCAGCATGTTATTTATCTTTATGAAGAGACACCTATAGTGAACTATGGACTCCGGTCCTTTCTTTTACACTATTAAAACCATCTACTGCAAATACATGTTATGTTTCCTTACTGCAAGCACAATTATACACAACGAACAAGGTACTTAGTACCTAATCCTACAGTCGGAGTGGTTAGACACCTACTTAAACCTGGGAGCAGACTACCCAAGTACAAAAGCAATGTTCAACAGCCTCTACATGACTACATGATAGTCCGTTATGCACAAAAGCAAGTGTGTAACAACCTCCTATAGAGGCCAGCACAACTACTGACGACGACGATCAGACAGTAATAGAGACAGGGATCAAGCACTAGCATCTTAACAGAGAGGATTGATGTCTACGCACGCTTCTTATTCATGTAGACAGTGTTGGGCCTCCAAGAGCAGAGGTTTGTAGAACAGCAGCAAGTTTCCCTTAAGTGAATCACCCAAGGTTTATCGAACTCAGGGAGGTAGAGGAAAAAGATATCCCTCTCAAGCAACCCCGCAATTACGATACAAGAAGTCTCTTGTGTCCCCAACACATCTAATACCCTTGTCAGATGTATAGGTGCACTAGTTCGGCGAAGAGATAGTGAAATACAAGTAGTATGGATGTATATGAGTGGTAATAGCAATCTGAATAAAATATGGCAGCGAGTAAACATGCAACAGAACAGTAAATAAACGGAGATTCGATGTTTGGAAACAAGGCCTAGGGATCATACTTTCACTAGTGGACACTCTCAACATTGATCACATAATAAACCCACTCTACACTCTCTTGTTGGATGACAAACACCATTAATTGTGTAGGGCTACAAGAGCACCTCAATGCCGGAGTTAACAAGCTCCACAACATTCGATGTTCATATTTAAATAACCTTAGAGTGCATGATAGACCAACGCAATTATACCGAGTACTAACATAGCATGCACACTCGTCAACATCAGCTATGAAAGGGGGAATAGATCACATCAATACTATCATAGTAATAGTTAACTTCATAATCTACAAGAGATCACAATCATAACCTATACCAAGTACTTCATGATGCACACACTTGTCAACATTACATCATGGAGGAGGAATAGACTACTTTAATAACATCACCAGAGTAACACATAGATGATATTCAACTAGATCACAAAGAGAGAGATGAACCACATAGCTACGGTAGAGCCCTCAGCCTCGGGGGAGAATTACTCCCTCCTCATCATGGAGACAGCGATGGCGGTGAAGATGGCGGTGGAGATACCTTCCGGGGGCACTTCCCCGTCCCGGTAGGGTGCCGGAACGGAGACTTCTGTCCCTCGAATTGGAGTTTCGTGATGACGGCGGCTCTAGAAGGTTTTCTGCTATTTCGTCAATCCGTGTCGAGGATTTAGGTCAGGACGGCTTAAATAGGCGAAGAGTCAGAGCCGGAAGGGCCACGGGGCCCCCTCACAGTAGGGGGGCGCCCCCCCTTAGGCCGCGCCGCCACCATGTGTGGGGCCCCCAGGGATCCCCTCTGGTCCCACTCTGGCTCTCTGGAAGCTTCCGGGGAAAATAAGGTTCTGAGCGTTGATTTCGTCCAATTCCGAGAATATTTCCTTACTAGGATTTCTGAAACCAAAAACAGCAGAAAATAGGAACTGGCACTTCGGCATCTCGTCAATAGGTTAGTTCCGGAAAATGCATAATAATGACATATAATGTGTATAAAACATGTGAGTATCATCATAAAAGTAGCATGGAACATAAGAAATTATAGATACGTTTGAGACGTATCAAGGATCAACATAAGGCCCCTCGCGATGCCTCCTACAGCTGAATATGCTGGAGCATGTAGTCTCCTTCCTGAAGACGTTGACCTTGAAGCCGTCGTCCTTAGGGGTGAAGACGGTCGTGTCGTCAACGCGGAGGCCAAGCCTGGCGGCGAAGTCGCTCTAGGACTTGATGAAGCCGACGCGCTCGACCCTCCACTTGAGCTACACCTTCCACTCGCAGCGCTCGCCCATGTACAAGCACACCTTCACCGGCGGGCAATTGTTCTTCAGCTTGTACATGCTAATCAGGTGCTTCTCCATGTAGGGCGGCACGACGAGGGAAATGAGGTCCTGGCTCTCCAGCTGCACGAAGAACGCCGACACCCGCACCTTGGGAGCGTGCCCCAGGTCAGCAGGACCGCCGACGTGAACCCTTGGCGCGGTGATCTGCCCGTGGGCTTCCATGAACCTTAGATTGGGGTCACGTAGCTGCACCTGGACGACAATGTCCCTTGCGTCCAGTATGGGCCCGTCTGGGAAGGTTTCCAGGAAGACCCAGTTCTACAGATGCAATGAGAATGCAAAGACTTAGCTATACTTGCATTGTGAGCACCAGAGATAGGGATGAAGTCCATGATGGTCAATCACAAGATCGTCATGCCAATGCCAATGTGAAGCAGTGTCATGGACATGACAATGTCAAGCCCATGATGGAGCATGACAATGTCAAGCAATGTCATGGACTTGACATTGTCAAGTCCATGATGGAGCATGCCAATGTCAAGCTCCATCATGGACTTGCCAATGTCATGTCCATGACAGTGCTTGACATTGCCAATGTCAAATCCATGATGTTTGGCATGCCAATGTCAAGCAATGTGAAGCTCGGCATGTCATGCCTGCCAAGCTCAAGCTTCATCATGGACTTGATATTGTCATGTCCATGACATTCATGCCAAGCTCAAACTCCATCATGGACTTGATATTGTCATGTCCATGACATGCAGAGCTTAACACTTCACATGCAGTGCACATTGACATGGATCCTATCTACATGCACATCAATCGGAGCAGCTACAATGTCGTCGACCACATCTACATTAGCATCTATCAGATAGGGAGGGATTAAGAGTGCTTACGATGGGGTGGTGTGAAAGTGGCCCCGACTGAGGAGGAGGCCACGCACCGACGCCGGCATGTCCTAGAGGAAGTCGCACTCATCGGAGCAGGAGCACCCATCGGCTGGTAGGGCGCCAGGGCCGCGGTCGGGAAGCGGGGAGCCAGAGCCGCGGTCAGGAAGCACGTGGTCGGCTGAATGGCGGCGGCGCGAAGCGCCATTCGGAGCAGCCGGCCGCGGCATGCCCCATGGCATCGGCGGGTGCATCGGGGTCGACGTGAACCGGGGTGGGGGTCCATCTCCCTGTTGGAGCCCGGTGCACCCGCCGCCATTGCCGCCGCCCTCTAGGACGGAAACCCTAGGGGGCAGGGCTGGAAAACCCTCGGAATCGAGGGATCTGCCGATTTAATCCCTTCGGCGTGAAGAGCGACGACGGCAGCGCTGCGAGTTGCCATGCCGGCGGGCCTGGTGGCAACCGGCGATGGCTGATTCAACATCGGTACGCTACCGGTGTCGATCTGCACCGCCGAATCGCGGCCATCGGCCTCGTACTCGTGGACGATGCACATGAGGGCCTCGTTCGACCTCGTCGCCGTCGGGCGGATGGCGGGATCCATCGGAGTTGGAGTGGAAGGTGGCGGAGGAGGCCATTGGACGGAGGTTGATGCGACAATGCCTTTGTCAGTGACAAAGAGAGTTGAATGAGGGAACCGGTGACTGGAAGTGGGGAGCCAGGGCCAAGAAAACGCGATGTCTCCCGGCTCCACACGTGCAACCGTTGCACAAGGGCGTGCAAAATCGCATGACAACAAGACAAGCCCGCTGGGAACTGCCGATTCGATCCGGCGTTCCTCCAGGCCTATCCCAGGGTGATTTGACAACCGGTTGGGCCAGAGCAGGGTGGGCTTCGAGGCAACCAAACAAGCCGATTTCTGCTGGACCGATGCGAGCTAGAGGCGCCCAGCCTACCAAACGTGCCCTATAATGACACAAAACACTGTGGTAGCTTCTAGATGGTTACATTATACTCTTAATATATATGTATACGGGTATACATAGTATAATACAGTTATAGAAAATACTATACGTACAACTATACATTCTAACATGGCCTTATCAGGAATCTTCCTGCTAGGCCCGGTCGTATCCGTGGGACAAAGGCTTATGAAACTTGCAATATGGGTTTTATAGGACCGAGGTTTGGGTTATGGATTAAGGTTCCTTGACCGGACCGTCTAGTTTATTTTGAACACTATGTTCTTCTGTAGATGCTAGATATTTGAATCTCAACCAGTTTGGTTGACGACATCTTAGTTTTCAGAAAGTCTTCTATTGTCGGTACAGTGGCATTAGGCGCAACTTGGAGCGGAAACACAGTTTATTCAATATCAGAGACATGATATTGACGTCTTGAAAAATCTCGAAACAATGGAGTGCTCGTGTCTTTGGTAACATAGGGATCAATGCGACTCCGGTCAACTCATTGACAGGATCCATGACAAGCTTAGATTATAAGAGAGTGCTATGGTGGGAGGGAGAGAACACCTAGCACGAGATTAGGCGTAGATTCTGGGTTGGAGTTGGAGTTAGCCTGAACAGACTCTTAGGGCATGTACAACGCATAGCCGCTTATCTAGAGGCTTAACCAGAAAAAAAAACTAGACGATCAGGGGTTGGATCCAGGCGCTAGCTCCTCTCCCTCCATCTTTAAACATAGAAACCAGCGCTTAGGGCATCTCCAGGGGGTGCGATGGATTTTATTGTCCGTGAGTAATCATTTGCGTCGCATCGCGGACGGTAAAATGATTGTTTTTGTTCGCACGTTCGTTTGCGTCTGGGGGTGGCTCCAGCAGGGCGACGCATTTTTTTACTTGTTTTTTTTTCCTCTACTCCATTTAAACATAGTTCTAAATATTTGGAACATGATTTTACACAAGCTAATACATAGTTTAGAACATGATTTACACAAACTAATACATAGTTTGAACCATGGTTGACACAAATAAAACATTAAAAAAAAGAAACCAATTGTGTTGATTTTCGTATGTTCGCTGCCAAGAAAGAACATTCGAGGGTACACCCAATCACCCAAACTGGGTGGCCCTGTTGGTTCTTTCAAGGAAGAACATCCAGAAACCTCCACTAGCAGCTTCAATTGGCTCGTAGCCATATTCGCTGCAAAGAAAGAACACTCTAAGTTCTAACTATTGGTGTCCAAGCCGGATTCGCCGGTGTGGTAGTGCCTGCGGCATGCTGTGTCGTCGAATATCTTCACGATCATCTCGCCATCACCCTCGTAGAGGAAGGTGAGCTGGCAGCCGAGCTCGAGCTCGAGGTCGCGGGCGAACTTGTCCCACCCCGTGTGCAGGTACATCTTGCCCTGACCGTCGAACAAGACCTCGACATTCCGCCGACAGAAGTTGCAGATGGCCTCCCGTAGCTGCAACTGCGCCGGCTCGACGCCATCGATGAACTCGGTGAACTTGTCCGGGAACCACTTGATGCCGAGTGGATCGTCGTCGATGCGGAGGAGGAACTCGAAGCAGCGGTCCTCCTGCGAAGACGAGGAGGACGCAGGCGACGGCGACCGTGGTGTCGTAGCTGCTCCACCACGGTGGCCCCTGCCCCGGCCACGGCCCCGGGGGCACCCAGGCCCGCGGCCTCGACCGCCTCGCTGGCCACCAGGTCCCGCCATGGACTTCCTCGCGGGTATGGCTGCGTCACAGGAAGAGCTAGGCGGCGCTACGGAGGAACTTGTGGCGGCTAGTGTTTGCTTGGAGGAGTGGATGAGGAAGAAGAACGAGCGTCCTCTTTATATAGGCCGGAGGCAGGAGACGGCCACGAGACGCGTGGCGTCGCCATTAACTTCGTTGGCGGAGGTGGGCGGCGGCCGCTCGGCAGCCGAGGCATCGCCATTAACGTGGCGCAGATTGCCGAATCGACGCAGCGGCGCCAGTCGCTGGCGCGCCTGAGAAGACGCATCGACGCAGGGTTGCTGCCAGGCAGGCTCGACGAAACATCCGCCAGATGCGAGCGAACACTTTCCGCGTCCGTGCAGCGTCCGCAGAGACGCATACGAGGCGAATATTTGAGCCAGATTTGCGTCGCCGCGGACGGCCCGATCACTTTTCATCACCCGCTGGAGGAGGGTCCAGATGCATTTCCGGTCACGGCGGACACAAACGATCGCTCAGCATCCTTTTGCGTCGCGCCGCTGGAGATGCCCTTACGAGAAAAGAGTCCAGATTATAGGCAAGCACCCGGGACGAGAGTTTGCATCAACGCAAATTATATTATACACTATATAAAAATTGAACGATTTTACTACCCATAATGATTTGAGCACTGTAGATAGGTGAATTATCCATTCGTTCCTTCAATTATTGCGTGACGCGTAGGCTTTTTCTAGATTGTTTCCTTATCTCTTCGCTAACTACTTATTTGTAACTTTTTTTCGCTGTTTATTTTCTTCGGCAGTTCCCGGTCGCCGGTTACCATGGAACGGTCAAAGAAAGAGAACGAAGGAATTCTCGCACCGCTTTGACTAAGTACGGAGTATTTTTTTAGTGTGTTCTCTCTAGAAAAAATTGGTGGCACTTTTTCTCCCTACGCCCTCTTGATTTCCACGTCCACTCTTCATCATGCCCCTCTCTTTCTTCCTCAGCGGCTAGGTTTTCTTCGAGAAAAGGAATTGGATAAGCAGAGTTGGTGCAGATGAGCACCAGTGCTCATAGTTTTAAAATATTCAAAAACTGCAGATTTGCGTTTCAAAAAATTGTCACATTTATTCCGTGAATACATATACATATTCTAAATATTCGTGCAAAGTTTCGGTAGAAATTGCATTGTATTTTGAGCTATAGGAAAATGATAAATTTGTGGCTACGTATAGGGGTAGATATTTGTCAGAAATTTGTCTTTTTTGTATAGCTCAAAATACAACATATTTTTCTCCAAATTTTCCACCGTACCTTCGAAATGTTTATATATATGTGGTATTTAATTTCACCTTTTTAGAATCCAACAAATGATTTTTAAATATGAGGTCATCATGTGCCAAATACTTTTTTCGAGGAATTGGCATAACTACCGATAATTTATTCCCTAGGGCTCGCTGCAAGCGACGCGTTGTACATTCCCATAGCAACCAATTTAGGCAAAATCTAGGGGTAATTGCTTGCTTCTTCTTTTGTAAAAATATGGCGTGCAGTTTGTGTGCTCTTGAAAAATAAATGAATATCAGAGACATGATTCTGTACACACCGACTACATGAAACAGTTCGTGTGTGGCAGGGTATTAGTATTATACAACAATTTTGTGCATGAATTTGTTCTGTATGGAAAAACAATCCAGGAAAAAAATGAAACAACAACTAAAGCAACGACAACATAAAGTAGAAACAAAAGTTGAACAATGTTGTTCTCGGCATTTGCACAAGTACTCATGGGGTAACATGGTGAACTTCATTACGGCAGGCAGGAGGCATGCACTAGTCGACGTGGACGGAGGCATAACAACTTGCAGCATGGTGAACTCCGGCAGCAAAGCGCATTTCAGCAATACCATACTCTGCACAATCAAGAGGAAAAAAATGCGTCAAAACAGAGTGGACATCCCCACCAACTGTATGTAAAAGTGGCACCATTATATCTGGCCATGGGCAGCCCGGCCCGACGGCCCGGCCCGGGCCCGACCTGAAAAACTCGGGCTTGGGCCAGAAATGTTGGCCCGACTGCCGGGCCAGGCCGGGCCTGGGTAGCCCGAAAACTCACTTTAACACTACGGCCCGGCCCGCGGCTCGATGGCCCGACGGGCTTGGTGGGAATTTGGTCGGGTCGGGCCGGGCTTGGGCCAGATTATTTTGCGTCGGGCCTACCTCGGGCCGGCCCGAGGCCCGGCCCGGCCCGACACATGCCCAGGTATAGGCACCATACAGATAAAAAAAAAAGTGGCACCATCGATAGGTAAAGATGCACAAAAACTGCCAGGCTTTTTTTCCTTGCATGACTTAAGTAGCTCCTATACTCCTTCCCTTTTATTTACTTTATTTACGTTATAGGTTTAGTCAAAGTTAAATTTATCATGTTTAACTAAAAAATATAGAAAAATATCAACATTCTTAATTCCAAATGCATATAATATGAAAACATACTCTATGAAATTTCAATGGTATAGATTTTACATTCTACATGTTGTTATTTCTAAAAATATTCAAAATAATTGTGAAGGGAGGGAATACTTCCTAGTTCGACTTATAATTTCCTTTAGAACATGCATCCTTTAAAACGCTTCGCAGCTCACATCGACAATGGAGCAACGGTTAAACGAAGGTGACTCCGGCGTCGCCCCTGCCTTCTTGTTCCTATCGCCTTATTCCCGTCTCCCTCCGAACTACCTCCTCTCTTGCCTGTCCACCACCGCTGACGTTAAGGTGGCGCTAGCATATATACTTACCAGGCTATGATCTATGCACGGGGCGCCGGCCCCACACAGTGAGCCTTGGTTCTCCGCCATCGGTTAGACCTTTCTTCTTCCTTCGTCTATCCACCCCTCTTCCCAGATCTCCCCTCTCCGATCGAACGGCTTCTAGACGGCCACGCGATAAGACCAACTCACAGCCGCTTAAAACTTTGCCAGGAAAACTGAATATGCTACTCCGTAATTTATCTTGGAGAAGAACGCATGACGAGAAGTTCAGGAAACATCATCATACGGAGGGGTTTTATTTCTTAGTTTTCTCTTTCTTTGTTTTGGCTGTGTGCACCCGTACTGCCATTAATTAGGGTATTGCGTTGTTGCAGAGGCTGTGTGTAATTTGTATCTTCTGATATTAATATATTTTCTTTATCGAAAAATGTAACTCCTTATCCCTAGTCAGGCATGAAATTTTTTTTGGTAATTGAAATCTATTCTCAAACCAGTGGAGTATTTCCTGTGTGGTTCAAATAGAAAAACTCTACTTGCATTTAGCAGACTCCAGTGTAAGTACATAAGAATGCAAAAAATTAAAACTATTACAAAATCACAATGTTCAGGGAAAAAAAATCCGTGTGAACACTGTATTACAAAGCCTGTTCTGAACAATCACCTATGTTGGGAGGGATAAACATGTCTTTTTTTTCAAAAAAAAAACAAATTAATGAACAATCATATATGGAAGAATAACAAGCATAAGCTCCATAATTTGTATTTATATATCCCCTATAGCATCATTCATCATGATTTGTCAATATGTGTTAGTGATGTTTGTTGGAAGGACAAATATCAAAGACAAGTAGTAAATGACAGAGACATTAATGGAAAAAACTGACCAGCCGAGATGCTGCATCAACAATCAAGATCCTCGTCAAGGCACTAATATGACGCTCGACAACTCATGCAAATCAGGAGAAACCTCTAAAAGACTTGTATCGAAAGCAGAATTCGGTTGATCATTTGAGCTTTCTGCTGTACCACCTGATCGGAGCAACATGACTTTTGGCCCATTTGGGTGCTTCTTAGCGACCTTTTCCCATTTTTTTTGGGTTTCTTTACTAACTCCAGGATGAAGAGTGACCTCCTCAAGAAGTTTAAAACACTCGATATTGATGCCAGAAAGGTCATTTAGATCTTTACAGAGAAGCTGAAGTGTGACGAGGTAGGCCAAAGCTCCTTGTCTGATTGTGGGGAATGTTGGACATTTTAGCTCCAAACAAAGGCGTACAAGCCTGGGCAGTGCCTTAACTTCAATGATGAACTCCTCAATGCCATGAGCAATAAGTGTTAAATACTGCAGGTATCCCAGATTACTCAAGGTTTCAAGAAGACCAGTTGTAAGTTTAGTCCTAGTCTTAAGGCATAACTCCCTGAGACCCTGAACTGAAACAACAAACAGAGGCAACTTGGTCATGTTGCCATGCAATTTCAGAGAGCTGAGATAGCAGTGTCCTCCTATGGCATCTAGGAATTTTTCAGAGCATTCATCGAAACGAAGCGACAAAGAGCGTGTAGTATCATTATTTTCCTCCTTTTTCGTATGAATGAACTGTTGAATGGCATTTGTAAGATCATTCCACTCAGTTGTACTTGCAGATGGCTTACACCAAATTTTCACCTTTCTCAGTTTATTCATATGGCCCATTAGCTGAAGAAACCCTTCGCTTCCGTCTGTGAGAAATCCTGCTAGTGTTTCGATGTTACTTTTTCCTTCTGAGAGAAACTTCTGTACTTCAGTCCCTGTCTTCTTTCTGAGGAAAACAGTCTTTGTATAGAAGTCACCTGAAAGCCTAAACTGTCCAAATATGTGCATTAAACAGGGCAACAAAAAGACTTCCACAGGCAGCATATGTACCTCTGTTTTCCTTACATCAAGTACCACCAAATGTTCCAGTTTTGCGATATCTGCTGGAAGTATGGTAACACTTCCCCCAAGGCTCAGATATTTCAGCAGCAGCAGATTGCATATGCCTTCAAGATGACCATCCTTCAAATCATCACAATTTTCAAGATCCAGTACTCGCAGCAGTTTATACTTACTGAAGTCAAGTACAGTTTCACATGCCTTCCCAAAGATTGTCAGAGACCGGACAAGTGATAAATCAATATCTCCGAAACTGTCACCATCTTCAGCAGTATTATGATGGAGAGAAAGCCGGCGGAAGTATTCACCATCTTTCTTGTTATCATCATTAAACAAAGTCACAAAGTTCTGGGAGATGGACAACTGCAAAATGAACTCACGCATCATGCCATAAGTTTGGCAAGTCTTCACGTTATCATTGCTGCTTACATGAATAGGTTCAATGAGGTTCCGGTCCATGAGCTCGTCGAAATTTCTAGCAGCTTGTTTCAAGGCATTACATGAAGCTTCGGTTTCTACAATACCTTCAGCTGACCATCGCCTCAAAAAGATTTTCTTTTTGATGGGATAGTCACTCGGGAACATGACAAAATATAGCAAGCAGGCTCTGAGGTCATGGCCTTTTAGACTGGCGTAGTTACGCATCAGTGCCTGCCGCATATCTTCGAAGGTCTCTCCGTTCTGCAGATGATAACGTATGTCATTACATACATCTTCGCAGACAGATTCATATGGCCAACCCTTTGATTTCAAGAACTCGCCAATTGTAACAAGAGCAAGTGGCTGGCCGTCACATTTCTTCAGAATTGCTGTTGCTGCAGCAGGCTGCCGATAATTTTTATGTGTATCTGGGCAAGATTTATTGGAGAACAATTGCTCCGAACACTTCTCATTTAATCTCCTTATTCTGTGCACATTTCCTTTAACGGAGCAGCAGTCTATGGCAACTGACTGGATAGTCGTCGTCACCAATACTCTGCTGCTAATGTCCTTATCATCAGGAAAAGCTGATTTGATAGTTTTCCACTTATCTTGTGTCTGAATGTCATCAATTACAATGAAATATCTGAAAACAAAGCAAGAAAATAATTTATTAAATGACATAATTTCTTCGTCTTTTCTCGAGCAACATCAGCTGACATCTTTTCCAAAGCTGACTCTTTAATAAAAAAAAAGAGATTTATCTCACTGTTAACGGACCCAAAAAGTAAAACGTTGCTAATGTGCATGCAGCATTGCAATTTCCTACACTTAAGTACTGTTGCATAGAAAAGATCCTGTTTTTCAGTCCATATCATGACTTTGCATCCAAATTATTACGGTGTCCTTTTGGTCACTGCATAGGCTGCATCTGCGATTGGTAGAGATATATTAGTTCGATGGGTACCTAGTAAGTGTATTCATATCTACATACCAAGCTTCGTCAGTTTGATGTATAAAGACTCTGTGTCAGTTTAGCGAAGAATGATAAATGGGGCATGTTGTGTCAGCAAGTTTCATAGGGGTGCACATTTTTTCGAAAGGGGGGATATAACCCAGCATCTATATCAAAGTAATACATACGGCCTTTATTTCATTATTGAAATAAATTCAATCACCAAACGTACATTATTGAAAAAAGTTCAGTCACCAGCTTCTGTATCGTAGGGGTGTACATTGGTGACAAAATTCTTAAATGGGCCCTCAATCCTCATTGTCATAAAGAGTGATCTTTGGGAGTACCGAGTGGAATTCACTCTAAAGAGTGATCTTTTAGACATTATTATGGTTTACAATATGCCTCTTTGATAATTACCTTTACGCATGTCAGTAGAAAGTATGAAATTAGATATCATAAAATCAAGTTTCACGAAAAACCTAATGGTACTATTTCCTGTACCATTGTAAATATTTTTATGCTTTAGTACCAAAAAAAAGTTTGACTGCATGCTTTCTAGCAAGCTATCTACTGTCAAAAAATCAATATACAATATACTACCTCCATTAAAAAATGTAAGATGTTTTGGTAGGCTAAAATACGCTATCAAAACATCGTGTACTTTGGAACCGAGGTAGTACTATATAAGTATTTGTAGGCTGTAGCACAAAATACTGTAGGACGCTTAGTTTATTACTTACACTCGAAACATTTTGCATATTTTTATGACCAAATTAGTGTAGCTAGCAACAGAGACGGAAAACAAAATTTAAGGTTCTTCTATGTAGATTTATCGGTTGCTGCTAACACACAACCTATCTATCTATTATATATTAAAAGAATAATACGGATGTTTTAAACAAAGACACTACGTTAATACACATCATCTAAATTATCTTGACAGTTATATTTAAATTATGTGTCTAAGATATAGTAAAATATTATTAGTCATGTAATCTGTTTGACATGATTTATGTTGCTCAGGGACACAAAGTCTCTTAATTATTATAAGATTCGTTAGGTACTTGACATGGACTACACCGGGTACACAGGGACTCCATCGATGCAGTTTGTTTTGATGCATTAAAATTTTAAAATGGCAACCCCGTGGAAAAAAAAACGTATGCTTCCCAAGCTTGAAATTGGTAGTTGTGACTTTCGGCTAAACCATAAGTTGTTTGCGAAAAGAGCATGAAGAAAATTTATTACTTGACATGAACAACCGTTTGCAAAAACAAAATGGTACTTGACATGAACAACCGTTGCAAAATATATTGGTTTAATGATACACACAGAACTAAGTCACAATAAATTCTCGGTTGATTCCTTATTTTGTATCCACACATCATTGCATTACTATTTTTAACCAAACAACTTGAAAAGCGTACAACCTTACCTCTCAGGATTTTTTTATAGTGGATATTATTTGGTTTGTATGGTAGAGATATTTGGACTATAACATGTGTCTTTCACTAATATAAGAAACTCAACATTAGAACACATGCCATTCGATTCACAGAGTAAAATTGATGACTGAACAAGAGTCTTGAACTATGCTATCCAAATTGTGTAGTCGCTTTGCATAACAGAAAAACTACACTTTTTTTTTGAACTGAAGGAAAACTACACTTGACTGGGTGTGTAATACCATAGAATAAAGAACACAACAAAATGCATGGGTGTGCATGTTTCTGTCACCATCCATTATTCTTTGAGATTCAGATACAAAGAGGAGAGAGAAAGAAATATTTCCATCTACCATGGTGGCACGAATCTCGAGAAATAAATGGACGGTGACGGAAACACTCACACCCATGCGTGGGTGTACAAAAGTATATCCCTTTAAAAAATTATATAAAAATAAGTAGAGTGATGGAAAACTTAGAGTCACACTTCTATTACTTTTAAAACCAAAATATAAACATGTTAACAAACATGGCCAAGATAATTTCTATCTTATTTTCATCAGTATATTCATGTACACAATATTGGCCAAAGTTTCAATGTGGAGACAACATAAATGATTCTAAAATGTTACACATTTTTACATGGAGCGAGCAAACGAGAAGGAAGAAACATTAGGAAAAAATAATTCTTAACATTTAATACGAGTTACCAATTGAGGACGATAGACAATTTATTCTCAATTCAACCTTTTTTTTATCAAAGTTAACTATCCTCACGTAGTGCTGTAATATCATGTAAGAACTGTAGTTATGTTTTTTTTTTGAAATCTAATACCACTTCAATGGGTGGTTGGACGTATGGAAAAATAATCATTTGCTCACAAATTTCAGACTGCCAAAGATGTTACTGGCGTACATGATATATTGTTTACCATAAGCTTTGCGATAGTTGTATAATGGAAAATAATGTGATATCAATGAAAGAACTGTGTTGTTTAACACTTTGAATCAAACACAGACTATGTCCTCACATTTGCGAGGGCTCCATCTCACAGTAAAGAGGAAAAGAAATACTCACTTCAATAAATTTGAACTGAAACCATGATAGTTATTATGCATCAGAGGGGGTGATAAATATTGGGAAATGGCTAAATTTAAGTTGAGTATGACTTGAGAAAATAAATCAAATAACTAATACTGAAAATTAATTTTTTTAATATGAAAGATGTAGGTTGATTGGCCACATTCGTGACAAATTGCATGTTTGCCAATACGGCCATGAAGATTTAGCAATTTCTATGCGCCTAAGGGAGTTGATACAAAAGCGTATAGCTCATGGGTGATTTCGACCGGCAACATGTCTAACAGTTTTTCCTCATAGAGCGGGAATCAAACGATAACTAGAATTTTCCGTGCAAAATTAAATAATTAGAAATTTCCGAATTTCTTCTGTGGGTTCCAATGTTTTTCTTTTTTCCATTGCTGCCTGGAGCGCAGTTTGTTAGAATGTCCCTCTGGACTTATGTTATGCCAACTAACTAGCAAGATAATACCAAACTGGTCGATTTTGTATGTGAAACAAACAAGTGTTGTAAAACGCAGTATCTAAAACGAGTCGGCAATGAAGCTGAAAGCTATTTACCTCTTCTTTGCCAACAGTTTCCTGACATTTGCGCAAAGCTGACCAACATTGGAGGTATCCAGTATAGTACATCCCTGGTAGGCATCGGAATTGAGTTTCCGGAACAAATCTAGGAGCACCTCCCCCGGGGGCTTGAGCGCAGCACAAACCCATGCGTGCTTCTCAAATCTCTCACTCCCGGTTTCTGCGTTGTACACATCCGCCGCAAGAGCAGTCTTCCCCAAGCCCCAACACCCGACGATGGAGATTACTTTGAGCTGCTTCCGCTGCCCCTCCGCATCTTCGGCCAGCTGCTCGAGAAGCTTCGCACGGAGCTCGTCGATCCCGACGAGATACGCGTCCATCATACATGGATCAGAAGCAAAACGGGGTGGTTCGTCCACCCTGGTGGCAGATGAGGCCGGAATAATGTATCTCTGCACTCGTTGATGCGCTTCCACTACCTTCTTCTTCAACGCCCGCAGCTTCTGGCCGAACTGCAACTTTGTCATCAGCGCCTTGGGGGAACGAGAACTTTTTTGGAGATAGGATGCCTGCTGCTTCTGGGTCGCGTAGTACAGGAGGCTGTCGATGCAGTCCTCTATACCGTGAGACAGTTCGCGCAAATCGTCGATCCAAAAGCGCAGTACAGCCAAGTGACCCTGCTTCTGCTTCGGGATTTCCTCATCAATGGTGGACATAATCATAGGGAGCTCCTTCTTGAGGGATTCCATGTCCCTCTTGATGTCCTTGTCCCGATTGTAAATCTTCTCAACTAGCGAGAAGAGCTTTGGCAGCATAACTTTTATGGATCCACTCAACAGAGCGGCCTCCATCTCCCTCACCTAGCTACCTTCAACTGATCGATCGATTGATCGCAAACTCGCCTACTCTGCTTTATGGACTGGCCGAAGCACGGAGGTTGACCAGGAAGAGGATATTATCAGGCAGCTACAGCCTACCTAGCGGCAGCACAAACAACAGACTATTGTTGAATGTAGATGTGCTGCAGCCCATAGTTTACAATTTCTGAAATCTCAAGGCTCATCACGTTGGCAGCTTGGGACAGCCTTGGGGGACAAAGTTTAGTCCCACATTGCTAGTTGGGAGAGAGTTGGAGTGGTATATAAGGGCTGCTATTCTAGTCATTCCAAGTGAGTGAGAATAGAAGGAGCCCTCGCGCACTCCTCCTCCTCCGCCCGCCCCGCCGCGCCTCGTCACGCACGCACGCACGCACGTCGCGTTTCGTGACTCGAGCTCGAGACACACTCAAGGAAGCCTAGCGTGTCCCTGGCTTCCAACGCGTGGCAATGCGGTCGGGCGGCTCTCCTCCCAGGCTATACAAGGAGACCGATCAGATCTGGAGAACAGTGCTCTTAGATCTCTCTCTCGCGAAGTTCCTTTTGCTGTGCTACTCTCTAGTCTTCCCCATCCCGGCGATCGCGTGCACAGCCGTCCGGGAGAGCAGGCCTCCGAAACTCCGTCCGTTGAGATCCCGCACCGGGAGACGGGCGATAAGGTTTTTGGGGAGTGTCTCGGCGCGATCGCTCGCCGCTCGTTCGTCTTCTTCATCGACGGTTCAGCTCGCTTCATCGACGGATCCGACTACACCATGGGCGACATCAACAACTCCCATGGCGGTGGTGTCGCTTGTTGGTGCGACCTTCCCGGTCGCGATATACGTGCTTTTCCTCTCCTACCTTGCACTCGCTACTTGTTCCATGTTCGGATCCGATGCATGTGCTTAGTCCGATGTGTATGGTTAAGTATGCTTGTGCATCTGTAATCTTGCTTTCGGTAATTAAACTCACACAGAAACTGCCTAATAATCCAACAATCCAAAAACCTTATGTGCTTAGGCAATTTTCACCGTCTGGTTTTGCTGCTGCGCTTAAACCGAGCCCGTTTACGTGTTCTCATTTCAAGAGATGGCAGAGTAAAACCCTCTTGTGGCTCACTTCCATGGGCGTGCACCGAGTTGCAGAAGGTACTCCCAGAGGTCCGCTTACTCCTGACGAGGATAAAGCGTTCGGGGATGCCACCGTAATCTTTGTGGGTGCCGTCCTAAGTGTGCTTGGAGACAAGTTGGTTGATGCTTATCTGCATATCCGAAATGGGAAGGAACTGTGGGATGCACTGGACGCTAAGTTTGGTGCCGCCGATGCCGGAGGTGAACCGTATGCTATGGAGCAGTTCAATGACTACAGAATGGTTGAGAACCGATCTGTAGTAGAACAGGCTCATGAGATACAGATCATGGCAAAGGAACTTGAGCTCCTCAAGTGTGTGCTACCGGACAAGTTTGTCGCGGGATGAATTGTCGCTAAGGTTCCCCCTTCATGGAGGAACTTTGCCACTTCCCTGAAACATCAGAGGCATGAGTTTTCTGTTGAGAATATCATGAGCTCTCTGGATGTTGAGGAGAAGGAGAGGGCAAAAGACAAACACACTGGAGGAACCGAGGGACGTTCTGCTGCCAATATGGTGCAGAAAAATGCCCACAAGTCCAAGGGAAAGAACAAGAGAGTCTCCCAGACTACCAACTTCAAGAAGAAGGGGAAAACGGAGAAGAAAGATCCTTGCTGGGTGTGTGGCGAGACGGGCCATTGGGCTAATCGTTGTCCACAACGCAAAGGAAAGAAATGTCAGGCTGGACAGAACTCAAATTCTGTCAGCATGGTCATTGGCAACACAGAGGAAGGAACTACAGGGTATGGTAATATATTACCTACTGTTCTTTCAGTGTTTCAGCCCACGGAATGGTGGGTTGATACAGGTGCCAATGTTCATGTGTGTGTCGACATCTCCATGTTTACCTCTTATCAGGCCCGAGGTTCCTCAGTAATGATGAGGAATGGGTTACATGCTACTATTCGTGGTGTTGGCACGGTAGATCTGAAGTTTACTTCGGGAAAGATCGTGCAACTGAAGAACGTGCTGCATGTCCCTTCTATCAAGAAGAATCTCGTTAGTGGCCCCCGTCTTATGAAAGATGGGTTTAAGTTGGTGTTTGAGTCCAATAAAGTTGTACTGTCTAAGTATGGAACTTTTGTTGGAAAGGGCTATGATTGTGAGGGAATGTTTCGCTTCTCTCTAGAAGACTTCTGTGATAATGTTGTGAACCATGTAAGCACTAGTGTTAATGAAACTAATGTTTGGCATTCACGACTTTGTCATGTTAATTTTGGTTGTATGATGCGGCTTGCTGATATGAGTTTAATTCCGAAATTCACCTTTGTCAAAGGCTCTAAGTGCCATGCTGGTGTGCAAGCAAAGCAGCCTCGTAAGCTTCACAAGCCTGCGAAGGAAAGAAACTTGGCACCACTAGAGCTCGTACATTCAGATCTGTGTGAGATGAATGGTGAGTTGACAAGAGGTGGAAACAAATATTTCATGACTTTGATTGATGATTCCACTAGGTACTGTTATGTGTATCTCCTGAAAACTAAAGATGAGGCTCTTGATTTCTTTAAAATCTATAAGGCTGAAGTTGAGAACCAACTTGAAAGAAAGATAAAAAGGGTTCGGTCCGATCGTGGTGGAGAGTACTTTTCTAATGAGTTCAATTTATTCTGTGCGGAACATGGTATAATCCATGAGAGGACGCCTCCCAATTCCCCACAATCCAATGGGATTGCGGAATGGAAAAAACCGTACTCTAACAGATTTGGTTAACGCCATGTTAGATGTTTCGGGCTTATCCAAGGAATGGTGGGGGGGAGGCTATATTGACTTCGTGTCATGTCCTAAACCGTGTTCCAACCAAGAATAAAGAGATGACCTCTTATGAGGAATGGGAAAAGAAAAGACCAACACTCTCCTACCTACGAACTTGGGGCTGTTTGGCAAAAGTGAATTTGCCAATCACCAAAAAGCGAAAGCTTGGACCAAAAACCGTGGACTGTGTCTTTCTTGGCTATGTTGCCCATAGCATTGCTTATAGATTTCTTGTGGTGAAATCTGGAGTGGACGACATGAATGTTGGCACCATCTTTGAATCAAGAGATGCTACATTCTTTGAGGACATATTTCCTATGAGAGACATGCATGGCATGTCTAGTTGGGAATCTGATCCAATACATGAAACTCCTATGGAGTCTGATGAGGAATCTGATGATGAGAGTTCAGATTCTGATGAAGATGACAATGAAGCTCCCACAAGGAGTAAGAGACAAAGGACTGTGAAGTCTTTTGGTAATGATTTCATTGTGTATCTTGTGGATGATACTCCTACTACCATTTCAGAAGCTCTCGCATCTCCTGATGCACACTACTGGAAGGAAGCGGTTCATAGCGAGATGGATTCCATCTTGGCTAATGGAACGTGGGAGTTAACAGAGCGTCCTTATGGGTGCAAACCCGTAGGATGTAAATGGGTATTTAAGAAGAAGCTTCGAGCTGATGGTACTATTGAGAAGTACAAGGCTCGGCTTGTAGCCAAAGGCTATACCCAAAAGGAAGGCGAAGATTTCTTCGATACCTACTCACCTGTAGCGAGATTGACCACCATTCGAGTACTACTATCATTGGCTGCCTCACACGGTCTCCTCGTTCATCAAATGGACGTTAAGACGGCTTTCCTAAATGGAGAGTTGGACGAGGAAATTTACATGGAACAGCCTGATGGTTTCGTACTACAAGGTCAAGAAAGAAAGGTGTGTAAGTTAAAGAAATCTTTGTATGGTCTCAAACAAGCACCCAAACAATGGCATGAGAAGTTTGAAATAACTTTGACATCTGTGGGCTTTGTTGTCAATGAAGCTGACAAATGTGTGTACTACCGCCATGGTGGGGGTGAGGGAGCTATCCTATGCTTGTATGTGGATGACATACTAATTTTTGGGACAAGTCTCAAAGTGGCTGAGGAGGTAAAAACCTTCTTATCTCAGTGTTTCGAGATGAAAGATCTTGGAGAAGCTGATGTTATATTGAACATCAAGCTATTGAGAGATGGGGATAATGGGATTACACTTGTGCAATCTCATTATATTGAGAAGGTGTTGAGCAGATTTGGCTATGCTGATTGCAAATCTTCTCAATCTCACACCTTATGATCCTAGTGTCTTGCTTCGAAAGAATGAAAAGGCAACTAAAGATCAATTGAGATACTCTCAAGTCATTGGTTCACTCATGTATTTAGCTTGCGCTACGAGGCCTGATATCTCGTTTGCTGTATGCAAACTTAGCCGATTTGTGGCCAACCTGGGAGATGATCATTGGCATGCTCTTGAGAGAGTAATGCGCTATCTAAAGGGAACCATGAGTTATGAAATTCATTATACCGGGTATCCAAGAGGACTTGAAGGGTATAGTGATTCCAATTGGATTTCTGATGTTAAAATGAAGGCCACAAGTGGATATGTTTTCAC
Source organism: Lolium rigidum (assembly GCF_022539505.1). Lineage (NCBI taxonomy): Eukaryota > Viridiplantae > Streptophyta > Magnoliopsida > Poales > Poaceae > Lolium > Lolium rigidum. The sequence continues at coordinate 264,502,364 of NC_061513.1, read as the reverse complement.
TCTTGGTGGTGGCGCTGTTTCCTGGAAGTCTTGCAAGCAGACCATCTTAACGAGGTCAACAATGAAAGCAGAACTCACAGCATTAGATACGGCTACCGTCGAAGCGGAATGGCTTCGTGAGCTCTTGATGGACTTGCCTATGGTTGAAAAACCAATACCGGCCATCCTCATGAACTGTGATAATAAAACTGTGATTAACAAAGTGAAAAGTTCTAAGGATAATATGAAAAGTTCCAAACATATCAAGAGGAGACTGAAGTCTGTCAGAAAACTGAAGAACTCCGGAGTGATAGCATTGGATTATGTCCAAAGTGCTAAAAATCTGCAGATCCTTTCACAAAAGGACTATCAAGAAACATGATAGACCTTGCATCGATGGAGATGGGTTTGAGACCCACTTGAGTTGCCGAGGGGGTAACCCAACCTATGTAATCGGAAATTCCGTGAAGTAGGACCTGGGAAAATAAACCGGAGCAACTGAGTTGAGAGAAAATTTAATACTCCCACTCCGCTGCGGATGCAATTCTCTCATAGCTACTCGTAAGGCGGAGTTGACAATGTCTTAATGTGTTCTGAGCGGCTCTTGATGAGCGAAGACGCCGTCCTACAGGGCGATATTTTGAAGAACACACCTATATGAGTGACACTACTGGTCATAGTGTGGGGAGATTTGGGTGAATCTCTAGTAAGCTCATGAAAGGCCGAGGAGTATGACTTATAAGCTCCACCCGAGGGGAAGGCTATGGTAGCCTAGTACCGTGCCGGCATTGAGCGAAACTTGCTGCACAAAGACTGACAATTCAAGGCATAGTCCATTGTTTAGTTGTAGTCAAGCGTAGCACCTTGCCTAAGTGGAAGTTCAACTTAACAGTCTCCACCGAAGTGCAGGTATATTAAACAGTAAATGGAACTAATGTGTCATCTGATGTGCATATGAGATCTGGTGGGGGATTGTTGAATGTAGATGGGCTGCAGCGCAGTAAGGCAGTCCATATAGTCTACAATTCCTGAAATCTCAAGGCCCATCACGTTGGCAGCTTGGGATAGCCTTGGGGAACAAAGTTTAGTCCCACATTGCTAGTTGGGAGAGAGTTGGAGTGGTATATAAGGACTGCTATTCTAGTCATTCCAAGTGAATGAGAATAGAAGGAGCCCTCGCGCACTCCTCCTCCTCCGCCCGCCCCGCCTCGCCTCGCCTCGTCACGCACGCACGTCGCGTTTCGTGACTCGAGTTCGAGTTCGAGTTCGAGACACACTCAAGGAAGCCTAAATTTTTGCTTGGTGCATCAACTGTGTTGGGTACGTATCGGCCTGCATGTGCATGCTCGCCGCGTGTCCCTGGCTTCCTACGCGTGGCAACGCGGTCGGGGCGGCTCTCCTCACAGGCTATACAAGGAGACCGATCAGATCTGGAGAACAGTGCTCTTAGATCTCTCTCTCGCGAAGTTCCTTTTGTTGTGCTACTCTCTAGTCTTCCCCATCCCGGCGACTGCGTGCACAGCCGTCCGGGAGAGCAGGCCTCCGAAACTCCGTCCGTGGAGATCCTGCACCGGGAGACGGGCGATAAGGTTTTTGGGGAGCGTCTCGGCGCGACTGCTCGCTGCTGTTCGTCTTCTTCATCGACGGTTCAGCTGCTTCATCGACAGATCCGACTACACCATGGGCGACATCAACAACTCCCATGGTGGTGGTGTCTGTTGCTGGTGCGACCTTCCCGGTCGCGATGTACGTGTTTTTCCTCTCATACCTTGCACTCGCTACTTGTTCCATGTTCGGATCCGATGCATGTGCTTAGTCTGATGTGTATGGTTAAGTATGCTTGTGCATCTGTAATCTTGCTTTCGGTAATTAAACTCACACGGAAATTGCCTAATAATCCAACAACTATGTGTATCTGAAATTAGAACTGACGATGAGCTATGTGAAGCTCGGCCAGGCCGGAAAAGCCACCTCGTTTATGCCAAAATCTCAAGCCAAAAAAAAAACGAATGGCAACCATCTAAAAAAACCCGAATGCTACCAAAAGACTAACTTTTCCATTGTGAATGAATATCTTTTTTTTTTACCCAAATACCTGGATTAAATTAAGTAAGGAAACATGAAGATACAATTACGATCCCGGAAGTTGTCCCCATTTTATAGAAAGAACCCTAGAAAAAGTAAAAGTACAACCTAGCCCTTGGGATCTTCTGTGCAGATTGAAATCGGCCACCAACTACACTAAAGCATCTGCCTCACTTGAGGTAGAGACACCGGAAGGCCGCAGCTGGCAGCTGAGGCGCCGGAATGAAACTTTGAGGAATTGAAAGAATCTCGTTGAGGTCGCACGGACGCAGGCATATGGGGGAGACCAAAGGCGCATCGGCGGAAGCAATGGACCGATTCACTACGACAGTCATGTCTCGTTGACCGCCACCAGCGATGTGACATTTATCAGTTTGCCCGACAGAACATGGAAGTGTTGGAGATCCACCAGATACAATTATGACATCCAACGCTCCTTCACCTCACTTCCCTTCCACCATGACAGCAAGAAGAATGCCTTGGTTTGGCATAATCGAGGTCATGTTGGATGTCTCCTCACGGCTACAAGTGACATGCCGTGGGGTGAACCCTCTATATTTGTGCCTTCCTACATGCCATTTGTCACGTAGATAAGTGGGAGGTCACCTGTAAGTTTGTGGGTGTGTTTTTTTTCTAGATTTGAAAGAAAAGTTAGACAGCTTTTGATCCGAGGGTCTAAATCACGATGGCTTTGCATGTTTTGTTTAAGGTATTGAGCTCTTCAAAACAAGATACCTTGTAGAAATCATGCACTCCTTCCGTTACATATTGTGTATAGATATATCTGAATTTGCAACAAGAAATATGCGACATGAGGGAGTAGAAATGTTTCGATGAAATATTTTGGGGCCTCCCTTGAGTGCTTGCTTTGCACTGCATTTGGATGTTCTCCCCCTTTTCCTGCCTTCCACTGTGCTGCGTTTAGATGTCTTACATGAGCGTGTGTTTTGCACTTTCTTCGGTTGTATTGTGTTTCGATGTCCTAACATGATTGCATGTTTTTGATGTCTTCAATTGCACCATATTCAGATATTCCCACTTTGTCATGTCTCAGTGGAATGTTTTGACATGTCTCCTCTACACTGGCGTACGTAGCTACATGCAAGTCAGGGGGCCATCTCCCACAGGTTTGGGCCGAACTGCGAAGGATTTTTTTTTGGGGGGAGGGGGGCTAAGTCGAAAAAATAGTCTTTTGCCCCCAAACCCTCATAATTTATCCACTGGTGGAAAAAAGGGCTTTGGTCGCGGTTGGCAACTGCCATTAGTCGCGGTGGCCCAACCGCGACCAAAGCAGCGCGACTAAAGGCCCCCCCCTTTAGTCGCGGTTCCTTACGAACCGCGACTAAAGGCCCGTCCACGTGGGCCGCAGGCGAGCGCCGGGCGGAGGACCTTTAGTCGCGGTTCTTCTGGCCAACCGCGACTAAAGGCCTCCCGCAGGTTTAGGGTTTTAGCCCCCTCCCCTAAATCTGGTTTCTTTTTAATTTGTATTGTTTTATTTCTTTTGGGTTTTAATTTTGAAGGAGTTTCACATATTCTACGGTACTCGTATACATACATGCATATGAATGTACAATTTCAAACAAATTTGAAATTAGAACCAAAAAGAATTCAAGAGGAATATACAATATATATTCAATATCGGATCACCATATACAATATATATTCAATATCGGATGACCATATACAATTTTGAACAAGTTAGTTACAAATTCTGGTGCATATAAAGTTCTACGTCATCGTAATAGTGTTCTCCTCTAGGATCGATGACTTCCCTCGCCAACCATCCAGCCTAGTTCCTCTTGAAGTGGTCGGAAGCGAGCTTCGGACTAAGCGTCTTCCGGAGGTTATTCCTCGGGATGTTGTTCTCACACGTCCGGTCCCGCTCATTGCGGTATCTCCGGATCCTCTCACAAACATAGTATCCACATAGATTGGTCCCCGGTGGCTGAGTATCCCCGGTCGTCCGCACTCGCCATTTTAAAAGATAGCTCTTTTTGAATTCACCGACCTTGGTATCTACGAACCGTCTCCAAACCCTACGAGGCAAAGAAAATTAAATAAACAAGAGAGTTATTAATTAGTTACTTGATATTAGGAAATGATGAACGAAATAGGCCGATCGATATAGAGCGCAAATGAATGAAAATAATTACTTTTGCAACATTTTTCTCATGTCGCCCCAAAGCGCCGGATCCATATTCGGAGAGTCGTGGACGAGAACCGAGGAGGTCTGAACTTTAATTACCATAAGAATCCAGTGGAACCTGCGGACACGATACATGCACAGATCATGCATAACTCATCGATTAGCCACATACCATGCATGGAGTAAACAAAAGAGAATGTGCTCAAGACGAAACACTCACCCAAAATGGTAAGGAAATAGAATATCACTTTTCTCTTGCTGTTTTCTAATAAACCGCCACAGGTCTTCCTCCACGTCGGCGGGGTGGTGTTCTAACACATATGAATTAACGATGTGTGGGTCAATGAACCCAACATCATTGATGTTCCTTATTCGCATTTCCCGCTTCTTCATTCTGCATAATATATAGCGTACACAACAAGATAGTTAGGACAATATATATATATATATATAGTGCAGGCAATGAACGAGATGGGGTAGAAATTAATAAATCACTTACGAACGTAGCAACCGATGATAGATTTGTCGAGGTCGCGCAGATTGAACAGACTGGAACAATTCACTCGGAGGAATTTCTACCCGAGTAACGTTTGAAGTGATGCACATATTTAACTTCAGCATAGATATAGTCTTTGGCGTCTTTATGTTTTATGTAACCCTTGTACCAATTTAGCGGACCTTTCATTTGTCGAGGTAGATCCTCTTCCTGCGCGAGGCTCGACGAGAGGGCCATTCTTCACATATGTAAATACTACGTCCTTCATTGGCGCCTCATCAAGGCCTAGCGAGTGCACGAAGAGTGATACCTAACTCGGCCGCTTGTTCTCCGGCACTCGTTACGGTCAATCCATGTGCTGCCGCAGCTGCTATGATATCGGGGCATCCGGATCGGCGGCTTGCACTATGAGCGGGGCGATCGATTGTTTACTTTGTTCCCCGAGCTGGGCAACTTCTTTCCCCCTTTCTAATTTTGACTCGGCCTCGTCCTTCAAGGCTTTCTTCTCCGCCAACTCTTTCCTGTTCTTGAACGCGAGTGCTTGCCTACGAAGTTCACGTAAATAGTCGTCGAGCAGATTCTTCGCGGCTTGGGACGGTGTGTTCAAAAATGACTTAGCCCACTGCTTTTCCTTGTCAGAATATACTGGCTTGGGCTCGCCCTCTATTTTCTTCTTGACGCCCGCCTTCCATTTCTCTAAATCAGCAGCCGCGCCCGCCTCGACTTCCTCGGCACTACTTTCCCAAGGCCTCCTGGGGAGAGGCTTCAGTGATACCTCCGGTACCTTTGTTTTCTTAGGTACGTAAGGGTCCGGGTTAATAACCCAGGACTGCTTCGCTTCTTCGCCGGAGGTGGATTGGGGGCGGTACCGGTGTCTGATCACCCGCCGGACGAGGACTGGGGGGCGGCGGCGTCGGCTGACATGAATGAGGTGTATTAGGTGAAGCACCACCGCCACCGTCACCGCCACCGCCACCGTCACCGCCACCGCCACCGCCACCGTCACCGCCACCGCCACCACCACCACCGTACGGGGGTGGACTTGTTGGCGCCTCGCCTGGAAACTTGATAAATTTTTTCTGCCATAGAATGAACTGGCGCTTGACATCTCCAAGTCTTTTCACCCCTTCAGGTGTAGCAATGTCAATGTCCAGGTCCTCAAACCCTTGGACTATCTCCTCCACCGTCACACGAGCATAGCCATCTTGAATGGGGTTGTTGTGGTGGAGTGCTCCAGTGGTAAAGCACCGCCGATGGCTACCTTCATGGACATGTTCCCGATAGGATAATACAGATGACATGCTTTCATCTCCTTTATATCGTCCACGGGGTAGCGAGGAGGCTCCGGTGCAGTAATTTCGACCACCGAGGCTCCGGTGCAGTAATTTCTATCGTCGGTGCACCAGCCGGTGAGGCCTCCGTGGAAGCCACGCTGCTTCTTCTCCGCTGCCGGCTTCCGAGATCCATTGGATGATCTTCGACATGCTGCGCCCGAGCTGCATCTCTTTCGGCGACTAGTACACTCACGGTTTTCTTCATCACATCCATTTCCGTTACCAACTTCGCCACAACATCCGCATCCCGATCCATCTTTCTCTTACGGCTTCAGTAACCGTACGGGTCATCGTTGCGGGGAACCCTATTTTCCACGGAATGGGCCCCATGCCTCGTATACGTCCTCCGTGTTCGGGGTTCCCGAGGGCTTTTGTCGTGGCGTCGTTCTCTCCGTTGAACCCGATCCTCCCTCTTGAGCCTCCCTCATTGCCTCAATAAGCTTTTTGGTGGGTGTAATTATTTTGCCCCGGTAAACACACTCCCCTGTCTCCGGGTTCAGCGATCCCCCATGCCCGTACTCACCAGCTTTTGGCCCTTGGGTCCCATCCCTCCGCACTCGGACGGATTCCTCGCGCCCTCAGCTCGTTCTCCATCTTCTCCCACTTAGGCTGCCAAAAGCGATACCCTCCCGGCCCCATTTTATGATTGTACTCCTTCTTGGCCGCATTTTCCTTATTTTTTTCGATAGTTCAAGGAACTGCTCCGATTTCTTTTGCTTCACAAATTCTGGCCAATCATGTTGCGGTTTCTCATATTGTCCTTTGAAATTCGGAGTCTTGCCCTGGTTGACAAAGTCATGGGCTAGATTTTGCTTGTATTTCCGGAATGCGTTGGCCATCCTAGAAAGAGCGAACTGTTTGACTAGCTTGCGCCTCTCCTTGTTTTCCGCAATCTTGTTACCCTCCTCATCGTATTTGCGGTATTCCGGAGGTAGAACGAAATGTTCCATAAGCTTGTTGAAGCAATCTTTTTTTTCTCTTATCGACAAAAGTGAAACCAACACGTGCCTTCTTTGGCTCATTCCACTCCTGGCGGGTGATCGAGACGTTGTCTCTAACAACGGCTCCGCATTGGCCGACAAACTTGGTGGCGTTCTTGCTGGGCTCCAGCCGGCCTGCCGGTTGCTTCGTCGACAACATCGATGGTGCATGTTTCTCCCGCTTTCATCGTCTTGGTTGCGCCACGCTTTGACGACGTACTCGATTTTTTCGACGATCCGGCCGAGGGCTAAAATAAGAAAGAGAGTCGCGCGCGTTAGTACACACACATTTATTCAAATCAGTTAGTTGTATCACCAGACGCTCAATATGTATATATATATACCTCGGCGCCGGAGGTGGTTGCTACTTCCAATTGAAGATCGTCGTTTATCGACGTTTCTTCGGCATCATCTTGCTCGACGGCGCCCTTCATCTTCACCCTCAAGGTTCGGATAAGAAGAGATATCATCTTCTTCTTCTCCGGTCGGCACAAATGGAATATCACCATTTATGATGCCGAACATATGGTCTTCGACGTCCGGATCATAGTTGTCTAGAATCGGGTCAGCTCTATCGTCCGCCATATGTCGGTCCCGAAAACATGTAGTCAAAACAAATTAATTAAGTGAACAAGGGCGGTGGCGGTGGCGAAAGGGCGGTGGCAAAAGGAGAGGGCGAGGAAGGGGTGGGAGAGGGTGTCGCGGCGGATTCATCGGACAAGTGCCGTGGCGAGGGGGGGAAGGGCGACGTGAACCGGTTGGGCAAACAGAGACGGCGCGGTCTCGTGCGCGCGCGGCGGCGCGCGGCCAGCGTCTCGTTGTGCGTGCACGGGCGGCGACGACTTACGGCGGCGGCCGGGCGGAGGTGGCGGTTATAAGTTACAAAGTTTTAAGTTTTTTGTTATAAGTTACAAAGTTTTAAGTTTTTTTTGTTAAGTGTATAGTTAAAATTAAAACTAATTAATCCCGGCGGTGGCGAAAGGGGGCGGTGGCGGTGGTAAAAGGGCGGTGGCTGTGGCGAAAGGGCGGTGGCGAAAGGGGCGGCGATGGCGAAAGGACGGTGGCCCTCACCACACCCCCTCCGTATACGCGCGGGGTCGGTGTGTGCATGCATGTCTCTCTCTCCATCTCTAAAAAAACAAAAAGCGCCGCCCCCGCCCTCCGTATACGCGCGGGGTACCGGGTTTGACGTCGTTATTAAGTTTGACGCGCGGGGTACGTACCGGTTCCGTTTGACGCGCGGGGTACCGGTTCCGTAAAATAACTAATTCATGTTAAGTTATTTTTTTGTTAAGTTAATTATTTATTTGTTAAGTTAATTTTTTCTTAAGTTAATTATTTATTTGTTAAGTTAATTATTTATTTGTTAAGTTACAATTTAATTAAGTTACAAATTTAATTAGTTAAAAAAAACAAAAAAAACAAAAAAAAACAAAAAAAAAGTGGGCCAGGCGCCCCTGGCCCTTCTCTCTCCTTGCTCTCTCTGTGCAGCGCCGCCGAGAGCGCAGCGCGCGCGCGGTGACTGCCGGCGGCCGGGATCGAGAGGGCGGCGCGCGTGCGGAGCGCGACGCGTGTGGAGTGCGGCGGCGTCGGCGAGTGCGGGGCGGGCGCGGCGAGTGCGGCCGGCGGCGCATGCGGCCGGTGAGTTGGGGGGCGCGCTCGTCGGAAGGGCGCGGCGAGAAATCGTCGACGTACGGGGATGCGCGCGGCAACGGCGGGGCGGCGGCGTCGTTGGCGTCGGCGGCTCGGGCGCGGCGACGGTCGGCGGCTCGGGCGCGGCGACGGTCGGCGGCGGTGGATCGGGGCAGGGCTTCGCTGCAGATTCGTTCGCGCGGAGAAGAAGAGGAACTGGCCGCTCAGGCGTGTCGCGCGCGTATTTATAACCCACACCTTTAGTCGCGGTTGGGGAGGCGACCCGCGACTAAAGGGTACCCTTTAGTCGCGGTTGGCCGGACCAACCGCGACTAAAGGATTTTTCGCCGGGTTTTCGTTCTCGCGCGCAACGACCTTTAGTCGCGGTTGGCCATGCCAACCGCGACTAAAGGTATTTTTCAAAATACTTTTCTTTTTCAAAATCTTAAAAATACAAATAATATATCAAAAAAATCAGAAAAATAAAACTAATTCATTTCAAAATTTTAAAAATACAAATAATATATCAAAAAATCAGAAAAAAAAACTAATGCAATTCAAAATCTTAAAAATACAAATAATATATCAAAAAACTAAGAAAAATAAAACTAATTCAATTCAAAATGTTTAAAATACATATAATATATCAAAAAAATCATAAAAATAAAACTAATTCAATTCAAAATCTTAAAAATACAAATAATATATCAAAAAAATCATAAAAATAAAACTAATTCAATACAAAATCTTAAAAATACAAATAATATATCAAAAAATTCATAAAAATAAAACTAATTCAATTCAAAATCTTAAAAATACAAATAATATATCAAAAAATTTAGAAAAATAAAACTAATTCAATTCAAAAATTTAAAAATACAAATTATCAAAAAATTCATAAAAATAAAACTAATTCAATTCAAAAGTTCGTTGGCCCCCTCTTCCCGCCTCTTTCCGCCGACCCCCTCTTCCCTCCTCGTCTTCCCGCCATTTCTTCCCTGTCTTCCCGCCTCTTTCTTCCCGCCAATTGTTTCCCGCCAATTTCTTCCGGCCTCTTTCTTCCCGCCAATTTTTTCCCGCCAATTTCTTCCCGCCACTTTCTCCCCGCCTCTTTCTTCCCGCCTCCTCGTCTTCCCGCTCCCATTTTTCCCGCCATTTGTCACTACATATAGGTAGCCCGGCTTGGCCAAGCATCACATCTCCGCAATCTCTCATCACTCTCTCATGGCTTCCACCGCACCCACTCTAACCTACCAGCAGGTGGAGGAGCTTTGCGCCTCGAACTACCCTTGCCCTCCGGCTACCGCGTCCCTCGCCGGCCGGAGCCTAAGCGCCGGCGGCGTGCCGGTCCCTCCCGTCCCTCGTGGTACTGCGCGCCGGGCGGCCATCACGAACCACTACTACCTCGACCTCACGCCGGAGCAGCGGATGAATCCTCGCTGGCATCCCGATAACCAGCATACTTGGGACGCCTTCTTCATCAATCGGCGTGAGAGGGCGCTCGCCGAGTATGAGGAGGACGGTCCGCCTCCCGGAAACTTCCACGAGGCCGGCCGTCGGCTATGGTGGTACGGCCGGACTCCGCAGAGCGTCATGGACTACATCACGGCCGGCGATATCCCCGCCTGCGCTACCCTCGCTTCGAGCCACGAGCGCCGCCCGACGACAGCCGACGACAACGAGCGACGATGACGCCGGCAACTTAGAAGGCGACGACTACCAGCACAATGGCGGCGGCTATGAAGACTACGAGTATGCATATTATACGCCTAGGCAGGAGTATGACTAAATCACTCCAAATTTCATGTATGTAGGAGTATGACTTAGTCACTCCAAATTTCCTATATGCAGGAGTATGACTTATTAGTCACTCCAAATTTCATGTATGCAGGAGTATGACTTAGTCACTCCAAATTTCATGTATCATCAGTGCTATCTCGAGTCAATTGAATCATTCGAAAATGGACACCAAACACATCACGGGTAATATAATTCACATGATTCATTCAACAAAGTTTGGTACAATAAATTATTACACATCATTTCTTCCCTTGTGTCCCCGCTTGCTTACGATTGTGCCGTATCCATGGAGCATCCTCATCATTTAACTTAATGCTTGGGTCGGTGTTCACTTTGAAGGGCGGAATTTCAGCAAACATATTATAATCTTCTCGACATGTCTGTCTTGTCCTCCACTCCCACGATGTTTCTTTTCCCTGAAAGAACAATGTGGCGCTTTGGATCATCGCATGATGTACTGATCGTTTTCTTATCTTTCCGTTTCCTCGGTTTGCTACTCATGTCCTTCACATAGAAAACCTGAGCGACATCTTTCGCTAGGACGAATGGCTCGTCAAGGTAACCAAGATTGTTGAAATCCACCATTGTCATTCCGTATTGCTGGTCCACCTTTACCCCACCTCCTGTTAGCTTGAACCATTTGCACCGGAACAAAGGGACCCTAAAGGAGGGTCCATAGTCAAGTTCCCATATCTCCTCTATGTAACCATAATATGTGACCTTTTGCCCATTCTCGGTTGCTGCATCAAAGCGGACACCACTGTTTTGGTTGGTGCTCTTTTTATCTTGGGCGATCGTGTAAAATGTATTCCCATTTATCTCGTACCCTTGGAAAGTCGTTATAGTCGAAGATGGTGTCTTGGCCAACATGTACAAGCTGATCTACAACCTTATTGTCACTCATTAAATGTTTTCTCAACCAACTACCGAAAGTCTCCATGTGGGCCTTCCTAATCCAGGATTCAGGCTTCCCGTGGTTGTCCGAGCGTAAAATATTCTTGTGTTTCTCAAAGTACGGAGCCACCAAGCCGGAATTGGTCGAACCGTGTGGTGTGCTTCGACTCGGAGAATGGCCGTCCATACATATCATTGATTTCCTTCCGATCGTGCCTTTTCCACTTAGTCTCCCCTCGTGCCGCGATCGAGGAAGACCAATCGGCTTAAGGTCGAGAACAAAGTCAACACAAAACTCAATTACCTCCTCATTTCCATAGCCCTTGGCGATGCTTCCTTCGGCCTAGCACGGTTACGAACATATTTCTTTAATACTCCCATGAACCTCTCGAAGGGGAACATATTGTGTAGAAATACAGGACCGAGAATGGAAATCTCATCGACTAGGTGAACCAGGAGGTGCGTCATAATATTGAAGAAGGATGGCGGGAACACCAACTCGAAACCGACAAGACATTGGATCACATCGTTCCGTAACCGTGGTAGAACTTCCGGATTGATTACCTTCCGAGAGATTGCATTGAGGAATGCACATAGCTTCACAATGGCTACTCGAACATTTTCCGGCAGGAGCCCCCTCAAAGCAATCGGAAGCAATTGCGTCATAATCACGTGGCGGTCGTGAGACTTCAGTGTTTTGGAACTTTTTCTCCGCCATGTTTATTATTCCCTTTATATTGGACGAGAATCCCGACGGGACCTTCATACCGCTCGGCATTCAAAAAAGATGACCTTCTCTTCTTTGGTCGTAGCGTAGCCGGCACGACCTTGAAACCGTTCCGGATGCCGGTCATCGTGGTCTTTCAAACTTTGCCGGTCCCGCCGTGCTTCCTTTGTATCATTTGACTTCCCATACACGCCCAAGAAGCTTAGGATGTTCACGCAAATATTCTTCGTAACGTGCATCACGTCGATTGCGGAGCGGACTTCTAGGACTTTCCAATATTCTAGCTCCCGTAATATAGATTTCTTCTTCCACATGGCTACGTGCCCGTCGCCTCCCTTCGGAACCGATTGTCCGCCAGACCCTTTCCAAAGATGACTTTCAAACCCTTGACCATATCAAATACCTCAGCACCGAGTAGTGTTCCGCAGTGCTTCGGCCGGTGATCTGCCTTGCCGTTGTAATGCTTGCCTTTCTTTCTTATCGGATGACCTTTCGGAAGAAATCGACGATGCCCAAGGTACACGTTCTTCTTACAATTTGGCAAATGTACACTTTCAGCCTCATGTAAGCAAGTGCGTGCATGCATTGTATCCCTTATTTGACAGTCCCGAAAGGTTACTAAGAGCAGGCCAATCGTTGATGGTTACGAAAAGCAACGCTCGTAGGTCAAATTCCTCTTCTTTGTGCTCATCCCACACACGGACACCGGGTCTGCCCCACAGCTTGTAAAAGTTCATCAACTAATGGCCTTAGGTACACATCGATGTCGTTGCCGGGTTGCTTCGGACCTTGGATGAGCACCGGCATCATAATGAACTTCCGCTTCATGCACAACCAAGGAGGAAGGTTGTAGATGCATAGAGTCACGGGCCAGTGTACTATGGCCGGAGCTCTGCTCGCCAAAAGGATTCATGCCATCCGTACTTAGACCAAATCTTATGTTCCTTGCGTCAGCTGCAAAATCTTTGAACTCTCTGTCGATCTTTCTCCATTGCGTTCCATCTGCGGGGTGTCTCAACTCCCCGTCCGACTTACGGTCCTCTTTGTGCCATCGCAACAACTTGGCATGCTCTTTGTTCCCGAACGGACGTTTCAACCGTGGTATTATAGGAGCATACCACATCACCTTGGCGGGAACCCTCTTCCCGGGTTTCGGCCCTCAACATCGTCACCGGGGTCATCGCCTCGATCTTATAACGCAATGCAGGTGCATACCGGGCATTCATTCAAATTCTCGTATTCACCGCGGTAGAGGATGCGATCGTTGATGCATGCATGTATCTTCGGAACCTCTAAACCTAGAGGGCAGACAACCTTCTTTGCTTCGTACGTAGTGGCGGGCAACTCGTTATTCTTTGGAAACATATTCTTCAACATTTTCAGCAAGTTTTCAAATGCCGAGTCAGCTACACCTGCCCGTGCCTTCCATCTCAAGCAAATCCAGTAGTGCAGCCCAGCTTTTTCGGACCATCATCGCATCCGGGGTACATCGCCTTCCCGTGATCCTCTAACATGCGATCCAAATTCTCCTCTCTTTTTCAGTTTCGCAGCGTCTCCGTGCATCAGCAATGGTCCGACCAAGATCATCAACGGGATCATCACGTGCCTCTTCTTCACCTTCCCCTTCACCTTCCCCTTCACCTTCAGCATCCTCCATGAAAGTATCACCGAAATGAGAAAGATAGCTTTCATCATTGAAATCATCCCCTTCTTCATCTTCTTCCATTATAACCCCTCTTTCTCCATGCTTGGTCCAACAATTATAGCTTGGCATGAAACCGTGCCGAAGCAGGTGCATGTGAACATCTCTTGAGGAAGAGTAACCCTTCCGATTCTTACACTTAACACATGGACAGATAACAAAACCCTCCGGCTTGTTCGCATTAGCCACTACGAGGAAATCTTTCAAACCCGTACTGAACTCGCCGGAGAGTCGGTTACCGTACATCCATTGCCGATTCATCTGCATTATTATAATATAAAATATATAATTAACCATGCATCATGCATTTGTTAAACTAACTAGCTACAAACAATATAAATTAAACAATGAACTACACACACATGCACATTTTATCAACGACACATCAAAGGTTCAAGTTGCTAACCGCGATCGAGGAGGAAAAAATAAATGAGAAAGCTCAAGTGTGGCTCCAACACTTCATATCATGTTTGTTTCATGCTCTTGGGGCATTTCATCAAACACCTTATGTGCATAAGAGGAACCAAAAGCAAACCTAACACCCACTTGTGAAGCTTGTGAAGAGAATGGCACCAAATGGCTAAGTGTTGGCTGCTGGGTGGGTATATATAGGGGAGGGCTTTAGTCCCGGTTGGTCCGGCCAACCGCGACTAAAGGCCTTCGGGCACCTTTAGTCGCGGTTGGCCCGGCCAACCGCGACTAAAGACCCCCACGTGCACCGGCTGGCCACCGTGCGCCCTGGGCCCAGGCCTTTGGTCGCGGTTCTCCTCCCGAACCGCGACTAAAGGTGCCATTAGTCGCGGCTCCTTTACCTTCGCGACTTATGGGGCTTCCCGGAAGCCTGTTTTTCCACCAGTGATCCTTTGCCCTAACCCACCCACCCCCCACCCCCCCCCCCCGCGATTTGTTTCAAGCTCAGACACCGCTTTGCTGCACCCGGGACGCCCTCCCTCTTTTCCCTCCCAAATACAATTTCTTCCTATCATTTTTTTCTTCAAATTGGATAAACTAACGTTCAAATAATAATTGGTTTTTCATAGCATTCTCGTTTTTCTGGTGCTTTCTCTCGTCCATGTTCTCACTATACACCTCCTTGTCGGTTAGAAGTGTCTTGGTCGTCTCCATGTCGGCTTGTGAGGAAGCCTCGCGCTTTGAATCTGCCTTAGAGTTGGTACTTCCCCTTGGAATTTTTGATGCACTTGACGCAATTGGGGCGGAACCATCGAGATCGATGGCATTATATTAATTGCGCCCCTCCATTGGCAGACGAGGACACATAGAGGTATTGCCACTTGGGGGAAATCCTTGATTCCCATCTAACAATGGATCAAGGTGAAGTTCTTCATTTGGTTCGCAAGGGTGAATTGGCCCAAAGCTTAAAACACCAAGTCTCCAACGCAAATGCCACTAAGTTCCCACTTCTTCATCGTGTCATAGGAAGTTTTGAACTTGGTGCATTAATTTCTCTTGGATCAACCGCCACCTTTTTGTGAGAGATGCCTCACTGCGATCACTCTGAAATCTGTGATCACCCAAGTTCTTGTGCTCGTGAAAGTAGTTGAAAATTTTCCTCCAAAATATGCCTCCCTTTTTCTGAGCACCACAAGTCCTCAAGTTGCATGTATCCTCCGGTTCTTTTGGACCCTGCTTTGGTGAGCGAGCTAGTCAACGAACAATGGCTCTTCTTTGATATCTACTGGGGCAATTTGTGTGTCAGCGGTGGATCATTGGGTCTTGGTGCCATCCCCTTCATTGATCATGGCCTCCGGGATAGCGTACCTACCAAAGAAGGCCTGATGCATATGTCGTTGGGTCGGACACAAGCATGCTAAAATATATGGACGCAAAGATGGAAGTAAAAGAGATTCATACCAGGTCGGAGGAGAATCGGGCCACGCCGGCATTCCTTCAAACAAGTTGTGGAGAACAGGGATGTCATTGGGTAATAAGCTCTTTGCGGGATTTCTTTGCATGCCCCATGACGAGCTTCTCACCGGGACGATGTTGAGGTCGATGCTTGGACGGCATGGCCGGGAAAGACTCTTCAACCTCCGGCGATGTGTCCCTCGACAAACATGACAATGCTGGTGTGTGTCCTAACGAGTTTAGGATCTTGTTGGCGGAGGCGTGCGAGCTTGTCGCGAAGGAGAGTAGCTTGGGCGTCTATGGAATCGTCGTTAGCGCAAGCCTGAACTTGGGCGGCTAATGCCAAGGCATCAACCCTTTCTTGGGCTGCAGCAGCAGCGGCAAGCTTATTCTTGATATTCTCTCTACGGTCAGCTCGCTTCTTCGACTCCGCTGCCCTCCTCCGGCAGGAGCTCCTTCTCCGTCTTGAACAAACTGGGCACGATAACATTTTGGGAGACCATGGCCGGCGAGACGAAACCATCGTGATGGCGGGAGCTGTGGCTTTGGCATCGGGCATGGTGTCAAGCAAAGCAGGCGGTGTTGTGGTCTCCATGGATCGAACTAGGGGATGGCGCTGGGTGATAGTGAATGGGGTAGTGTGGCTGGCTGGAGGATTAGAGGCGGACAAAATGGACGCACGATGTGGACACGCGGGCTGTCCGTCCAACCGCAATACCAGCCCAAATTTGGGCTGGAAATGCGCCGAAACACTGTCCGAGAGGCGCTGTCTGTTTTCAGTTCGCCGTTGGGTCTCACCATTAGGCAACGCCTACAACAATGAACAACATTTGTCCGTTTGCATGCCTCCGTTAAAGATGGTCTCACTACAACCTATGAAAATGCGGGCAACAACACTGAAATTAGGGTGCACCCATCTAGAAGCGGTTGCATGGGATATGCTAAACCGGTATGGTTGGCAGCCTATCATACGATTAGTTATACATACGTTTCTTGATGTAATCTTATTATGTTTTTTCTTTGACTCTACAGAGTTAAGATTGGTTGTAGTCGATTGATATTTTGCAATTATTAACATTAAAAATATAGCGTGCTATTCGAAGCTAATAGTGCTATAACAGATCTGGAGATCCCATGCTTAATTTTAGTACTTTTGCTTGCTATGGTATTGTTTGTAAAATATCATGCTTGATCGTCCTACATCATAGTGTTAGAGTTTTTTCCCAAACTATTGGCCAAATGACCCGAACTTTCCACCTTAGGAAGAAGAAGCTACTTCTGTTAGTCGTGGTAATAAATTGCAATTTCTTGGGTTCCTCTTCCAAATTGAAAGATGACATGACTTATGCTGGTGATTCTTAAAAATTAATTTATGCTACATCGTTTCCCTGTAAGATGTTGATAATAGGCTTTTAGACAATTGGAGATTTTTTTTAATGTGGTTATGCATGTATTGTTCAAGCATTTTTGTACTATATCTTTATTCATGTTGAAATCCTTTATCTTTTGGGTGATATTTGGTATTTTTTAAATATACTGTTGGAAATATAGCATGCAATTAACACGATAGCGTGTATAGCATTTGGAGCATGCCACTTCCGGGTTTCTCTCCTTTATGGAAGCAAAAGTAATTTCATGGCCAAATTTAGGGTATGTTTTGTGTGTGGCCAAAATATATCTTACCAAGTTTTTGGCTATGAGACAAACTTTGGTTCTTGGTTAGATCCTTGCCAACTTTTTTGCATGCCAATAATTTCTTTCTTTTCAATAAAAATGCCAATAATTTCTTAGTAGCCCTGGTTTATTTTTAACCAAAGTTGGCCAATTCATGGTATAAAAAACCTTTGAATTTTTTTTTTTTGGCTAGCTAAATGCTTGGTTAGGCAATCTTCAGTTCAAACCAAACACACCAACCCAGGCAACCACTTGAAACTTGTGATAGATACCACCAGTTTACTACTTGCAGTTAAATAAGGAAATTCAATTCGGCACATGGGAGCATATGCTCCTGCCACCGAAAAAATATTTTGAAATGTTCAAAAAATTCGAACAAAAAATTTCTCGCTTACGTATCAATATTTTACGTGCGCACATCAAGTCTTGCGAAAAACCGACATTTTTTGTGACTTGTGTGAAAAAGATAAACAAAACGTCTCGTACACAGCCTTTTTTTACAGAAAAATTTGTCTTTTTTACAGATGACACTCAAAATGTCGGTTTTCTGTGGAACCACTTTGTGAACGTGTAGAATTTCGAAATGTATCCACTAAATTTTGTGTTCAAATTTTTCAACATTTCAAAAGTGTATTTAAATTGAAGTTTAAAAACCGGGAGCATATGCTCCCGGGTGCCAAAACGCCACTCCCAACAACCAAATCAGTAAAAGAAGAGAAAAAAAACGCTCTCATTGCTCAATTAATGATCTCTGGGGACCACGTATGATAGATATATACCACCAACTGGCTACTTGGACTTAAAGAAGAGACACAAAGCAGGGAAATGCACTTTAGTTCATAGGAGCATTTGCTCTCATTATGTGAATCCATATTTTGAAGTGTCAAAAAATTCTAAACTAAATTTTTACATGTACATCTAAACATTTTATGTTGGTACACAAATTTTTTAAAAAAGAAAAAAATTCCTGTGGCTCCTGTAAAAAAGACAAATTTTGATGTTGTAACACGACTACATACATCACATTTTTTTGTCTTTTTTGTACACACCACACAAAATGTTGTTTTTCCACGAAAACTTGTGTACCAACATAGAATGTCACCATGTACACCAAAAAAATTATGTCAATTTTTTTTAACATTTTTAAAATTAATTTTTAATTATTTTATATAATGGGAGCATTTGCTCCTATGAGCCAAAACGCCACCTCCCACAAAGCAGCAATAGAAAAGAAAACCAACACTCTCATCTGTCAGTTATCAGATCTATGAACCACTAGTGACTAGTGAGAGATAAATATACCACATGTTGGTAACTTGCTACTCCCATGGTTTCACAATTAGTTTGCATTATATGTTTAGTCCAAGTTAAACTTTGTAAAGTTCGAAAAAATATTTTTTTTTAAATATAAACATCTACAATGCAAAATCAATAGTATTAGAATCGTTATAAACTATATTATCATATTATATGCTTTTGGTATCATGATTGTTCATATAAAAATGTTTTTTGTTGAAGTTGTCAAAATTTGACTTTGACAAATCTCAAAACGTGGAGTAAATAAAAACGGAGAGTAGTTAAAGAAGAGACACCAAATAATTATAGAAGAGTGAAATATGTTAATAACGCTCTCACTGCTCAATGATAAGATCTAACAACTACTAGTAATAGACATATACCACCAGTTGGCCACTTGCACTTGAAGGGACAAAAAAATAGTAGAAGAGTCGCTCTTCTTAATTTAATTATATCGAGTTATGCTTGTCTAGAGGCATTGACTATTTCTTCCCTGCCCTGTCCATGATGAGGTGGAGCTCCTCTTGTTCGATCATCACTTTGTTCACCATGTGTAGGTCTTCGTTCCTCTTCCTCCCCTCGTACTAGTGGATCTTTTCTTCATCCGCGGAGAGCTGAAGGTATTGTACATCTTTGTTAGTAGTAATTATTTCCACAATACATGGTTAAGCATGCTGCATCTTATCAAAAGATTTCAGAACACTTTGGAGCCATAGGTGATGTTTGTGTATGTCAATTAGTGTTCTCCCACATATGTTTTCATGTGAACTTCTGTCCAATCAGTTCCTGCGAGTTCGGCACCCCATTACTGATCTACATTTTTAGACAACTTAAAATCTACTTCCAGTTAACCTTTCGTGGCATTTTATAGATTACTGGCAGGCGTGTCTGATAATAAAAACAAAATTTGAAATATTGCTCAGGTATTCTTCGTTCTGTCTTTTTGAAAACTAGCTCCACAGATTGAGATTTTGTGTTAACGGATTGGTTCATGGGATGACCCACCTGTATTCATTGTTTCAGTTTGACTATGACACATTGTGTCCATATATGTGTCCCTGCAGAAGCTACGAAGTGGCTCCAGGGTCAATTTGCGTACACAGATGGCCACTTATGGTGCAGGATTGCACAATAAGTTGAATGATCGAACTTCTTTTTTTGAAACTTCCAATGATCAAACTTCAGAAGCACGTACTCTTTCATTTCAACGTTTGGAAGAGATCACCAAAAGCTTCTCTGCTGAGAGAGTACTTCGCAGTGGTATTTTTGGTGTCGTATATAAGGTAAGTAATTAATCATATCTTCTTATCCGTTTTGAATATTTTTTGTGATCGGAGCTGATCGTAAATCGTTAAAATCACAGGGAGTGCTACAAAATGGGGAAATGATCGCTGTGAAGAAGCTCGTGGCGTCAAAACCAGGGTTTCAGAGTGATTTTGAGAATGAGTGTCGTCGTCTTGTCAAGCTTAAGCACCCGAATGTTGCACGATATATAGGTTACTGCTATGAAACACATAAAGTATGCTTAGAGTCCAAGAGGAAGGTGCAGCCTAAGCCCATTTTCGTTGAGATGGCCGAAAGATTGCTTTGTTCAGAGTATTTACCTAAGGGGAGCCTTGATATGTATATTTCAGGTATGACAATTTAGCATTATGGTGCATCTTACTTTTCCCTAAGGAAATATCAGCTTCTTTTGAGATTGTACTTTGTCAGGTTTGCGCACAAATCATAAAAAGGAAATACGCATTTTATTCACAAATACTCTGAGGAAAATGTCACGAAATGTTTACGGCATGAGGGTGTTCATACCAGTTTATGAATGGAAAAAAAGGACACACATGGAAAAAAATAACACACATCATAACTTGTAGTCTTTTTTCATAACTTAGAGCACATTAGTAATAGTTTTTCTCATAACTTCTGTGAAACGTGTGCTCTTTTGGCTATGGATATTGCAGGCGAATCTTCCAGATTTGATTGGCGGACACGTTACAAAATAATTCTGGGTATTTGCAATGGGTTACACTACCTTCAAGAGGGAACTGATCATGAGCCTATTCTTCATTTGGACCTTAAACCTATGAACATATTGATTGATGACAATATGACACCAAAAATTACGGACTTTGGTATTTCACGATTATTTCATCAAGAACAACCAGTGAACACTCTAGATAGTAATGAAACACTGTAAGTAATTGAAAACCTCTACATGTGCTCTCTTACAGTACCATTTCAACGTTCACACACTAATTAATGTTGTGAAGCAGCAGTTACATGGCACCAGAATACATACATGGAGGTGCAGTCACCCTTAAATCAGATATATTCAGTTTGGGTGTAATAATATTGGAAGTAATAACTGGACGGAGGGGATTCTCTGATGTTAGTATAATATCTTCAGAGGACTTCATTGAGCTTGTGAGTAGATTATGCTTCAACTTCTAACATGGACGCCCTTTTTCACGTTTATGATGGATCTCTATGCTACGCTACCTTACATGGTAACATTATATGTTTTTTTTTTTTGTGGTGGCTTCACAGGCAGATGAAATACTTAAAACCACACTGGAAAAATCACAGCCTCATGGTTTGGAAGAAATAGATTGCGAAGTAGTAAAAAGATGCATTCAGATAGGTCTAATTTGCGTGAATCTTCAGAAGACAAAAAGGCCTACAATTAAAAAAATTCTTCAGATGCTTGACGGGTTGGAAAATATTGATTGCCATTATAGCAACAAGGTAACATCACATGCAGATTGCATCAGAATTTATATGCTTACTGATCCTCCTTGGCACCTATCTACCCCTCAATTAATTATTTTGATGACTTTTCAATTAGGAAACAAAACTCAACAATGTATGGGGGGTTTGTTGAGTATGATGCCCTAGTGGTTGTGAGAGGAGTATAGCCAAAACCTATTATCCCCGGATTAGGGTAATCAATCCTATAGTCTTTTATACGATAAACGAGGGCACCTCTTATAAGTTTGTGTTATTTGTAATTGGGTTCGTGCGGTATCTCTTGATGTTTGGTGGAATCTCTTCCAGCAAGCCAACGGCAATTAGTTGAGGAGAAGCTTTAGTGGGCTGGTCATCTATGTTTTTTTTTGTTATGTGTACAAGGAGCAAAATAGACATTTTTCAGCACGTATCTGTTCGTCCTTGCGTGTCTGACCCTTCTCGCTCAGGAGGATTTGACGCAATGTATCAATGGGCAGTATTTATATTTATATTTTCGATTCAGGACAAGGTTGAGCAGCAGAACATGGATTTGTAGCACCGGAACTCACTAGAGCTTGAATTTATTTCCTAACTGTACTTCAGAGTTTCAAAAACATCACCATTTTTCATGAATATGCACACATGATTTGTATATTTATGCAAAGTTTGGTTAAAATGATTCTAGTTTGTTCTATAGAAAAAATAAGTTTATCGCTGTATAAAGGAATAAAAAATCTCCTTAAAAATGAGTTTTAGCCACAATTATTTCCTTCTTATGTAGCCCAAAATATACCGTTCAATTAAACTGCTAGGGTACATGACTACATTCAGGATGTGTATATGTAGCCGTATGATACTTCAGATGTTCGGAAGACCCAGAAATGTTGTTTACAATTTTTTGCAAAAACGTGTACACTGGTGCTTTGGTGCATCTAGCAATTTTCGTTAGCAGCAAGAGTATTCTTTTGTTGTGCTATTGCGAAGGCGTTGTAACTGAAGTATTTCTACTTTAATCGATGGTCCGCGGTCCTGCCGTTTAGTAGGTAAAAAAACGCTGGGGATTGCTATCAGGGACAGTGGGACACACGTACACTATTCTCATTAGTGCAACATCATGTTAAACAAAAGGACAAAATGTGCTCAACCAAGACTACTGGAGGGAGATGACAATGCACGTTTTTTTTCACTTGATTAGTTGTTTTAAGTCGTGAGGTTGTTTCACGTTTGTTTTTTTTTTTGTCTCACTTCAGGCAGAGATGAGTTCCTTTGGTGTGACGGCTCCCCTTCTCAGGAAGCTTGATTCGCTGCTTCCTCCTAAGTACCGGGTACCAAAGCCACTGGCGGATGAAATCGACCTCCTCAAGGAAAATCTGGAGGAAATAAGCGCCGCCCTCTTGGAGCAGTCAATGGTACATGTCCCTAACAAGATGGGAAAACTATGGATGGACGAGGCGCATGAACTTTCATATGACATCGAGGAATTTATCGACAACATGATGCAGAGATTCCGGGTGACAGCTCCAGGTCGACGAAGAAAAAGGAGGAAGAAGTGCATAAGAAAGATGAGGTACGTGCAGACCTACAGAGTTGGACATGTCAAGATTGCTTGGCTTCCGAAGGCGCTGAAGCCGTCCGCCCAGATCGCAGAATTCAGGACTCTCCTGCGAGAAGCGAGTGATCGGTACTACAGGCATCTTGATCTTGATGGTTGCACCACGAGTTCGAGAATTGTGTTCACTGCGCATGGGAAGGAACCAGCGCTCTATGCAAAGGCTGCAAATTATCTCGTTGGCATCGAAAACACGAAGACGGAGCTTGTCAAGTGGCTCACAAACAAGGAGCAGAAGCAGCTAAAAGTGGTACCTATTGTTGGACCAGCAGGGGTCGGTAAGACTACGCTTGCTAAACAGGTGTACCGTGAACTTGGAATGCAATTCGAGTGCCGGGCTTTCGTGCAGGCGTCGCGGAAGCCTGACATGAGGAGACTACTTGGGGGCATCCTCTCTCAAGTTCAACAGCGTCCTGGACTCTCTGGTTCCTGCACGGTGCAAGACCTAGTTGACAATCTAACCGAATATCTCCAAGATAAAAGGTGATATATACACTTCTCTTGTGAGGAACTGAGGATTCATCTTACCACAGTTAAAAGAGAGTAGATTTATATAAATTTGATCACATCCTTAGATTCCTAAATCCTTCATCCTCAAGTTTTCACCGGTACACTGTCTACCTAGGGGCTTCTTGCTCAATACTAGTATATCAGTTGGAATATATGTTTTTCAGTATTTTTTTTTACCCTAAATAAGGTTTTCTCTACCTAGACACTATGAGGTCAACTATGTTCTACATTATGGAAAATTTTCACCATTTTGAAACATGGGCATAAGTGTATTTTCACACACACACACACATATATATATATATATATATATTTGGGACGAATTGTTTATGCATGGTAAAGCATATTACATAAATAAATACCTATAGGCCAATATAAAACGTATGAGTTAAGGTTCATCCAAACCATCGTCCTTGCGCTTTGCTGGAACTATGCAAGGCCGGTCCTCAGCTTTCGGGGGCCCGGGACGAAACCAGAATTTAGAGCCCTTAATATAATTTTGTTCTACAAATTCATGTATAAAACGCTACCAATAAAGATATAAAGTGTACCGATAGGAATATTTTTATAAGAATAATATTGTATAGATCCTACCGTAAAAATTTGCAGGGCCATAAATATCCACACTAACCAGCTCATCATGAACACTAGGAGATATCGTAGGAGATGAATTAAATACGTGCTCATGATCACTCACATTGTTATCTTCGGCGTCGATGTTAATGTTGTCTTCATCCCCCGTAAAAAGTAGTGCCAACTCGTTTGGATTCCTCGAAGTGCTAGTGGTACTCTTCAAAAAAAATGTCAATAGATCCTCTTTGTGATCCCATCAATTTCTTTTGTACGTCTCTCAGCTTCCTTATGGCACAACAAGCGACATGACCAAACTAAAAATAAAAAAATAAACAAATTGTAACAGAAATTAGGGCACATAGACTAGGGGAACATCCGAAACTTAAAGATCAGATCAATAGATCGCTATACCTGATGTGATTAATTCTTTGAGAATTCGGATGATCAGATCTTCTGCAGTCCTGCCGGCGGCTGTCGTGGGCGATTTGGCTGGACGCCCGAGCGAAGTAATTAGGGACGAGGACTGCCGATTTAGTTGGAGTTGGAGGTGTCGACAGAGCGACAGAGGCCGATGCGTTAGTGATTTTCGTCTCGGCCAGGAACGCAGTCTACGCAGAGCCATCGTTGAAAGCAGTCTGGCTGCCTCGAATCCATTAGGTAAACGTATCTCGTTGGGTCCCCCCCCCCCCTCCGGCCAGTAGTATTCATAAGGTTTACGGTAGTGACTTCACAAGATGATAGTGATTCTCCTGACGACCATATCTTGGAATCCAATCCTCAACCAGTCTATATAATCTACTTGAATTACGTTTGGAGGCTTTTCCGAAAGGATAAAAAATAGTGCAGATATTTTTGCATGTGAGCTTAAGGAAATTAAAATAGCATAAAGGTTACAGTTAAGAAAGTAGTGAACATATTGTCAAAATATCTTTGCATGTCTCTTCAAAGAAACTACTGAACAAAAATGAATTTCTGTAGCTACTTTTCTTATTTTCAGTTCTGATGAAAGACATTTTTTTTCGTAAAAAAAGACATTGTCTTTTGCTTTTGCTAGTGGAATATATAGCATTGTGCATAGTTGGATATTTTTTTATTATGTTGATAAACCTTTTAATATGTGTTTTCACTTGTAATTTTCCTCTAGTGTTTCCGTGATTACTGACTCTTTATACATGATAAAAAAAAACTATGTTCTACAGGTATATTGTTGTAATTGATGATTTATGGGAAACGACAGCATCTGATATTCTTACAAGTGCTTTTCCTGAGGGTAACAGTCGAAGTAGAATGATTATAACAGCAGAATTTGAGAGCGTAGCTCTTGGATACTGTGGTTATGAGTCTAATAATATTTTCAAGATGAAACCTCTTGGTAGTAAAGACTCCGGGAATCTATTCTTCAAAATGGTTTTTGGTTCTGAAATTCAATGCCCTGCACAACTGAAGGATGTTTCAGACATAATCATAGCAAAATGTTCTGGTTTGCCACTAGCAACCATATGTGTAGCCGGTCTGTTAGCAAGCCAGCGAGACAACTTTGCGTTATGGCAGCATGTGCAACAATGTTTGTGTTCCAGTTTGAATACAAACGCTTCTTTGGAAGAGACATTGCAGGAAATACTAAAGCTTAGTTACAATATTAGTCCTCACTATTTGAAAACATGCCTGATGTATGTTGGTATGTATCCAGAGGGTCACACGATTTGGAAGGTTGATTTGGTGAATCAGTGGATAGCTGAAGATTTTATCAGCGCAACAGAAGGAGTAAACACGGAGGAAGTAGCAGAGAGCTATTTTAGTGAACTTGTCAACAGGGGGTGGATCCAACCTGTGGAAATTACGTACAACGGTGAGGTGCTGTCATGTACAGTCAACCACATTGTACTTGATCTTATTGCACGCAAGTCCAGTGAGGATAAATTTATCACAGCATTAGATTACTCTCAGACCATTACAGGACTTTATAGCAATGCCCGCCGTCTATCCCTCCACTTCAGCAATGCCAGATATGCAACAAAACCAAAAGATCTAACACTGTCAAAAGTCAGATCATTCGCCTTCTATGGAATCAGCAAGTGCATGCCTTCCATTGTGGAACTTAAGCAACTCCGAGTTCTGATCCTTAAATTCTGGGGTGATCATCCGGAGAGCATGATCTTCGACCTCACAGAAATTTGCCTATTGATTCAGTTGAGATACTTGAAGATTTCATGTGATGCTGATGTAGATGTAAAACTACCAACCCATATGCAGATTCTACGATACTTGGAAACACTGATAATAGATGCGACAGTGTCTGCAGTTCCATTGGATATTATTCTTCTCCCGGGATCTCTGCGTACACTACACTACATAGACTCTGGCAGCAATTCTGAAGGCAATGTACTCAGCATTGGCGAGCTGATGAACCTGCAGGATCTTCACATCACCTACTACACAGAGAAATTAGATGAGCATCTAAACAGAAACCTGAGAGAGCTGGCCTCTTCTATTGGGAAACTTGTTAACCTCAAATCTTTCACTCTGGCTCCTGGTGCTTCAAACACGGCAGTTTACCCTGATTTCTCGAGCAGCAGGTCCTCTCCATCCGTCTTTCTTCAGAGACTTCAGCTGTTGCCCCCAATTTGCATGTTCACTAGACTTCCGGAGTGGCTTGGACAGCTCCGGAAACTCTGCACTCTGGAAGTTGCTGTTAGTGAGCTTCTGGTTGAAGATATGGATATGCTCACAGGATTGTCTTCCCTCACATCCCTTTCGCTATATGTCTGGCAACATACTACGGGAAGAACCGTCGTCAAAAGAGGGGCATTCCCCGTTGTCAAGTATTTCAAATACACGTGCAGTGTACTGTCCCTGGCCTTTCAAGAAGAGGCATTTCCCAATCTTCAGAGGCTCGAGCTGAGTTTCAACGCTCGTAGAGGAGAACGATATGATCATTTACTCGCCGGTATTGAGTACATGTTAAACCTCAAGGAGATTGCAGCAACAATTGGAGCAGGGGCCGGTGCTGAGCAACCTGACAGAATGGCCGCAAAGTCTGCGCTCGACAACGCCATTCGCAAGCATCCAAGCTCTCTTAGTTACCACATCGTAAACATAGCAGATTGGATTGAGGAAGACTACCAGTTTATAACCCAAGTCAATGATTCGTCAAGAGACTCATCAGATGAACACTCTAGAATTATACGGAAAGTTGCCAAGGACGACACACGAGCACGTTTCTGGTACCCTCAATATGCCACAAGAGAGACACCAGATGAGTTTTTCTAAGCAGGGGACACACCTACACACTCTCATTTATTTTAAACATTTTTGGTGTACCAAATATTTGAAAAAAAAATCTACACATTTTAGTACAAAAGATATACTGATCTGCACTGAAGTTCGATGTTAATATTTTGTGCTATTCGAGAGCAACAGAAAGATAAAATTTGATCAGTATTGTATTCACATATATTTGCAACCACTTGTTATTTTTGTATTCCTCTTGTAAGGTTTTATGAATAATCTAATAATAAAAAAGTTGTGTGCATTCTTTGGATGCAGAGGCTGGGTGATACTTTCATTTCGAAAAAACTTGTTATTTTTGTGTAGGCCACATATTATAAGTTTTCCTATGGATTTTATTGTGACATTGCATAATCTTGTACTATACTCATTCTTTTTCTAAGATTTTCATGATTTACTATAAAACAAACAAAATCAAATTCTTATGGGGGTGTAGGTGTAATGGGGTTTAGCCACAACTTTCTGCTCCACCACTAGTCTCATGGAGTACTAACGCAACAAAAATAAATATTTTGCAGTTAACACCACTTGTTACAAATTTCATTTTTCTACAACCATAACCACATCATTTTTTACAAAAAAAAAAATTAAAACAACACTAGGGATAATTATTTGCACAGAACACAAAAACCTTTGTCATCTCATTTAACAACTAATTAGCTAGGTGCGCCCACCGGATAGGCATGTGGCAACCAACGTGTGTGCGAGAGGCTTCTACACCGTACTATCGGCGAGCCGTTAATCAATCTAACATAGAGATAGAGGGCAGCCTGACCTCGTCTCCCACGACCAAAGCGACGATGGCGGACGTCCGGCGATGGGGACGAGGACGAGGCGGCAGGCCGGTGCTTGACATTGTCTAAATTCTTTCTGACATTGTATAATGTTGTATTACTCATTCGGTTTATTTACATTTTTGCAATTTACTATAAGACAAAAAGCAACTTCTTATGAGAGTGTAGGTGTCATTGGTTTCAGCCACATTTTTATTCTCCACTAGTCTCGTGTACTACGAAGGCAAAGAAGAAAAAAATGATTTTGCACTTAACACCAGTTGTTGCAATTTTCGTTTTGTTGCAATCATATCCATATCAATTTTCACAAAAAATAAAACAACATCAGGGATAATTATTTGCACTAAACACAAAAACCTTCATTAGCTCATTTAACAACTAATTAGCTTGGTGGACCCATCGGACATGCACACCTGGCAACCAACGTGTATGTGGGAGGCTTCTACACCTTGCTATCGGTGAACTTTCAATCAAATCGGAGATAGAGAGAGGGGGCCTGGCTTTGTCTCCCTGGACGGAAGCAACGGTGGTGGGGGTTGCAGATCTCCGGCGACGGGGACGGGGTATGGAGGCGGTGGGCCGGTGCTTGACATTATATCTTTTTTGTGACATTAATAATCTTGTACTACAGTTATTTTGTTTTTTTTAGATTTTTTCAATACTATAAGACAAAATTCAAACCATTATGGGACTGTATTTTTCATGGGGTTCAGCCACAACCTACAACTCCACCACTAGTCTCATGGAGTACAAACCCAAAGACTTCTTTTTGCAGTTAACACCACTTATTTCAGTTTTTATTTTG
Organism: Lolium rigidum; assembly: GCF_022539505.1. Lineage (NCBI taxonomy): Eukaryota > Viridiplantae > Streptophyta > Magnoliopsida > Poales > Poaceae > Lolium > Lolium rigidum. The sequence goes on along the minus strand of NC_061513.1, from coordinate 264,473,450 downwards.
CTACTAACCATAACCATATAATTTTTTGCAAAAAAAGAAAACAAATTAGGGATAATTATTTGCATAGAATACAAAAACCCTCGATAGCTCATTTAACATTTAATTAGCTAGGTGAGCCCGCCGGAAAGGTGCATCTGACAACCAAATTGTACGCAGGAGGCTTCTAACTGTAATATCGGCGAATCATCAACCAAATCGAACACACACACACACACACACAGAGAGAGAGAGAGTGACAGAGAGAAAGAGAGGGGTGCCGAGCCTCATTTCCCTCGACCGAAGCGATGGTAGTGGAGCTCCGGCAATGGGGACGTGGGATGGAGGTGAAGGGTCGGTTCTTGACATTCTATATTTTTTTGTGACTTGTAGGATCTTTTAATATACTCATTCAGTTTTCATTTAGATTTTCGCATTTTACTATAAGATAAAAATCGAATTCTTATGAGAGTGTAGGTGGCATGGCCTCAGCCACAATTTACTACACCACCACTGGTCTCATGGAGTACTAAGGCTGGCCATAGTGCTAAGTATCATATAGTAGTATCATGCATATGATACTTGTGTATGATACTATCACTATAGTGGGTAGTATCATGGAGTAGTATCATAGTTATGCTATATTTATTGGTATGTAGAATCTCAATGCAAATTGATGTACAAGATTTGTTTGGCATTAACTTTTCTTGTGATATGCGCTATGATACAGTATCCACCTATGATACTCTAAACTCATCTCTCCTCCTTAATTAGCTGCCACATCAGCATTTTTGTGGGACTAATGTACATGATACTAACTAAGATACTACCACTATGGCTAGCCTAACGCAAAGGAATTTTTTTTAATATTTTTGCAGTTAACACCACTTGTTGCAATTTTCGTTTTGCAACAACCATAACCGTATTTGTTTTGCAAAAAAAATGAAACAACATCAGGGATAATTATTTGCATAGAACACCTTCGTTAGCTCATTTAACAACTAACTAGCTTGGTTGGCTCACCGGACATGCGCACCTGCCAACCAACGTGTGTATTTGAGGCTTCAGGCTTCTACAAAGTAGTATCGGCGGAGGGAGAGGGAGGGAGGGAGGGAGGGAGGGAGGGAGGTAGGGAGCGAGAGAGAGAGAGAGAGAGAGAGAGAGAGAGAGAGAGAGAGAGAGATAGAGACAGAGACAGAGACAGAGAGAGAGAGAGACAGAGACAGAGACAGAGAGAGAGAGAGAGAGAGACAAAGACAGAGACAGAGACAGAGAGAGAGAGAGAGAGAGAGAGAGAGAGAGAGAGAGAGAGAGAGAGAGAGAGAGACGAGACAGAGACAGAGACAGAGACAGAGACGAGAGAGAGAGAGAGAGAGAGAGAGAGAGAGAGAGAGAGAGAGAGAGAGAGACAGAGAGAGAGAGACAGAGACAGAGACAGAGACAGAGAGAGAGAGAGAGACAGAGAGAGAGAGAGAGAGAGAGAGAGAGAGAGAGAGAGAGAGAGAGAGAGAGAGAGAGAGAGACAGAGACAGAGACAGAGACAGAGAGAGAGACAGAGAGAGAGAGAGAGAGACAGAGAGAGAGAGAGAGAGAGAGAGAGAGAGAGACTGGCTTCGTTTCCCTCGACCGAAGCAACGGTGGGCGGGGTGGAGGAGCTCGAGCGACTGGGATGGAGGCGGCGGGCCGGTGCTTGACATTGTATAATTTTTTCTGTTTTCTTAGATTTTTGCAATTTACTATAAGACAACATTCAAATTCTTATGTTAAGGTGTCATGGGGTTCAGCCACAACTTTCTACTCCACCACTAGTCTCATGGAGTACAAACCCAAAGAAAAGATAAATGTTTTTGAAGTTAACACCACTTGTTGCAATTTTTATTTTGCTTCAACCATAACCATAGCAATTTTGCAAAAAAAATTAATAAAGCATTATGGATAATTATTTTCACAAGATACAAAAATCTACGCTAGCTCATTTAACAACTAATTAACTAGGTGAGCCCACCAGAAAGGCGCACCTGACAACCAACGTCTATGTGGGAGGCTTCTAACCTTTATATCGGCGAACTGTCAATCAAATTGAACACACAGAGAGAGAGGGGGGAGCTAAGCCACAACTTTCTACTCTCCCTCGGCCGAAGGGACGGTGGCGGAGCTCTTGCGACGGGGATGGAGGTGGCGGGCCGGTGTTTGACATTGTAATATTTTTTATGACTTGTATAATCTTTTATCGTACTCATTAAGTTTTTTTAGATTGTTGCAATTTACTATAATAAAAAAGTTAAATTATTATGAAAGTGTAGGCGGCATGGGTTTCAACAACAACTTTTTAATCTACCACTAGTCTCATGAAGAAAAAATAAATGTTTTTGCAGTTAACACCAGTTGTTGGAATTTTCGTTTTCCAACAACCATAACCATATCAATTTTTGAAAAAAAATTAGGAACAATTATTTGCGGATAACACAAAAACCTTCGTTATCTCATTTAACAACTAATTACCTTGGTTGGCTTACCAGACAGGCGCACCTGGCAACCAACTTGTGTACGGGAGGCTTCTACACCTTACTATCGGTGAAGAGTAAATCAAATCGTAGAGAGAGAGAGAGAGAGAGCACCTGTCCTCATCTACCTCGACCGACACAGCGGTGGAGAGGAATGCGGGGATGTGGCGAGGGGGGCATGGAGGCGGGCGGGGGAGGGGGGATTCTTAGCATTGTCTGAAAAAAATTTGTAGCAACATATAATCTTGTACTATACTCATTCATTTTTTAAGTGTTTTGCAATTCATGGTAAAAAAGAAATCTTATGGGAGTGCAGTATCATGGGTTCAACCACAACTTTCTACTACACTTCTAGTCTTATGGAGTACTAAACACAGCGAAAAGATAAATATTTTTACATTTTTGTTTCTCTACAACCATGAAAAAAAACCATTAGGAATAATTATTTTCACTGAACACAAAAACCTTCGTTGGCTCATTTAACAACTAATTAGCTAGGTTGGCTCACCAGACATGCGCACCTAGCAACCAACGTGTATGCAGGAGGCTTCTATACCATACTATCAGCGAATCGTCAATTGAATCGAAGAGATAGATAGATAGATCATTGCCTCGTCTACCTCGACCAAAGCGATGATGGTGGGGGTGGCTGAGCTCCGGCGATGGGATGGGGGATGGAGGCGGCGGCCCGGTGCTTGATATTGTATAAACAATTGAGATATAATAGTAAATAGGCTTGTGCTTCCATAAACCCCCAACCTAGACTGAAATGTTTTCCGGAGTGAAACAGAAGGATGGCTGAGATTAAACAATAAATATTCGAGATTAGGGGTAGGATGGCCAAGATTAAACGATACCACGATACCTCTTCGGGGGTTTACAATGTTTTAAGATTTGAGAGTGTATGAAACCACAAGCCAATAATAAATATTTCTTATTATTTGCCTCTAAGATATTATCTCCAACAATTTAGGCATCCTGATTCATTTTTGGAGGCTTACTAATGTTGGATGGAAACATGTCCAGGAGAGACTACAAAAGCACCGGGTAGTTAAAAAGGCAAATTATCTTTGGATGGAATACTGGTTCTCATGAATTATGTACTAACAAATATGGTATTGTATATTATTTTCTTCTTATAGTTACCCAAAGGAGTCTTAAGTAGATCGGATTATTTATGATCAAGATTCTTTTACCAAGGAGATAGTGAGAAAAAAGAAATGCCAGCTTATTAATGGATTGTTGTTTGTCTCCTGAAAGATCAAGGAGGCTTTGGTGTTCGTGACCATGGGGTTAAGAAAACGACTCTGCCTAGGCAAATGGTTGGCCAAGCTACTTACCGGGGATGGGGTGTGGCCTACCACATGCGATATCTCAGGTTTATTGGAAACTAGTGGATTCACACTTCTGGGATGGCCTTATGGCAACAAAGTTTTTCCCTCCCATATGGTTATTTCTCTATTAAAGAAGGGTCGGAGATAAGGTTATGGGAGGATATATGGTTAGGTAATACTATGCTCCGGCAACAATATCCGAAAAATATTGTGTGTCACACAAGTGATACCTTAGCTAAGGTGATGTGGTCTTCCCCGCCGTCTCTGACATTTAGAAGTGATCTTGTTGGACCCCGGCTAGCATCTTAATTGGAATGAATTGCTACAGAGATTACTTCGTCCATTTGATGCAAGGGGGCGGACGAGTTCTGTTGGAACCAAAATGGGTATGGTAAATTATCAATGGATTCCACGTATACAACGATGATCCAACCAATTAAGCAGGAAGTTAATAATAATATGATTTGGAAGATGAAGATACCGCTAAAGATGAAGGTTTTTGCGTGGTATCTTCGTCGAGGTGTTATTCTAACTAAGGACAACCTTGCAAAGTTGCAAAATGCAATTGCGGGGAGTAGGAAGTGTGTCTTTTAGAATATTGATGAGACAATAAAACAATTGTTTTTCCAAATTCAGTTTGCAAGATCTATATGGTCAATCATCCAAATAGTTTTACCTTATAGCCACACCGAATCCTTGCCAATATTTTGTGCAATTGGCTTAATGGGGTGGATCATAGGTTTAAAATACTTATTAAGATGAGAGATCTTGCCATTGTTAGGTCACTTTAGATATGTAGAAATGGCAAGGTTTTTAATGATAAAGAATCCTCTATTATATATGCAGGTTATCTACCAATGCACCACTTTGCTCTATTTATGATCGTCGCTTCAACGTATGGAGAACAACGATCTCTTTATGAAGGTATCTACACGGTTGGGGAACACGGCGAGGGACTTTATTATCCAACATGGGTGGCAGCATAATCTTAGGCCTTGATATAGTTCCATACTGATTGCTTGTATTGACCCTTTACGGTGGTTTGTGATTTGTACTCGTACTTGGATTGAACGGTTGTGTGGGTCTTAATTATACAGAGGCTGGATGTAATGCTTAATATTTACACTAGTAGGAAAAGCATCATCAGTGGCGCACCAAAAATTGATTCTGTGGCGCATGTGGGCTGCGCCACAGAAACTTCGCCACAAAAATAAGATTTCTGTAGCGCACCGGCCCGTGCGCCACATAATTAAGGTTTCTATGGCGCACATGTGCTCTGGTGCACCACAGAAAATCGTGCGCCACAAAATGTATTTTCAGTGCGCCACAGAATTTGCTTGTACTATACACGATTTTGTGCTGCCTGCTATACACATGCAGTTTATAGATAACAATATACAGGTTATAGACAGCAATATACAAGTTATATACAGCAACATACAGAAATATGCAGATATAATATAAATAACATGTACATTGCCTAGATATAATGTAGACATCATCATCACATTACTTACAGCCCGATCGAGATACATATATAGTGGCAAGTGTCAAATGTTTTGCATACAACTCTTAATTCATACAAATTTCACAATTTTGAGATACAAAGTAGTCTTCATCCAGTTCCTCCTTTGCTCCCTCCTCTCTACCCACGAGGCTCGCTTGCATCGGGGTCTTCATCCGGTTCCTACTATGATTAAAATGGAAGAAAGTGAGACCAACAAGTCCGATGCACAAGACAAAATGGAATAAATGCCTCATACATTGTTGGTCAACACAAATACTATGGTCAGAAACCATAGTTCCAGTATACGCCGCACTATACTTTGCAGAAGGGCCCCCCTTTCCCCGGCCGCCGTTCCGTGAACGGGTCCTTGACGAGACAACAACGCCGATCTGCCTCTCCGGCGCAGAACCACGGCAGTCCCAGCCGCCTCCCTTGTGGCCGCGTCTCCTGCGCTCTTCTCCATGGACGGACCACGATTGGACTCACCGGGGGAATAATGATAATCGCCATCACCACTATCGTCAGACTCCACATGTGCATAGCAGTTTGCAGCAGATGCCACTTTTCTTCCCTCGCCGTCCAGTGAACGAGTCCTTGATGCAAAGACCGTGTCGGCCTGCCCAGCATTATGCCGGCCCGTGTTGCCGCGCTTCAGGCCGTGTGTCCCGCGCCCTGCACTCTTTGCCTTCTTGCCCGGTGAACTGATACGTCTCCGACGTATCGATAATTTCTTATGTTCCATGCCACATTATTGATGTTATCTACATGTTTTATGCACACTTTATGTCATATTCGTGCATTTTCTGGAACTAACCTATTAACAAGATGCCGAAGTGCCGGTTGCTGTTTTTCGCTGTTTTTGGTTTCGAAATCCTAGTAACGAAATATTCTCGGAATCGGACGAAATCAACGCCCGGGTTCCTATTTTACCCGGAAGCATCCAGAACACACGAGAACCGCCAGAGAAGGGTGGCAGGGCCACCACACCACACCCCGGCGCGGCCTAGGGGGGGGGGGCGCCGCCCTAGGGTGTGGGCCCCCCTTCGACCTTCCTGCGCCGCCTCTTCGCCTATAAGAAGCCCCTGGATCAGAAAACCCTACACCAATTGACGAAACCCACGAAAACCTTCCAGAGCCGCCGCCATCGCGAAGCCAAGATCTGGGGGACAGGATCTCTGTTCCGGCACCCTGCCGGAGCGGGGAAGTGCCCCCGGAAGGCTTCTCCATCGACACCGCCGCCATCTTCATCACCGCTGCTGCTCCCATGAGGAGGGAGTAGTTCTCCATCGAGGCTCGGGGCTGTACCGGTAGCTATGTGGTTAATCTCTCCTATGTACTTCAATACAATGATCTCATGAGCTGCTTTACATGATTGAGATTCATCTGAGTTTTGTATCACTACTATCTATGTGCTACTCTAGTGATGTGTTATTAAAGTAGTTCTATTCCTCCTGCACGAGTGTAAAGGTGACAGTGTGTGCACCGTGTTAGTACTTGGTTTGTGCTATGATCATGATCTCCTGTAGATTATGGAGTTAACTATTGCTATGATAATATTGATGTGATCTATTCCTCCTACATATGCATGAAGGTGACAGTGTGCATGCTATGCTAGTACTTGGTTTAGTCTATTGATCTATCTTACACTATAAGGTTACTTAAACATGAGCATTATTGTGGAGCTTGTTAACTCCGGCATTGAGGGTTCGTGTAATCCTACGCAATGTGTTCATCATCCAACAAAAGTGTAGAGTATGCATTTATCTCGTTCGTTATGTGATCAATGTTGAGAGTGTCCACTAGTGAAAGTGTAATCCCTAGGCCTTGTTCCTAAATACTGCTGAGTTACTACCGCTTGTTTACTTGTTTCTATCGCGTTACTACTCGCTGCAATACCACCACCATCAACTACACGCCAAGCACTTTTACTGGCACCGTTGCTACTTGCTCATATATATTCATACCACCTGTATTTCACTATCTCTTCGCCGAACTAGTGCACCTATTAGGTGTGTTGGGGACACAAGAGACTTCTTGCTTTGTGGTTGCGGGGTTGCATGAGAGGGATATCTTTGACCTCTTCCTCCCCGAGTTCGATAAACCTTGGGTATCCACTTAAGGGAAAACTTGCTGCTGTTCTACAAACCTCTGCTCTTGGAGGCCCAACACCGTCTACGAGAAAAGGAGGGGGAACGTAGACATCAAGCACTTTTCACGGCGCCGTTGCCGGGGAGGAAAGGTAAAAGGCTCTCATACTACGGTCCCAGGTAAAGTATTTTTCTGGCGCCGTTGTGTTTGTGCTCAAAGCTATTTCCTTTAGATCCTGCAATTGCATCTTGTTGTTTCTTGTTTACACTAGTTTGGCATAATGTACAAGAGTGAGCTTCTTATTCTATTTCCTGATTTAAAACATGGATTGTTTGATGCGAAAATTAAAAAACCTATGAAATCTTGTTTGCATGCTGGTAGTAATATTAGTATGAACGCTTTGAACACCATTGTTGATAATGATATAGAAAGTTCTAAGCTTGGGGAAGTTGGTTTTCATGATATTTTTAGTCCCCCAAGCATTGAGGAGAAAATTTTCTTTGATGATACTTTGCCTCCTATTTATGATGATAATGATAGTGGTCTTTTGATGCCACCTCCTACGGAGAGTAAATTTTGTTGTGATTATACTATGCCTCCTACACTTGATGAGAATAATGATGATAGCTACTTTGTTGAATTTGCTCCCACTACAACTAATAAAATTGATTATGCTTATGTGGAGAGTAATAATTTTATGCATGAGACTCATGATAAGAATGCTTTATGTGATAGTTATATTGTTGAGTTTGCTCATGTTGCTACTGAAAGTTATTATGAGAGAGGAAAATATGGTTGTAGAAATTTTCATGTTACTAAAACACCTCTCTATGTGCTGAAATTTTTGAAACTACACTTGTTTTATCTTCCTATGCTTGTTACTTTGCTCTTCATGAACTTGTTTATTTACAAGATTCTCTTGCATAGGAAGCATGTTAGACTTAAATGTGTTTTGTATTTGCCTCTTGATGCTCTCTTTTGCTTCAAATACTATTTCTTGCGAGTGCATCATTAAAACTGCTGAGCCCATCTTAATGGCTATAAAGAAAAGAACTTCTTGGGAGATAACCCATGTGCTATTTTGCTACAGTACTTTGTTTTATATTTGTGTCTTGGAAGTTGTTTACTACTGTAGCAACCTCTCCTTATCTTAGTTTTGTGTTTTGTTGTGCCAAGTTAAGCCGTTGATAGAAAAGTAAGTACTAGATTTGGATTACTGCACAGTTCCAGATTTCTTTGCTGTCACGAATCTGGGTCCACCTCCCTGTAGGTAGCTCAGAAAATTAAGCCAATTTACGTGCATGATCCTCAGATATGTACGCAACTTTCATTCAATTTGAGCATTTTCATTTGAGCAAGTCTGGTGCCATTTTAAAATTCGTCAATACGAACTGTTCTGTTTTGACAGATTCTGCCTTTTATTTCGCATTGCCTCTTTTGCTATGTTGGATGAATTTCTTTGATCCACTAATGTCCAGTAGCATTATGCAATGTCCAGAAGTGTTAAGAATGATTGTGTCACCTCTGAATATGTTAATTTTTATTGTGCACTAACCCTCTAATGAGTTGTTTCGAGTTTGGTGTGGAGGAAGTTTTCAAGGGTCAAGAGAGGAGGATGATATACTATGATCAAGAAGAGTGAAAGCTCTAAGCTTGGGGATGCACCCGGTGGTTCACCCCTGCATATATCAAGAAGACTCAAGCGTCTAAGCTTGGGGATGCCCAAGGCATCCCCTTCTTCATCGACAAATTATCGGGTTCCTTCTCTTGAAACTATATTTTTATTCGGTCACATCTTATGTGCTTTACTTGGAGCGTCCGTGTGCTTTTGTTTTTGTTTTTGTTTGAATAAATTGGATTACATCATGCTTGTGTGGGAGAGAGACACGCTCCGCTGGTTCGTATGAACACATGTGTTCTTAGCTCATAATATTCATGGCGAAGTTTCCTCTTCGTTAAATTGTTATATGGTTGGAATTGGAAAATGATACATGTAGTAATTGCTATAAATGTCTTGGGTAATGTGATACTTGGCAATTGTTGTGCTCATGTTTAAGCTCTTGCATCATATACTTTGCACCCATTAATGAAGAAATACATAGAGCATGCTAAAATTTGGTTTGCATAATTAGTCTCTCTAAGGTCTAGATAATTTCTAGTAAAGAGTTTGAACAACAAGGAAGACGGTGTAGAGTCTTATAATGTTTTCAATATGTCTTTTATGTGAGTTTTGCTGCACCGGTTCATCCTTGTGTTTGTTTCAAATAAGCCTTGCTAGCCTAAACCTTGTATCGAGAGGGAATACTTCTCATGCATCCAAATCCTTGAGCCAAACAACACTATGCCATTTGTGTCCACCATACCTACCTACTACATGGTATTTCCTGCCATTCCAAAGTAAATTGCTTGAGTGCTACCTTTAAACAATTCAAAATTTATCACCTCTGATTTGTGTCAATGTTTTATAGCTCATGAGGAAGTATGTGGTGTTCATCTTTCAATCTTGTTGGGCAACTTTCACCAATGGACTAGTGGCTTCATCCGCTTATCCAATAATTTTGCAAAAAGAGCTGGCAATGGGATTCCCGAGTCCCAAATTAATTAACAAAAATAGACACTCCTCCATGGTATGTGATTGTTGGACGGCACCCGAAGGATTCGGTTAGCCATGGCTTGTGTAAGCAAAGGTTGGGAGGAGTGTCATCATAATAAAACTAAAATAAAAAGGCACTCCTTCATGGTATGAGATTGTTGGCAGTGCACCCGATGATTCGGTTAGCCATGGTTTGTGAAAGAAAGGTTGGAAGGAGTGCCACCCAAAATAAAATAAAATGGGAGCCGCTCTTTGAAGGTTTGTCTGGCAAGGGGGTTAGAGTACCCGCTACCATTCGTTGACAACAACATACACCTCTCAAAACTTTATTTTTATGCTCTCTTTATGTTTTCAAAACCAAAGCTCTAGCACAAATATAGCAATCGATGCTTTTCCTCTATGAGGACCATTCTTTTTACTTTCAATGTTGAGTCAGTTCACCTATTTCTCTCCACCTCAAGAAGCAAACACTTGTGTGAACTGTGCATTGATTCCTACATATTTGCATATTGCACTTGTTATATTACTCTATGTTGACAATATCAATGAGATATACATGTTACAAGTTGAAAGCAACCGCTGAAACTTAATCTTCTTTTGTGTTGCTTCAATGCCTTTACTTTGAATTATTGCTTTACGAGTTAACTCTTATGCAAGACTTATTGATGCTTGTCTTGAAGTGCTATTCATGAAAAGTCTTTGCTATATGATTCACTTGTTTACTCATGTCATACACATTGTTTTGATCGCTGCATTCACTACATATGCTTTACAAATAGTATGATCAAGATTATGATGGCATGTCACTCCAGAAATTATCCGTGTTATCGTTTTACCTGCTCGGGACGAGCAGAACTAAGCTTGGGGATGCTGATACGTCTCCGACGTATCGATAATTTCTTATGTTCCATGCCACATTATTGATGTTATCTACATGTTTTATGCACACTTTATGTCATATTCGTGCATTTTCTGGAACTAACCTATTAACAAGATGCCGAAGTGCCGATTGCTCGTTTTCTGCAGTTTTTGGTTTCAGAAATCCTAGTAACGAAATATTCTCGGAATCGGACGAAATCAACGCCCGGGTTCCTATTTTACCGGAAGCATCCAGAACACACGAGAACCGCCAGAGAAGGGTGGCAGGGCCACCACACCACACCCCGGCGCGGCCTAGGGGGCGCGCCCCCCTAGGGTGTGGGCCCCCCTTCGACCTTCCTGCGCCGCCTCTTCGCCTATAAGAAGCCCCTGGATCAGAAAACCCTACACCAATTGACGAAACCCACGAAAACCTTCCAGAGCCGCCGCCATCGCGAAGCCAAGATCTGGGGGACAGGATCTCTGTTCCGGCACCCTGCCGGAGCGGGGAAGTGCCCCGGAAGGCTTCTCCATCGACACCGCCGCCATCTTCATCACCGCTGCTGCTCCCATGAGGAGGGAGTAGTTCTCCATCGAGGCTCGGGGCTGTACCGGTAGCTATGTGGTTAATCTCTCCTATGTACTTCAATACAATGATCTCATGAGCTGCTTTACATGATTGAGATTCATCTGAGTTTTGTATCACTACTATCTATGTGCTACTCTAGTGATGTGTTATTAAAGTAGTTCTATTCCTCCTGCACGAGTGTAAAGGTGACAGTGTGTGCACCGTGTTAGTACTTGGTTTGTGCTATGATCATGATCTCCTGTAGATTATGGAGTTAACTATTGCTATGATAATATTGATGTGATCTATTCCTCCTACATATGCATGAAGGTGACAGTGTGCATGCTATGCTAGTACTTGGTTTAGTCTATTGATCTATCTTACACTATAAGGTTACTTAAACATGAGCATTATTGTGGAGCTTGTTAACTCCGGCATTGAGGGTTCGTGTAATCCTACGCAATGTGTTCATCATCCAACAAAAGTGTAGAGTATGCATTTATACGTTACGTTATGTGATCAATGTTGAGAGTGTCCACTAGTGAAAGTGTAATCCCTAGGCCTTGTTCCTAAATACTGCTGAGTTACTATCGCTGCAATACCACCACCATCAACTACACGCCAAGCACTTTTACGGCACCGTTGCTACTCTGCTCATATATATTCATACCACCTGTATTTCACTATCTCTTCGCCGAACTAGTGCACCTATTAGGTGTGTTGGGGACACAAGAGACTTCTTGCTTTGTGGTTGCAGGGTTGCATGAGAGGGATATCTTTGACCTCTTCCTCCCTGAGTTCGATAAACCTTGGGTATCCACTTAAGGGAAAACTTGCTGCTGTTCTACAAACCTCTGCTCTTGGAGGCCCAACACTGTCTACAGGAAAGGAGGGGGAACGTAGACATCATGAACCAATAGATTGATCGTTGGAATAAGGAAAACGATGACGGTCGGTCGCAAGATTAGATTGCGATCGGCCGTCATCGGTTTCCTTATTCCAACGATCAGTCTATTGGTCCACCGGGCAAGAAGGCGAAGAGTGCAGGGCGCAGGAGACATGGCCTGAAGCGCGGCAAGAGGGGTCAGCATAATGCTGGGGAGGCCGGCACGGTCTTTGCATCAAGGACTCGTTCACTGGACGGCGAGAGAAGAAAAGTGGTATCTGCTGCAAAGTACTCTGCACCTGTGGAGTCTGACGATAGTGGTGATGTCGATTATCATTATTCCCTCGGTGTGTCCAATCGTGGTCCGGCCATGGAGAAAAGCGCAGAGCACAGGAGACGCGGCCACAAGGGAGGCGGCTGAGACTGGCGTGGTTCTGCGCCGGAGAGGCAGGTCGGCGTTGTTGTCTCGTCAAAGACTCGTTCACGGAACGGCGGCCGGGGAAATGGGGGCCCGTCTACAAAGTATATTGCGGCGTATAGGTGACCAAACATTCTAATCATCGGCACTAAAATGGAAGAAAGAGCCAAGTGGTATCTCAACTAGATATCATATGCCTCATACTTTGTTGGTCGAAACAAATATTAACATTCGGGGATGGGGTCGGCGACGCCGGGTAGGATGCACAAGAGATTGATATTTGTGCCATCGCACCAGGCTCACCGGCCCCACCCCGAAGTGTACAAGTGACCAAACAATTTAATCATCGGCACTAAAATGGAAGAAAGGCCAATGCAATTAAGAAGTAGCTAGTATGAACTAAATGGAATGCCTCATACTTTGTCGGTCAAAACAAATATTAACATTCAGGGATGGAGTAAGTGAGGCCAGGTAGGATGCACAAGATATTGATATTTGTGCCATCACACCAGGCTCACTTGCTCCACCCCGAGTGTACGAGTGATCGACCAACCATCTAATCATCGGCAAGTATAAAAACACCACCAAACCAGCAACCATGGTGACATAAGTCAAGATGCTCAAACACACATAGCATGCATGGAGCAGATGCTCCAAACGGATTATTCATCACTTGGTATATAGACCAAGTGATGCTGGCAAAAGAGAGGCCAATCAAGAACCGAGTAAATCCGAGTAAGTGATAGATATGCCTAAACAAGCAACAACACATAGCATATCCCAGCTAACCAGAAGAGACAAGTCTTGGTAGCCAACTGAATCACCTAGCACCACCTAGCCTTTTAAAACCATCAGAAACATTCCATTTTCTTCAAAGGATACCACAATGGCATTCATTTACATGATCCCCTACTGTGGATATCTCTGTTTTCATCAAAGCCAACAAGAAATAGAAATTTATCATTACTCAGTTGAGTTCAAAACAAAGCTGGGGTACCATAAGGGATTACTCATCACTTGGTAGTAACCAAGTGATCGTTGGCAAGAGAGAGGCCAAGCCTGAGCTAGTCAATCCAGTAGAGATGGATATGCATAAGTAAGCAAGAACACATAGCCTATCCAAGTTAACCAAATAAAACCAACCTTGACAGCCAACTTAATAACCTAGCATCAGCTAGTCTTTTAAACCATCAGAAACTTCCCATTTTCTTCACAGGATAACGCAGTGGCATTCATTTACATGATCCCCTATTGTGGATATCTCTATTTTCATCAAAGCAAACAAGAAATAGAAATTTATCATTACTCAATTGAGTTCAAAACAAAGCTGGGGTACCATAAGGGATTACTCATCACTTGGTAGTAACCAAGTGATGCTGGCAAGAGAGAGGCCAAGCCTGAGCTAGTCAATCCGAGTAGAGATGGATATGCATAAGTAAGCAAGAACACATAGCCTATCCAAGTTAACCAGATAAAACCAACCTTGACAACCAACTTAATAACCTAGCATCACCTAGTCTTTTAAACCATCAGAAACTTCCCATTTTCTTCAAAGGATAACACAGTGGCATTCATTTACATGATTCCCTACTATGAATATCTCTATTTTCACCAATTATCCAACTATGAGATGCAACCAGTGGCAGTAGCAAGAGCTAATGAGGTCACAACACAGCACAAGCAATCACACCAGTGAACCACTGCTGAGGTTACATCAACCATAAATTCATCCAAGCCAACAAGAATTAGAAATTTATCATTACTCAGTTGAGTTCAAAACAAAGCTAGGGTACCCAACACTAGTTGGCTTCCATCCAAGCTTCAATAACACATCAAAGGAATCATTACTGCATAAGGAGTTCATCCAATTATCTGACATCAATAAAGAATACATTTTCAGATAATTGAATTAGGCAACAACAATCATACCAGGATGCTATGGAAGCATTAAGGCAGGTCACCAATACATGGTGAGAAGCATGGCAGAGACATAGCAATAGCATAGGACATTAAGTAAAAGGCATGAGCAATGAGCCAGTAAGTAAATCACTAGCACATGATGATCATTTGACCATTTAGAGCATGCACACACAAAGAAATAGCAACAGTAGGTCACCAGGACAATGACAGCAACAATGACAGCAAGCTAGCAACAGTAGTTCAGCAGGACAATGACAGCAACAATGACAGCAACAATGACAGCAATAGCACACGAGCATTTCGTCGAGCACCTTGTGCTCGCGCGGGAGAGGAATTAAGAGGGAGGAGAGGGGAGGGGAGAGAGTTCACCGACGACAGGGGTGGTGGAGGAGGTTGACGATGACGGCAGGGGTGGAGGAGGAGGAGGACGTGGCGGCTCCTCCACCATGACGCGACGCCGGCCCCTCCTCCACCTTGATGCGGCGGCACCTCCTCGCCGTAGCGGCAGCTTGTGCTGCAGGTGACGGGGATGGGAGGAGTGTGGCGGCATGCGGCCCTCGCGGAGGAAGGCGGCGGCGACGGTGACGCCATCGCTCACCATGGCGGCACGGGATCGGAGGAGAGGGGAGAGGTGTACGGACGCGCGGAGGTGAACGGTCGTGGGGAGGGTACGGGGCATGATATAAGTTCCACTATTTCTGTGGCGCACCATAACTAGTGCGCCACTGAACAAGTTATTTTTGTGGTGCACCGCACCGAGTGCGCCACTGAACAATTTATTTCTGTGGCGTATCCCGCCTGTGCGCCACAGAAATAGTGGAATCTATGATTAGGGGTGGCAGGGTGTGGGCCCCTTCTTGTTTCTGTGGCACACTTATTTTTGCTGCGCCACAAAAATAAGCTATTTTGGTGGCGCACCGAGTCGGGTGCGCCACAAAAGAACTTTCTGTGGCGCATATTCGTCCAGTGCGTGTGGTGACCCTGCATACCACTGCATGTTGTAGTATGCCAGTCGTTGATATAACATTCACGAAGTACCAATCCGCAAATATTACATCCCTCAGAGTAGTACAACAGAACATAGCAGGTCCATAACTCATTCATTTATTATTACAAGCAACATATACATGTCATCTCAGAGTTCCTCTTGGGTCCTAAGAGGAATACTCCTGGGTTCGAGGTGAACCCGACTCAACTTACAATATAGAAGTCTTACTAGATTATACATTTATTCTCAACGAGCAGTTAAGTACTAAGAGTTCATACTGCTCGGATACTACTACTACTCGATAGGTCTATGCTTGCTCTCCTCCGGAACCCTCCCCGGTTCCGTAGACGATGAGGTAGTCTACTCCTTCGATACCTCCGGAGAGGTCTGGTTCTTCATAGCAGATGTCCTCTGCTCCTTCGGGGTCGTCGTTGTCCTCCTAAAGTCGATTCAGACAATCTAAGCAGGGGATTTAAGAGTGGTATGAGTACGAGCGTACTCAACAAGTTCATTATAGAAAAGAGGTGTTTAATGCACTAGCTACGATATCGGACCGGAAAGTCTAATACCAATGCAGGTTTTGATAATCATTTCTTCAAGAGGTTGCTTTTATTCAGAAGAACTATGTCCGTCAGCCTTCACCGGTTTACTAGAACTTCATGGAGTTCCTTTCCGACAGCGTTCGCAGTTCCAAATCCCGGAACAGGGAGTGACAGGTCACGATTCATTACACTCTGTAGAGGTGTGTTGCTTTACCCATAAGAGATCTTAACCTTGATGCCAACCGGGCAGCTTTCCCGTCCACACTTCCTTTGGTGTGAGGCCCGGTATAAGGTCATAGCCAATCATATTCCTCCGCTACCTCGCACACCCACCCTTTGTTGCAATCCCCGACCCTGGGTCCTCGCCGGTCCTCTTATACCAATTAAGGATGGACCCCGACCACGACGACAGTCTGGGACTAGCTAACCATACTCCTTCGCCGGTAGATGCAACCTGTCAACACCCGGATTTTTAAGTCCAGGTGCCTATTATGTCATTCATCGCAATCCCAGGAATATTGTTGTTGCGAGGCATAATAGTCGAATATCATAGTCATCATTCATTACAAACCATATTGTCTTACAACTTGAATCACATGATCCATATTACACAAATAGTTGATCTATTGATCAACGAACAAACACAAGTTCATAGCGGAAGCGTAAAGATAAATGGACTCTCTAGTCCACAGGCCAACGCTTGATGTTGGAAGACTCCTAGTTATCGTAGGCGTCCTGCTGGTCATCTCCTTGGTAGTTCTGTTCATCTTCATACTCTGGCCATTTGAATAGCCAGGGACAAAGCCGTGAGTACTTTAAGTACTCGCAAACTAATACTAGTGTAAGTGCTAACAATTCTAGTAAGGGGTGCTAAGCTCTAGTTTATTTGCATAAAGCCAATTTTAGTTCACAAGTATTTGAGAAAAGACTTATTCATGTGCTAGCTAACTCAAGTGGGAACATTAGTGTCATTCCCACAACATTGGTTGTGATTCACCACAAGTCACCAATTCACCATTCATTTCACCAACATTTTTTCAAGAATCTGACACCGGAAACTGTATGGCCTTTCCAACTGTCCGTAACCGTGGACACGTCTATTCGAATAGGTTAACACTCTGCAGAGGTTGCACACTTGTGCCACAACATTTGATTTCATCCGTCGGGATTACCCCGAATCATCGTAACACAGTACGCGGATCATCAACCATAACCTTTCACTTATAAACCCTAGTATGAGCACCTCTCCCCATGAGCTTGGCCTCTCATTGAAGACCAACTGTCAACCTGGGAACTGCACAGGGCTTGGCCGTACAATTCAGCTCAATTCACATCATTTCTCAACAACGGAGGCAGCCTCGGCATAACCCCTATGATGTGTGTTCAGAGGGAACTCATACTAAGATGCATAAATTTCCAGTTAAGCCCTACCCATAATCAGGTATTGTGGGGGTACTCAAAATTGGAAAGGTATCACATTCAAACCAATATCAGTTTTAATCAAAAATCACCATCTTCTCTTGGTCATATTCACCTTCAAAAATCATTCAATGGTATGACTCATCATTCCAAGGTTTCAAATTCAATTCAAGTCACATGTTCCCATCTAGAGTAGTCAAGTTTTAATATTTAGCACCAGCACTAATCATGAGGGGTGCTATCTTGCTTGGCTAGCTTGAGACTAACTTTGCTACTCTAGTAATCTTCTTAACTTAGACCACAGTTAACTATAAAAGTAACTCTTTAAATAAACAAGTAAACACTTGTAAGGTAAAAACTTGGGATAGGCTTGTGGTAAGAAAGGTAAGAATCATGGTGCCTTGCCCCAAAGGGGCTTTGCACTTTGCAAGAATATTAGCTTGCCTTGGTAGTTCTCAAGGTGCTCCTCTTCCTCCTCTTGGTAGAATCCTTCCTCCTCCTGGTATTCTCCGGTGCTAGCGTCTAAATTCGAATACGAGGTATAATCACTCAACAAGTTCAAGAGCTATACTAAGCACATCATCACTTCACACAACTATTCTAATCACACACATAACACCATTAGGTGCATTGGTTTTCTTTATTTTAGGAAATAATAATTTCCTCTCATTGAATCTTCTTAAGATTTAATTTCTCAAACAATCATATATGAAATCATATTGACCTAAGTCAACCATTCATCATCATCATTTGAGAAAATGATTTAAATGAGGTAGAGTACCTCATGCTATTTAACAATGCCTATTATGATTTAAAATCTCCAAGTATTTCATGTGAGGGTATTTGACCAGGGGTCCAAACTTCATATGAAAGTACTTGGGACAAGATTTAAATGAAGTAAGATATTTCATATGATTTTCAAAATAGTTTTGGACAATATCACTTAAGTAAACTAGCCATATTGTAAATTATTTAAACTAGGGCATGATCATACAAAGTGACCACACCATATTTTTACAGAAACAATTAGTGTAAGTTAAAAGTGAGCTATTGGAGTTGGAATTAACTAAATATCACTTTTGGTTGATTTTTAATATTTATTTGAATGTGCAAAAGTCCCTGAATTAATCTTTTTGTCACATTATTTCTACAACAGACCTCACATTGAGACCAGTGGCAAGTTATAGATCTTTTCAGTACCTTTCTAACAACATCAAATTTGCTAAATTTTTCCAAGCCAAACAGATTCTATTTAATTTCAAAGTTAGGTCCAGTATTGAATTTGATTTGAAATTTATTAAACGAGATTTGAATAAAAGGGCCGGCGGGAAAAGAACTTGGGCCGAAATGATTCAAAACAAAGAAATCCAGCCCAGCAGCGCATCTCGTGCGAGTGGGCTTGCTGACAAGGTGGGGCCTGCCTGTCAGCGACTCTTTAAACCCGAAACGGTATGGATCAATGCGGTGCGTTGGATTAAAACGAGATCTAACGGCCGAGGGTCGTCGTCTTCTCCGACGAGAGCCCGATGGTCTGGCGGTGAGCCTAGGGGGTCGGAGGGCTAACCAGTGGTCCGGCGATGGCTGGCAGTATGTGCGAGGAAGTTGTGGACGACGGTGAAGCAGCCTGTAGCAGTGGCGGAGCTCGAGGCGGCCTGGATCGATGGTGATTCCTCCAGGGCTTCCGCGGCTCCGAGCTTGCGATTGCGACGACTCCGACGGCGATTGGGTGTGTGGCTTGGTTGTGGAGAAGCAGAGATGGGAGGAGAAGATGGTGGGGTGCTTGGTTTGGTTCGGGGAGCTCTCTATTTATAGATGGGCGAGGGTGCTGCGGGGCAGGGTTGGGGTCGACATGGGCGCGGCGGTTCCGGCGAGCTAGGGAGCTAGGCGATGGCGCGGGACGGTTCCGCGGTTCCCGGCGAAGCGTTTGGCGGCGACAGCGCGGTCGGGCGGCGTTGGATTGGGTCGCATTGCTTCCATGTCTGCCGCGGCAATGGCGGGATCTCTTCTTCATCTCCGGCGGCGGCAGTCCAGGGTTCGTGTCGAGCGCGTGTCTGGCGCATCCGCGGTGGTACGATGATGCTCAAGGCGTCGAGAGAGGGGCCAGGGGGTGCTTGTGCTGGCGAGGCGGCGCGTGGCCAGAGGGTGTCCGTGGCGTGCGCGTGCGTGACGCGAGCGGCATGCTGGCGATTTTGGGCGCGCGATCTCCGGCGAGCTACGGCTTCTACCTCGACAGTGGCGGTTCTAGGTGGTGCTAGGGAGGCACGGTGGCGTCGTGGGACATCAGGGCCAGGGGTAGAGAGGAAGGAGAAAAGAGGTGGTGCGGCATGGTGGTGACATGGCCGGCATGGCCATGTCTTTGCCTCCTTAGGGTTTCTCCTAGGGCTCCTATACATGCATGAGTGAGAGAGGGAACCAGGGGACAGGGTTGAGTAGTTTGGGGCAGTAGGTTAGCTTAGTGCACTATTTGAAATAGTGTTTGTAATTATTCCATATTTGAAATTTGCAAAGTTTGCCCAAATTTGGTTGAGCTCAAATGGATTCAAAAATTGAAAGTGGTGTATTTGGTTAAGTTGTAAATGACCAGAGACAACTATGTGTGGTGGTGGAATTTTAAAAAATCAAAGAATTGCAAAATTTGACAAAGTGAGATTGTTGCTCATATTAAAAAGTCTCAACTTTGCATGAGCATAGTTTTTGATCCAAGGTGAATTTGGCATGGTGGTCTTTACCAAAGTTGTTCACCTTGATGTGCTCTTGGATGAGGTGCAAAGAATTGGAAAGTTCAGTTTGACAAACTTGAATTGCAAGGGCTCAAAGTAGGGATCAGACTATAAATGGCAGATTTGACCATTATCATATGTGATCCCATTTTGAGTTTGAATTTGATTTGTTTTGTGTTTCTTTGATTCCAAAAGATGTAATAAGTGTTTAGTAACATAATACAACTAATGGTGAATACCAAAATGGTCTAGGGTAAAAAGTTGCAAAAATGGCATAAACCATATGTGAGGGTTTTAGGGTTTTGTTCTTATTTGATTTCTTTCTATTTTTGATTTATTTGGTCTGTGATCTTCACTTGATCACATTAGGGTTTTAGAGTTTATCACATAAACACAATAACAATCATCATGGCATATCACTCAAATGCACAAGTCCTATGCATGGCACTATATGCAAATAAAAGTTTTTGTTGGTTCTGAATTTTGGATCTCTGGAATTCTTCTTCTCTCTTTTATTGAAATTTCGGATGTTACAAACCCTTCCCCCTTAAAAAAGATCTTGTCCCAAGATCTAAAATAAAGTTAGGTACTAAAGAGATCTGGGTACTCCTTCTTCATGAAGTCTTCGCGTTCCCAAGTGGCTTCATCTTCGGTATGGTTGCTCCACTGAATCTTCAGGAACTTGATGCTTCGGGTGCGGGTGGTTCTGTAAGCTTCCTCCAAGATGCGAATCGGCACTTCGCAGTATGTCAAGTCCTTGTTGATATCCACCAATCTGTGATCGATGTTCTTGAACACTTCGGTCTTCTCGGGGACTTCAATGCACTTCCGGAGGAGTGAGATGTGAAACACGTCGTTCACAGCCGACATTTCTTCTGGTAGCTCCAGTTGATAAGATACTTCACCTCGGCGACTCAGAACTTTGAAGGGTCCGACATATCGGGGTGCGAGCTTTCCTTTCAGCTGGAATCTCTGCATTCCTTTCAGGGGGGATACTTTGAGATAGACGAAGTCTCCGATCTCGAAGGTCATCTCTCGGCGTCTCTTGTCGGCGTAGCTCTTCTGTCTTGATTGCGCCATCTTGAGGTACTCGCGGATCTTGTGTACTTTCTCTTCGGCTTCATGAAGAACATCTGGTCCAAAGACTTGGCTTTCTTTGACTTCCGACCAATTCAGAGGGGTACGGTATTTCCTTCCGTACAAGGCTTCAAAGGGGGCCATCTGTAAGCTGGCTTGGTAGCTGTTTTTGTAAGAGAATTCTGCGTAAGGCAGACAGTCTTCCCACTTGGATCCATATTCTAGTACACATGCTCTTAGCATGTCCTCCAGTATCTGGTTGACTCTTTTCGTCTGTCCATCGGTCTGAGGGTGATAGGCGGTGCTGAAATTCAGACGGGTTCCTAGTCCTTCATGCACTTTCTGCTAGAATCTTGAGGTGAATTGTGATCCTCTGTCCGACACTATCGACTTCGGGGTTCCGTGCAGGGCGACTATTCTAGAGATGTACAGTTCAGCTAACTTTGGGCCTTGGTATGTGGTCTTCACGGCGATGAAATGAGCTACCTTAGTCAGTCTATCGACAACTACCCATATCGAATCATTGCCTTTGCTGGATTTGGGCAAACCGGTGATAAAGTCCATTCCTACGGAGTCCCACTTCCATTCTGAAGTGGCTGTAGTAGTCCTGCAGGTCGCTGATGTTCCACCTTGACTCGTTGACAGATGTCACACTTGGCGATGTAGCTGCCGATTTCTCTCTTCATTCCATGCCACCAGAATTGCTCCTTCAGGTCTTGATACATCTTGGTACCTCCGGGGTGGATTGAGTAAAGGGTGTCATGGGCTTCTTTCAGGATGACTTGCTTCAACTCTGAGTCCGATGGCACACCAAGGCGTCCTTTGTAGCAAAGAACTCTGGCTTCATCAACGGTGAATCCTGGTGCTTTTCCGGCGGCTATCTGTTTCTTGATTCCGTCGATGCTAGCGTTTCCTTTCTGGGCTTCCTTGATCTGACTAATCAAGGTGGGTTGAAGTTCTATGCTGGCTAGGAATCCTTCACTAACAAGTTCCAGTCTAAACTGCTCAAACTCCTGAAACAGGCTGGGTTGCTCGATTGCGATCATGGAGTTCAACTGACACGGCAGTCAACTCAAAGCATCCGCTACCACATTGGCCTTGCCGGTGTGGTAGTGAATCTCCATGTCGTAATCCTTGATCAATTCGATCCATTGGCGTTGCCTCATATTCAGCTCCTTCTGGGTGAAGATATATTTCAGGCTCTTGTGGTCGGAGTAGATCTCGCATCGATTACCCATGAGGTAATGACGCCAAACTTTCAAGGCTAGGACAACGGCTGCAAGCTCTAAGTCGTGGGTGGGATAATTCTGCTCATGTTGCTTTAGCTGTCTTGACAGGTATGATATCACTTTTCCTTCTTGCATAAGCACACATCCAAGACCAATCTTGGAGGCGTCGCAATAGACGTCAAAGGGCTTGGTGATGTCCGGCATGATCAGGATTGGGGCTGAGGTCAATCTACTCTTGAGTTGTTGGAAACTCTCTTCACATTTGTCAGTCCATTCGAACTTCTTGTCCTTCTTCAACAGTTGGGTCATTGGTCGAGCGATGCTCGAAAAGCCTTCTACAAATCTGCGATAATATCCAGCTAATCCAAGAAAGGCACGGACCTCGGTTTGGGTGGTTGGGGCTTGCCATTCTGTAATAGTTTTGATCTTGGCGGGATCTACGGCAATTCCTCCTGCAGACAAGATATGTCCCAGGAATCCTACTTCCTTCAGCCAAAACTCACATTTGCTGAACTTGGCATACAACTGGTGGTGCCTAAGGGTTTCTAGGACAGTCTCCAAATGCTGTTCATGTTCCTCTTCGGACTTGGAGTAGATAAGGATGTCGTCGATAAAGACAACGACAAACTTGTCCAAAAAGTTCATAAAGATCTTATTCATGAGGTTCATGAAATAAGCTGGGGCATTGGTTAATCCAAACGACATGACGTTGTACTCATACAACCCATATCTGGTGGTAAAGGTAGTCTTGGGGATATCGGTGGCGCGAATCTTCAGCTGATGATAACCAGTCCTAAGATCTATCTTTGAGAACACTTTGGCACCAGTCAACTGATCGAACAGGTCTTCTATCTTGGGTAGGGGGTATTTGTTTTTGATGGTGACATCGTTAAGCTTACGGTAATCCGTACATAAACGAGTGGCACCATCCTTCTTGTCCACAAATAAAACTGGTGATCTCCAGGGTGATGCACTAGGTCGAATCAAACCTTTGGCTAACATATCATCGATCTGCTTCTTCAGCTCCACGAGCTCTGTTGGGTTCATGCTATAGGCTCTCTGTGCTATAGGTCCAGTTCCGGGGATTAACTCGATGATGAACTCGATATCCCAATCTGGGGGCATACCGGGTAGATCATTCGGAAACACATCAGGGTATCGACAGACGACCCTGATTTGATCCAGAGTTGGCTTGGCTACACTTTGGTTGCAGGTGAATTTTCTGGGTAGTCTTTCGGATACATGTTCTACTATGATACCGGTGCTACTTGTCATGGTGATGGCTTTCTTGGCACAGTCAATCAGTCCATGGTGTCTTGACATCCGATCCATTCCTAGTACGACTTCCAAACCGTTGGTTCCCGTAATAATCATATTGGCATAAAAATCTACTTCATGGATTCTGATGGGTACATTTTTGCAAAATTTTCTGGCTTTGGTGGTTGATCCGGGAATTTGAACTATCATAACATGCTTCAAACTGATAGGTTGGATTTTACTGGTGCATGCAAAGTCTTCAGTGACAAATGAATGCGATGCTCCGGAATCAAACAACACTCTGGCAGGTACGGAGTTGACAGAAAACATACCCAGTACCACATCTGGTGCTTCCTGGGCTTCTTCGGTGTTCATGTGGAAGAGACGGCCGTTGCGGTTATTGGGGTTGTTGGGGGCGAACTTTCTACCGGTGGAGACGCAGCGTTGCTGCTGAGCAGGTGCAGCGGTGTTGGCGGAAGTCTTGGCTAACCTCTTGGGGCACTCGTTGGAGTAGTGTCCCACCACTCCGCACTCATAGAAAGTGATGGTGGACTTGTCCTTGGGGGTGACGGGGATGGCGTTGCTCCCAGTCCTTGGAGCGGTGTTGGTGTTGGGGGCTCTGGGCGGAGCGCGGTTGAAGTTGTTGTTGTTGTTGTAGCTGCTGTTGTTGTGGTGGCCTCCTGGCCTGGAGTTTCCTCCACTCCGGTTCGGATAACCGGGGCGTGAAATCTGCATCTGGGGCTTGTTGTTGTTTCTTGGAGTGAAACCTCCGCTTGAGCTGGGGCGATACTTCGAGGCATTGCTAGGCCCACTCTGGTGCATCATGCGGCGTTTGCGGTTCTCATTGGCTTGGTTCAACTTGCCTTCCATCTGGATGGCGGAGTCTACTAAGGCTTCAAGGTCGGCGAAGGGGATGTTGACGAGGACAATCTACATCTCATCATGCAGTCCGTTCAGAAATCTCTCCTGCCTCTTCTTAGTGGTGTCGGTCTCATCGGGGGCGTACCTTGACAGTGTGAGGAACCTGTCGCGGTATTCTACCACCGTCATCCGTCCTTGCTTGAGTTTGCGGAACTCATCCCTCATCTTCTTGATAAGACCCGGGGGCACATGGTACTTGCTGAACTTGAGCTTGAAATCTGCCCAAGTCATGACTTGACCTCCGTTCATGGCACGGGTGCTAGTCCACCAGGCTCGGGCTGGTCCGGCAAGGTAATGGGTTGCGAACAAGACCATCTCGTTGGCCTCTACTCCGGCTACTTCCAAGTTGTTCTCCATAGTCTGGAGCCAGTCGTCGGCGTCGAGGGGTTCTTCAGTCTTGCTAAACACCGGAGGGTTGGTGTTCTGGAAGTTCTTGAGCTTCGAACCGGGGTGGTCATGATTTCCATGGCCTTGGTTGGTAAGGTTTTGCAGTGCGGCGATGTTGGCTTGACGTTCTGCTCTTTCAGTCTCCCTGTCGGCCAACAGGGTTTGCAGCAGTTGCATCATGGTGTCATTGTTGTTGCGATTGGGAGGGGCCTTCTGGATATACAGAAGATCATGAGATAAGAGGGAATTTTCTATGGTTTATTTTGAGTAAGTTCAAAACTTTAAAACTTGAATGCTTTTGATGACAAACACAACATTCATTCATTCATTCAACATAACACATTACAAACTAACACTTCCCATGGTTTTAAGAACCATTCTCTCATGCTACGATACAACGGGCGGGATACAACTCACACCTACATAAGTGATCAAGTGCAACTACTCCTCATCATCGACGTTGATGGGGACAAAGTCGTCGGGTCCTGCCTCCAGGAACTCGTAGTCCTCCTCCTCGGTGAACTCGTACTCCTCAAAGTCGTCGTCGTCACTCAGGAAGGCTCCTCCTCCCTGAAGGTCGAAACCTCCATCATCTTCCTCCAGTTCCCTCAGCTGGTCCTCCTGGGCCTTGACAGTGGCCTCCAAAGATGCTATCTTGGCGCGAAGGCGCACAATAGTAGCGTCCTTCTTGGCACGCTGCAGGCGAAGCTTCTTGCGGTTATGGGCAAGCATCTTGATGGCATCGGCATGAGTTGCCAGTGCCAGGTGAGTGTGGTTGGCGTAAGCACGGGCGTTGTCCAGATCCTGCTGAGTGTGGTACAGCATGAAATCCAGATGCTCAGCATGGTGCCTCAACTCCGGGTGCGGCTGCAGCTCCGTGGGCACTCCCATAGCATCACGCCTCACGAGATGCGCGAAGCGGGAAGCAAGTAGGCGCACCACGTTCTGTCCACAGAGACGCGCAAGTGCCTCTTGAAGGGCACGTGCGAATCCGTCGAGCCAGTTGCTCTCGCGGAAGGAAAAGAGGATCCTCTCCGAGGTGGGAGGCTCCATCTTGCCCCTCAAGTCAGCGGTGATGATCCACTGCAACTCTCCTCCGGCCTGGTCGTCCATCTGGATCCCGTGGAACTCGGGGTGTGGGCGTCCAAGAAAGTCCGAGACGGCGTTGATGGGTTCATTCGGCTCCATCTGAAAGAGAAATGGATGAGTAAGTTAGAGAGTGAATAAGTGTGGCAAAATTTTAAGTACATTCAAATAAGAAAGAGCATGATTCATTAATTTTGAAAAAGTCTCAAAGACAAGAGTATGAGTACATTTTCATAAATATTCTCTTCATTTGATTTCAAAGTTAAGTTTTTCTGAACGTCCAGTCTAACAATGGCTCTGATATCAACTTGTCAACACCCGGATTTTTAAGTCCAGGTGCCTGATACGTCTCCGACGTATCGATAATTTCTTATGTTCCATGCCACATTATTAATGATATCTACATGTTTTATGCATACTTTATGATGATTTTATGCGTTTTCTGGAACTAACCTATTGACGAGATGCCGAAGTGCCAGTTCCTGTTTTCTGCTGTTTTTGGTTTCGAAATCCTAGTAAGGAAATATTCTCGGAATTGGACGAAATCAACGCCCGTAGTCTTAGAATTGGACGAAGCTTCCAGAACACCCGAGAGTCGCCAGAGGGGGGCCACAGGCCCACCAGATGATAGGCTGGCGCTGCCCAGGCCTTGGCCGCGCCGCCCTACTGTGACACCGCCTCGTCGACCCTCCGACTCCGCCTCTTCGCCTATTTAAGGGTCCCTGACCTAAAACATCGATACGAAAAAGCCACGGTACGAGAAACCTTCCAGAGCCGCCACCATCGCGAAGCCAAGATCTGGGGGACAGGAGTCTCTGTTCCGGCATGCCGCCGGGACGGGGAAGTGCCCCCGGAAGGCTTCTCCATCGACACCACCGCCATCTTCATCAACGCTGCTGTCTCCCATGAGGAGGGAGTAGTTCTCCATCGAGGCTCGGGGCTGTACCGGTAGCTATGTGGTTCATCTCTCTCCTATGTACTTCAATACAATAATCTCATGAGCTGCCTTACATGATTGAGATTCATATGATGATGCTTTTAATCTAGATGTCATTATGCTAGTCAAGTGGATTTTACTTATGTGATCTCCGGAGACTCCTTGTCCCACGTGTGTAAAGGTGACAATGGTGTGCACCGTGTGGGTCTCTTAGGCTATATTTCACGTAATACTTATTCACCGTTATGAATGGCATAGTGAAGTGCTTATTTATATCTCTTTATGATTGCAATGTGTTTTGTATCACAATTTATACGTGTGCTACTCTAGTGATGTTATTAAAGTAGTTTATTCCTCCTGCACGGCGTAATGGTGACAGTGTGTGCATCGTGTAGTACTTGGCGTAGGCTATGATTGTGATCTCTTGTAGATTATGAAGTTAACTATTGCTATGATGGTATTGATGTGATTTATTATGTCTCCTTTCGTAGTGTGAAGGTGACAAAGGTGCATGCTATGTTAGTACTTGGTTTGGTTATGTTGATCTGTCATGCACTCTAAGGTTATTTAAATATGAACATCGAATATTGTGGAGCTTGTTAACTCCAGCATTGAGGGTTCGTGTAATCCTACACAGTTAGTGGTGTTCATCATCCAACAAGAGGGTGTAGAGTCTAGCATCTATTTATTTATTTATTCTGTTATGTGATCAATGTTGAGAGTGTCCACTAGTGAAAGTATGATCCCTAGGCCTTGTTCCTAAATACTGCTATCGCTGCTTGTTTACTGTTTTACTGCATCTTTACTTCCTGCAATATTACTACCATCAACCGCACGCCAGCAAGCACTTTTCTGGCGCCGTTGCTACTGCTCGCATTTATTCATACCACCCGTATTTCACTATCTCTTCGCCGAACTAGTGCACCTATTAGGTGTGTTGGGGACACAAGAGACTTCTTGCTTTGTGGTTGCAGGGTTGCATGAGAGGGATATCTTTGACCTCTTCCTCCCTGAGTTTGATAAACCTTGGGTGATCCACTTAAGGGAAACTTGCTGCTGTTCTACAAACCTCTGCTCTTGGAGGCCCAACACTGTCTACAAGAATAGAAGCACCCGTAGACATCAAACACTTTTCTGGCGCCGTTGCCGGGGAGGAAAGGTAAAAGGCACTCATACTCTGGTCCCAGGTAAAGTACTTTTCTGTTGCCGTTGTGTGTGCTCAAAGCTATTTCCTTTAGATCCTGCAATTGCATCTTTTTGTTTCTTGTTTACACTAGTTAGGCATAATGGACAACAATGAGCTTCTTATTCTATTTCCCGATTTAAGACATGGATGGTTTGATGCGAAAATTAAAAAACCTATGGAACCTTATTTGCATGCTGGTAGTAATATTAGTATGAACGCTTTGAACACCATTGTTGATAATGATATAGAAAGTTCTAAGCTTGGGGAAGCTGGTTTTCATGATCTTTTTAGTGCCCCAAGCATTGAGGAGAAAATTTTCTTTGATGATACTTTGCCTCCCATATATGATGATTATAATGATAGTGGTCTTTTGGTGCCGCCTACTATGGAGGATAAATTTTATTATGATTGTACTATGCCTCCTACACTTGATGAGAATAATAATAATGATAGCTACTTTGTTGAATTTGCTCCCACTACAACTAATAAAATTGATTATGCTTATGTGGAGAGTAATAATTTTATGCATGAGACTCATGATAAGAATGCTTTATGTGATAGTTATATTGTTGAATTTGTTCATGATGCTACTAAAAGTTATTATGAGAGAGGAAAATATGGTTGTAGAAATTTTCATGTTACTAAAACACCTCTCTATATGCTGAAATTTTTGAAGTTACACTTGTTTTATCTTTCTATGCTTGTTGCATCATGCTTCATGAATTTGTTTATTTACAAGATTCCTATGCATAGGAAGCATGTTAGGCTTAAATTTGTTTTGAATTTTCTTCTTGATGCTCTCTTTTGCTTCAACTACTATTTCTTGCGAGTGCATCATTAAAACTGCTGAGCCCATCTTAATGGCTATAAAGAAAGAACTTCTTGGGAGATAACCCATGTGTTTATTTTGTTACAGTACTTTTATTTTGTATTTGTGTCTTGGAAGTTGTTACTACTGTAGCAACCTCTCCTTATCTTAATTTTGTTGCATTGTTGTGCCAAGTAAAGTCTTTGATAGTAAGGTTCATACTAGATTTGGATTACCGCGCAGAAACAGATTTCTTGTCTGTCACGAATCTGGGCCTAATTCTCTCGTAGGTAACTCAGAAAATTATGCCAATTTACGTGAATGATCCTCAGATATGTACGCAACTTTCATTCAATTTGAGCATTTTCATTTGAGCAAGTCTGGTGCCTCAATAAAATTCGTATTTACGGACTGTTCTGTTTTGACAGATTCTGCCTTTTATTTCGCATTGCCTCTTTTGCTATGTTGGATGGATTTATTTGTTTCATTAATGTCCAGTAGCTTTTTGCAATGTCCAGAAGTGTTAAGAATGATTGTGTCACCTCTGAACATGTGAATTTTTGATTATGCACTAACCCTCTAATGAGTTGTTTCGAGTTTGGTGTGGAGTAAGTTTTCAAGGGTCAAGAGAGGAGGATGATATACTATGATCAAGAAGAGTGAAAAGTCTAAGATTGGGGATGCCCCCGTGGTTCATCCCTGCATATTTCAAGAAGACTCAAGCGTCTAAGCTTGGGGATGCCCAAGGCATCCCCTTCTTCATCGACAACTTATCAGGTCATTTCTCTTGAAACTATATTTTTATTCGGTCACATCTTATGTACTTCACTTGGAGCGTCTGTTTGTTTTTGTTTGTGTTTTTGTTTGAATAAATGCTTGTGTGGGAGAGAGACACGCTCCACTGGTTCGTATGAACACATGTGTTCTTAGCTTTTAATGTTCATGGCGAAGGTTGAAACTGCTTCGTTCATTGTTATATGGTTGGAAACGGAAAATGCTACATGTAGTAATTCTAAAATGTCTTGAATAATTTGATACTTGCCAATTGTTGTGCTCATGTTTAAGCTCTTGCATCATATACTTTGCACCCATTAATGAAGAAATACATAGAGCTTGCTAAAATTTGGTTTGCATAATTGGTCTCTCTAAGGTCTAGATAATTTCTAGTAAAGAGTTTGAACAACAAGGAAGACGGTGTAGAGTCTTATAATGTTTACAATATGTCTTTTATGTGAGTTCTGCTGCACCGGTTCATCCTTGTGTTTGCTTCAAATAACCTTTCTAGCCTAAGCCTTGTATCGAGAGGGAATACTTCTCATGCATCCAAAATCCTTGAGCCAACCACTATGCCATTTGTGTCCACCATACCAACCTACTACATGGTATTTCTCCGCCATTCCAAAGTAAATTGCTTGAGTGCTACCTTTAAATAATTCAAAATTTATCACCTCTGATTTGTGTCAATGTTTTATAGCTCATGAGGAAGTATGTGGTGTTTATCTTTCATTCTTGTTGGGCAACTTTCACCAATGGACTAGTGGCTTCATCCGCTTATCCAATAATTTTGCAAAAAGAGTCGGCGCGGGGTTCCCAGCCCCCAATTAATCAACCTTCATTAATAATTCTCTTCACATGTTTTGCTCTGATTCATCAGTAAGCAACTTAATTTTGCAAATAGACACTCCTTCATGGTATGTGAATGTTGGAAGGCACCCGAGGATTCGGTTAGCCATGGCTTGTGTAAGCAAAAGGTTGGGAGGAGTGTCATCCATAAATAAAACTAAAATACATGTGTAAACAAAAGAGAAGAGGGATGATCTACCTTGCCGGTAGAGATAACGTCCTTCATGGGAGCCGCTCTTTGAAGGTTTGTCCGGCAAGGGGGTTAGAGTGCCCACTACCATTCGTTGACAACAACAAACACCTCTCAAAATTTTACTTTTATGCTCTCTTTATGTTTTCAAAACCAAAGCTCTAGCACAAATATAGCAATCAATGCTTCCTCTCGCGAAGGGCCTTTCTTTTACTTTTATGTTGAGTCGGCTCACCTATTTCTCTCCACCTCAATAGGCAAACACTTGTGTGAACTGCGCATTGATTCCTACATACTTGCATATTGTACTTGTTATATTACTTTACATTGACAATATCCATGAGATATACATGTTATAAGTTGAAAGCAACCACTGAAACTCAATCTTCCTTTGTGTTGCTTCAATACCTTTACCTTGATTTATTGCTTTATGAGTTAACTCTTATGCAAGACTTATTGATGCTTGTCTTGAAGTACTATTCATGAAAAGTCTTTGCTATATGATTCAGTTGTTTACTCATGTCATTACCATTGTTTTTGATCGTTGCATTCATTACATATGCTTACAATAGTATGATCAAGGTTATGATGGCATGTCACTCCAGAAATTATCTTTGTTATCGTTTACTCCGCTCGGGACGAGCAGAAACTAAGCTTGGGGATGCTGATACGTCTCCGACGTATCGATAATTTCTTATGTTCCATGCCACATTATTGATGATATCTACATGTTTTATGCATACTTTATGATGATTTTATGCGTTTTTTGGAACTAACCTATTGACGAGATGCCGAAGTGCCAGTTCCTATTTTCTGCTGTTTTTGGTTTCAGAAATCCTAGTAAGGAAATATTCTCAGAATTGGACGAAATCAACGCCAGAGTCTTAGAATTGGACGAAGCTTCCAGAACACCCGAGAGTCGCCAGAGGGGGGCCACAGGCCCACCAGATGATAGGCTGGCGCGGCCCAGGCCTTGGACGCATCGCCCTACTGTGACACCGCCTCGTCGACCCTCCGACTCCGCCTCTTCGCCTATTTAAGGGTCCCTGACCTAAAACATCGATACGAAAAAGCCACGGTACGAGAAACCTTCCAGAGCCGCCGCCATCGTGAAGCCAAGATTTGGGGGACAGGAGTCTCTGTTCCGGCACGCCGCCGGGACGAGGAAGTGCCCCCGGAAGGCTTCTCCATCGACACCACCGCCATCTTCATCAACGCTGCTGTCTCCCATGAGGAGGGAGTAGTTCTCCATCGAGGCTCGGGGCTGTACCGGTAGCTATGTGGTTCATCTCTCTCCTATGTACTTCAATACAATAATCTCATGAGCTGCCTTACATGATTGAGATTCATATGATGATGCTTTTAATCTAGATGTCATTATGCTAGTCAAGTGGATTTTACTTATGTGATCTCCGGAGACTCCTTGTCCCACGTGTGTAAAGGTGACAAGTGTGTGCACCGTGTGGGTCTCTTAGGCTATATTTCACGTAATACTTATTCACCGTTATGAATGGCATAGTGAAGTGCTTATTTATATCTCTTTATGATTGCAATGTGTTTTGTATCACAATTTATCTGTGTGCTACTCTACTGATGTTATTAAAGTAGTTTATTCCTCCTGCACGGTGTAATGGTGACCGTGTGTGCATCGTGTAGTACTTGGCGTAGGCAATGATTGTGATCTCTTGTAGATTATGAAGTTAACTATTGCTATGATGGTATTGATGTGATTTATTATGCCTCCTTTCGTAGTATGAAGGTGACAGTGTGCATGCTATGTTTCTACTTGGTTTGGTTATATTGATCTGTCATGCACTCTAAGGTTATGTAAATATGAACATCGAATATTGTGGAGCTTGTTAACTCCGGCATTGAGGGTTCGTGTAATCCTACACAGTTAGTGGTGTTCATCATCCAACAAGAGGGTGTAGAGTCTAGCATCTATTTATTTATTCTCGTTATGTGATCAATGTTGAGAGTGTCCACTAGTGAAAGTATGATCCCTAGGCCTTGTTCCTAAATATCGCTATCGCTGCTTGTTTACTCGTTTTACCGCATCTTTACTTCCTGCAATACTACTACCATCAACCGCACGCCGAGCAAGCACTTTTCCGGCGCCGTTGCTACCGCTCGCATTTATTCATACCACCTGTATTTCACTATCTCTTCGTCGAACTAGTACACCTATTAGGTGTGTTGGGGACACAAGAGACTTCTTGCTTTGTGGTTGCAGTGGTTGCATGAGAGGGATATCTTTGACCTCTTCCTCCCCGAGTTCGATAAACCTTGGGTGATTCACTTAAGGGAAACTTGTTGCTGTTCTACAAACCTCTCGCTCTTGGAGGCCCAACACTCGTCTACAAGAATAGAAGCACCCGTAGACATCAAGCACTTTTCCGGCGCCGTTGTCGGGGAGGAAAGGTAAAAGGCACTCATACTCCGGTCCCGTGTAAAGTACTTTTCTCGTTGCCGTTGTGTGTGTGCTCGAAGCTATTTCCTTTAGATCCCGCAATTGCATCTTTTTGTTTCTTGTTTACACTAGTTAGGCATAATGGACAACAATGAGCTTCTTATTCTATTTCCTGATTTAAGACATGGATGGTTTGATGCGAAAATTAAAAAACCTATGGAACCTTATTTGCATGCCGGTAGTAATATTAGTATGAACGCTTTGAACACCATTGTTGATAATGATATAGAAAGTTCTAAGCTTGGGGAAGTCTGGTTTTCATGATCTTTTTAGTCCCCCAAGCATTGAGGAGAAAATTTTCTTTGATGATACTTTGCCTCCCATATATGATGATTATAATGATAGTGGTCTTTTGGTGCCGCCTACTACGGAGGATAAATTTTATTATGATTATACTGTGCCTCCTACACTTGATGAGAATAATAATAATGATAGCTACTTTGTTGAATTTGCTCCCACTACAACTAATAAAATTGATTATGCTTATGTGGAGAGTAATAATTTTATGCATGAGACTCATGATAAGAATGCTTTATGTGATAGTTATATTGTTGAATTTGTTCATGATGCTACTAAAAGTTATTATGAGAGAGGAAAATATGGTTGTAGAAATTTTCATGTTACTAAAACACCTCTCTATATGCTGAAATTTTTGAAGTTACACTTGTTTTATCTTTCTATGCTTGTTGCATCATGCTTCATGAATTTGTTTATTTACAAGATTCCTATGCATAGGAAGCATGTTAGGCTTAAATTTGTTTTGAATTTGCTTCTTGATGCTCTCTTTTGCTTCAACTACTATTTTTTGCGAGTGCATCATTAAAACTGCTGAGCCCATCTTAATGGCTATAAAGAAAGAACTTCTTGGGAGATAACCCATGTGTTTATTTTGTTACAGTACTTTTATTTTGTATTTGTGTCTTGGAAGTTGTTACTACTGTAGCAACCTCTCCTTATCTTAATTTTGTTGCATTGTTGTGCCAAGTAAAGTCTTTGATAGTAAGGTTCATACTAGATTTGGATTACTGCGCCTAAACAGATTTCTTCTCGTCACGAATCTGGGCCTAATTCTCTGTAGGTAACTCAGAAAATTATGCCAATTTACGTGAATGATCCTCGGATATGTACGCAACTTTCATTCAATTTGAGCATTTTCATTTGAGCAAGTCCGGTGCCTCAATAAAATTCGTCTTTACGGACTGTTCTGTTTTGACAGATTCTGCCTTTTATTTCGCATTGCCTCTTTTGCTATGTTGGATGGATTTCTTTGTTTCATTAATGTCCAGTAGCTTTGTGCAATGTCCAGAAGTGTGAAGAATGATTGTGTCACCTCTGAACATGTGAATTTTTGATTATGCACTAACCCTCTAATGAGTTGTTTCGAGTTTGGTGTGGAGGAAGTTTTCAAGGGTCAAGAGAGGAGGATGATATACTATGATCAAGAAGAGTGAAAAGTCTAAGATTGGGGATGCCCCCATGGTTCATCCCTGCATATTTCAAGAAGACTCAAGCGTCTAAGCTTGGGGATGCCCAAGGCATCCCCTTCTTCATCGACAACTTATCGAGTTCATTTCTCTTGAAACTATATTTTTATTCGGTCACATCTTATGTACTTTACTTGGAGCGTCTCGTTTGTTTTTGTTTGTGTTTTTGTTTGAATAAATGCTTGTGTGGGAGAGAGACACGCTCCGTCGGTTCGTATGAACACATGTGTTCTTAGCTTTTAATTTTCATGGCGAAGGTTGAAACTCGCTTCGTTCATTGTTATATGGTTGGAAACGGAAAATGCTACATGTAGTAATTCTAAAATGTCTTGAATAATTTGATACTTGCCAATTGTTGTGATCATGTTTAAGCTCTTGCATCATATACTTTGCACCCATTAATGAAGAAATACATAGAGCTTGCTAAAATTTGGTTTGCATAATTGGTCTCTCTAAGGTCTAGATAATTTCTAGTAAAGAGTTTGAACAACAAGGAAAACGGTGTAGAGTCTTATAATGTTTACAATGTGTCTTTTATGTGAGTTCTGCTACACCGGTTCATCCTTGTGTTTGCTTCAAATAACCTTGCTAGCCTAAGCCTTGTATCGAGAGGGAATACTTCTCATGCATCCAAAATCCTTGAGCCAACCACTATGCCATTTGTGTCCACCATACCTACCTACTACATGGTATTTCTCCGCCATTCCAAAGTAAATTGCTTGAGTGCTACCTTTAAATAATTCAAAATTTATCACCTCTGATTTGTGTCAATGTTTTATAGCTCATGAGGAAGTATGTGGTGTTTATCTTTCATTCTTGTTGGGCAACTTTCACCAATGGA